>NC_132863.1:30620606-30923636 GCF_048164855.1 Canis lupus baileyi
AGGTTCACTAAATAGCCAATGCTAAAATTATATCCAAAAATAATAAAAATAAATAAATCAGTTACACAAATGGTGGCATGCCAAGGAGCGTGAAACACTGTAAGACTGCAATTCGAGGTGGTTTCTTTCCAAAAAGATTTACTGATAAGGAGGACAAACTTATGGTATAATGCACAAAATATTTTTCTGTCTTTTTCTATATAAAAAAGTGCATATTTTATGATGGAGGAGTGGATTTTATGTTTCTTAATGGAACTTCAGGGTTGTAAAGAGGCTATGGCTGTTTCACTCTGAGGGGTGAACACTCAGGACTGGGGACGGAAGGGGCCCAGGAAGCCAGAGGGAGCCAGGAAGCATGTTTCGCCTGAACAGCTGATTTCCAACTCTGAGAAATATTTTCTGGTTCTCCCACACTGACTTAGGTGTGTGTGTGTGTGTGTGTGTGTGTGTGTCCGTCCCATGGCACATGGATTCCCCCAAAGCAGTATTTCTAATTGTTCTCCACCTAGGAGTTTGTTTAAAATGCAGCTTTAAACCCCAGATGCCTGGTCCGAATCTCCCGGGAGTGAGTACAGGGAGCATCCTGAACTCTGAACGTGCAGCTGAGCCTACTGGAGATTTGTATGTGCAGCATACAAAGAGTTTGGTGACTCTGCAGATAAGGATCTGATCCTGCTCACTTCTGATCTCCAGTGCCTGGCACCAGACCTAGTTCATAAGGGACTCAACAAATGATTATTTGATGAGCAGATTAATCAATTAATCAACTAATTTATCCTTCCAGCTTTGGGGGAAACTCATGCACCCTGAGCTGTAACTCGACTATAAGTCCCCAAGGATGGGAACTAAAAACACCTTGTAAGCTGGCAGTGTAGATGTTCAGTAAATGTATTGAGCTGACAAATTAATCTTTACTAATATTGGTGAAAAAAAGTAAGACTCTTCTTTACCTAGAAAGGCTGTCTTCCTTAACTTGTAAGCAGTTCACAGTCACAGAGGAAACACCTAAGAGCAGGAAAAGCACTGTTGGTGGAGCCCACCCATGTGACCGCAGACTCCGGGACCCTGGGCAATGAGTCACGGATTCAGGAGGTGAGTACCCATGAGAGCATGACCTTCACAGGAGAAGACTGAAGAAGAAAACAAAACAGGTAATTGTAGCTGCAGCCACCTGTCCCATGTGCATGGTTCTCCAGAGTTAACAGGGTGTTTCGCCTCCCTTGAGCTTTGCCATGACACGCTGGAGTGAGTCTCACTATCACAGATAAGAAAATCGAGTGCCTTGTCCAGGTATCTTCAGCTACTCCGTAGCATCCCCAGGCCACAGGAACCCTGGCGATCAGACTCCTATTTCAGAATTCTTTGCCAATACAATGATGAAAGACTGCCATTCTCTTTTACTTGCTCTTTTCAGCCCAACCATGGGCAAATCCAACTGCAGGAAACAGCCAGTTAAATGTGTCTGCTGTGCCCCCCAAAGATTTAAGCAACAAAAGATGATTTCACAGGTGCCTCTGATTCACTCACTTTAAACAGCTTGACCGGTTCAGCTTGTTTGCACACAAATGAAAAGCCATTAGGAAGCCCAAGTGCCCACACTGTGGATTTTGTTGCAAGTACCAATGTTCCAGGATGGTTCCCATTACTTACCCAGAATTTCAAAATTGAGCAACGAATGTAAGTTACTGAGAAGATTTAAGAAAAAAAAATAAGAAGAACAATGCCAGAGAGGAAAACAGAAAGAAAGACAATATTTTTCAAATATTTTCCCAACTGTCATTTTAATAATGGTCTAACAACAGAGTATGCTAATTTCCCTCCACAGATACCTGTGAATGCAAATGCAAAATAAATAGTAATTAATGTCTTGGTGTGAAAATCAAGCAATTGGTATTAATTTTGCATCAGACCTGAGATTATGCACATTTAAAATCATGATCTGTTTTCAACAGCAACAGTGACAATCATAAAGACAAAATGGTGAGGGGAGGCTCTGGGGTTAATAGAATCCACATAGCCACCCTGGTGTGACCTCTCCCTCCAAAATACACATGAACATTTTCAGAGCTAAGAATCACAATCAACCGAGTCTCAAGTTCTGAGTCTCAACAATAAAATTTCACGAACTACATCCATGGGAGGGAACCGATAAAATCAAGCCATTACTGATGGCACATCTTAACTTTTGAAGCAAAGTGTCAAGGCCGATAGGCACAGTCAAACCCCAATTCACAAGCAGTGACCCCAGATCTATACCGATTAAAAAAATAATAATAATAAACCAGACACCTTGTAGTGCGCTCCAGGAACTTTCCAAAGTCATTTTTGCAGGAAGAGTCTTTCATTTCCGGTGAGAAATTATCATATGACTTCACAGTGGAGGGAAGAGAAAGGGGTCCAAGGTGGGGTATGAGGCAGGCAATGGTATAAAAAAGAGGCCCAGAAGTCACGCTTCGTAGAGGTTGTGAATTTTCAGATATTATTTCTAGAAAAGGAGACAAACTATCTCAGAATGTCCAGAAATGAATTATCTGTTTCATAATCTGCAGAGAACCAGAGGGGGAAAGAAATCTCAGGACAACCCAGCAAAGCACCCTGCAGTCAATGCATTCAGGAAAACAGAAATCCATCAGATCTATGCCATCCTATATGGTAGGCATTGGCTCTCGGTGGCTATTTTAATATCAATTAATTTCACTTAAATAAAATGAAAGACTCAGTTCATAAGCTCATAGACACACTCTCAGTGCTCAGTAGCCATGTGGAGCTAAGTGGCTAGCAAATTAGACAACATAGGTAAGGAATATTTCCATCATTGTAGAAAATTCTGTAGGACAGCTTTGATCTCGAGCCTATGAATGTAAACTCCAAGTGCTGGATGTCTTTCACTTACTTGTCCTTCCCTACTTTCTGCTGTGCCCCAAGGAGGTGAACCTGTATTGGGTGCAGTAAAAGAATTCTTTGTCCTCTGGCTTCTGGTTGACTTCAGCCATCAAGGGGCCTCAGCACAGTACCTTAGGACAAGAGGTAAGGTCAGGGGATTTGTTATTCTGGTTTCCTCTCTACTGGTCACTTAGATGCATGTCTCTATTGAAAGCCACAGGTGAAAGAAAGAAAGAAGAAAGAAAAAAAGAAAAGAAAGAAGAAAGAAAGAAAGAAAGAAAGAAAGAAAGAAAGAAAGAAAGAAAGAGAAAGAAAGAAAGAAAGAAAGAAAGAAAGAAAGAAAGAAAGAAAGAAAGAAAGAAAGAAAAGAAGGCCACAGTCTTGTCAGGTAATCTCCCATAGGGCTCTCCTCTCTGGGCTCCGGTCCCCACCCCCTCCTTCCCTGACACCTTCAGGCCTAAAGCAGGGAAAGGTTCCTCAAAGGTACAAAATTTGGATTATTGCTTCCTCTGCTTTTGCATCCCTGAACTCTTCCCACACCTTTGGAAATAGTCCCTTAATAAATATTTTATCAATAGCCAAAATTAATAGATTATCCATCCTAGCTCTGCTCTACCTTAAATCTGAGAGAATGACTTTATTAACACCTACAGAGGCAATGGGATTTTTAGTCTTCTAGGGTCAAACAATGGATTTAGAAATATCTCTCTTCATTTAACAATGATTAAACAGAGGAGAATAGGATAGGGGTTGGCAAACTTTCTTCTTTAAAAGGCCAGATAGCAATATTTTAGATTTTACAGGACATACATTCTCTGTAATAATTACACAGTACTGTGAAACAAAGCAGTCATAGACAATATATTAATGAGTGACTGTGGGTATGTTCCAATAAAACTTTACTTACAAAAACAGGGAATGGGCTAGTTTGGGCCTGTAGATCATAGGCCTGCAGACCATGGACCATGGTTTGTTTGTCATATTGCTCTGGTGTGTTTCCCTAAAGATACAGAGAAAAGACATGCCTCTAAACTTGTTTACTAAAAAAAATATAGAAGATTTTAGAAAGTATATGTATTTTTTCCCAATAAATTGTAAAAAGGCATGGCTTCTAGAGGGGGGAAAGGAGATGAAAAATGAGACAAAATACAAAAGGAAGACACAGGCTAAGATGAAGCAAAGTCTGGCCAAGATCCGAAAGCAGGCAAAGAAACTATAAATGCACTCTTAGAATCACAGTTTACATTAGAAGTAATGAAGAGCAGAATTTATACTGCAGAAAACTGAGTTTCAGAGAAATAGTAACTTTGCAATATATCTTTTAGAATCTAGAGTTGAAAATAATGAACAAACAGATGGCATATGTGAAAACAGAAAAGTGATCCAATTTGCAACAAGAAAAAAGACACGTTCCTTAAAAAGTCTTCAAAAAAGTAATGACACTGAAACACCAATCAAATCTATAGTAGAACATTCTTGAACTGAAAGAAATGATCTAAGAATGCAAAACAAAATGATATGTGCTGCACTGAGCATAATTGATAAAAAAGAAACACACAACTTGACATCAAGAAAAAAAAAATTATAAGTATCCTCGGCAAAAAAAAAAAAAAAAAAAAAAAAAAAAAAAAACAAAGCAAAATAAGACAACACACGTTGTTTCAAATGAGTTTTTTTTTTTTTTTTTTTTTTTAAAGAGCAACGTCAGGTTGGGCTGGCCTCAGAACTTGCCTTGATTAAAAAGTCAAATTAAAGTGGCTCACAATGTGGAATGGTCAGGTGTATTTACAATGCAACCACATGTTAGAATATTATGCAACTATCAAAAGCAATGTAGAGAAAGTGGTTTTCTTTTTTTTTCTTTTTTTCATTTTTGTAAACTTATTTTTTATTGGTGTTCAATTTGCCAACATATAGAATAACACCCAGTGCTCATCCAGTCAAGTGCCCCCCACAGTGCCCGTCACCCAGTCCCCCCCACCCCCCCGCCCATCTCCCCTTCCAAAGTTGGTCAATTCGTGGATGGAACTGGAGGGTATTATGCTGAGTGAAATAAGTCAATTGGAGAAGGACAAACATTATATGGTTTCATTCATTTGAGCAAGTGTTATTAATGAGATTGGAAAATGTTAGAAATAAAGTCAGACACTAGGGGCGCCTGGGTGGCTCAGTTGGTTAAGCATCTGCCTTTGGCTCGGGTCATAATCTTGGGGTCCTGGATCGAGCCCCACATCGGGCTCCCTGATGAGCCCTGGAAGAACTACCTGGGAGACTGGAGGAACCAACAGAATTTGACAGAAACCCCAGGGCTGGCCAACTCCAATAACTGATGTCTTAGCAATTTGTGGAGATGTGAATTTAACACTGTAACCTCCTTGGACCTCCCTGATAATTCTGTATTCTAAACTCACTTTTGCTCTAAGTAAGCAGAAGCTTAGGAAGAGCACTGCTGTGCCCTGTTCCAGGAAAACAAATCAGGAGTCAACTCCAGAGATCTTACCTAGCTCTGAAATGCCCACCTCTTCCGAAGGAACATTTTATAAAGTCAAATTTCCATGCTGGGCTTGCTGATGGCCTTAAGGCTTTGGGGAGTGTTACAAACATTGACAAGGCAGTCACAAAGAAGGAGGAGGGAGTGTTTGTTCTGGACTTTCAAGTTCCTCATGACATGGAGAGCCTTTGTTCTTCTGTTCATGCATTAATTTATCCTAAACATGTGATACAGCAACAGACACGACATTAGACTCACAGGTTGGAAAGAGGTAGAGGCCGTCTGGCAAGGGTCAGGGGAGCAGTCAAAGAGGAAATGGAGACACATGACCCGGTGTGCAGTTTAGAAAGCCTACTCTGGGAAATAAGCAAGTGGTAAGTGGTTTCTTACACTGAGAAACCATGTATTTAAATAAAAACAAAACACATCCAAAGCAAATGTTATACACATATGTAAACATATAAACACATGCACTGATTGATTATGTATCATATTTATGGTGTGTGGCTGCCTGTGGGGAAGAAAATAGAATTAAATGGAGGACTTCACATTTATCTTTAAAAACGTCTTTCTAGGGGGACCCAGTGGCTCAGTCGGTTAAGCATCTGCATTTGGCTCAAGTCATGATCTCAGGGTCCTGGGATTGAGTCCTGCATCAGGCTCCCTGCTCAGCAAGGAGTCTGCTTCTCCCTCTCCCTCTGCCCCTCCCCACAGCTTGTTTTTTCTCTCTCTCTTTCTCTCGTGCATGCCAGCACGCTCTCTCTCAAATAAATAAATAAAATCTTTAAATAATATCCTTCTGAAAAGAAAAGACTCAAAATAAATATAACACGCAAACAGCACATATTGAGCAATGACATTAATGTGAAATTCAAAAGAAGGGAAACTACAGGGGAGTTGGAGGCGGAGGATGAGCAAAATGGGCTAAGGGAAGTGGGAGATACAGACTTCCAGCTAGGGAATGAACAAGTCACGGGAACAAAAGGCACAACATAAGGGATATAGTCAGGTGATACTGTAAATGCCATGTAGATGTACAGAACAAAGCATAATGTATAAACGTGTTGAATCACTGGGTTGCACACCTGAAACTAATGTAACGTTGTGTGTCAACGATATTAAAAAAAAAAGAAGAAGAAGAATCAGTACAAAAAAAGAAAGACAAACCAACCCATACTGTAGCCTGTGGATAGAAATTCCCTTTTGTGGGGGTGGGAGGAATGGAATGATCAGCAGGAGGCAAATGGACAGGCTGGTAATGTTCTGTTTCTTTTATAGTGCTGGTTACTTGACTGTTCACCTTGTGAAAATTCAACAGCCATACAACTATGGCTTACATGCTTCCATATGTATGCTGTGTTTTAATAAAGGATACATGGATGTTCATGATGGAGATATGTGATAGATGTTAGATGATAGGTAGATGACAGAAGATACATAGATACATAGATAGATGACAGATAAAATATGGCAGAAAGTTAGCATTTGTTGATTTGCAATGGCAAATATATGGGCATCAGCTATGCACTTATTTGTATTATCATTATTATTGTTGTTGTTGTTATTATTATTATTTTAGAGAGAAAGCTCATGTGAGCAGGAAGGGGCAGAGGAAGAGGCAGAGAGAGAGTCTTAAGCAGGTTCCACACTCAGAGGGGAGCCCAACATGGGGCTCAGTCTCACGACCCTGGGATCATGCCATGAGCCAAAATCAACAATTGGATGCCTAACAGACTGAGCCACCCAGGCACCCCTGTATTATTTTCCACATTTTTTCTTAATATGTAAATAATGAAACCTAGAAAAGACTGCTGTAGCTGCAGTATATAGTGGAATAGAGACTGCAGAGTCAGACCTACAAGCCAGGAAGTCACTGCCAGAGCCAAGTCGGAGGAGAGAAGAGAAGAGCAGGTGGGGAGAGCGGGACAGTGAAGAACCAACAGAGCTTGGTGACCACATTCTGTCTTGCTTTGCACTCTGCATGATCAACACCGCTCCTGTCTCAGCTATCCTTGAACAGGAAACAGCCCCTTGTCATCTGCAGGGTGAGGGAAGTTTGGCCCTGAAGTCCCCTTCCCCTCCCTTTAGCCCACTGTTCCCCGATCCAGACACCCCCACCCATGTCATTCCTCTAGAACCATTTTATGGGTTTAAACATTAAACAGGAGATTCCCTGGGAGGGGTGATCCATTATTAAGTGAGACTTAATCAGCATGATTAGTTCATCTGATTAACAAGGTTCACCACCCCTTAGCCCCTCTCCCCTCTCTGAGAGGAGGTCATGCAGGGCTCTGGCAGCAGGTGGCAAAGGCTCAGGGCTTGGCGCTTCGGGCAGGGGGAGGGAAACTGCAGGAAGTGACTCAGAGTCATAGGGGCACTGAGCGCAGAACAGCATTTATTCATGAAACTATGAATGAGCAAAGGAAGGGAAAAGCCAGCCTTTACCAGCAACCCTGCAAACCTCCACCTGGCAGGGTCCTATGGGGCCATGCACATCCCACAGAAATGCCCGTGAGCTGGGGACACCCTAAGCCCATAGGCAGAGGGTTTCTGCTTCCCCTCCTCAGCATGGGCATGAGCCCTGCTCTTCTTACCAGCTTCGTTGCCTCCATCCTGTAGGAAGTAAAATGTGTGATCTGATTGGTGGATGGGAAGAGTCCAATCCTGCACCATATTTCATGGAGCAGGATCACTATTGTCAATCATGGGGGCTCTGAGCATCTCTTCCTCTTGCATTCTCAATAAGAAGGAGCCCACTTCTCTGCAACCTGCCTCTAGAAGACCAAATTGGTCTGTGATCTCTTCACGTTTCCTTCTCAGCTTGTGTCTGGTTGAATAAACTCAACCAGCCCACCCCAGAGCCCTGGGCAAAAGCAAACCCCCTTTAGCCTAATGCTCCCTGTGACAGATTGTACTATCATTCCCAATCAGATCTGTACCCTTTGTATGTGGGGTACTTCCCACTGAAGACACAGTATATTTCCCCACCCACAGAATATATCTGAGGTTGGGCTTGTCCATAGGATTGGCTTTGGCCAATAGAATATGGATGAAAGTGGCAGAGTGCCAGATCTAAGCCTTAGTGTCAGGCAGCAGCTCAGGTTTCCACTCATGTGCCATTGCCATGAGGTGAGCATGCCCCAGTTGGCCCACTGGACCACAGAAAAGGAGAGACATGTGAAGTAGAGCTGGACCCATCCTGTAGCTTAGAATCAAGTTCATCTGATTAACAAGGGCCAACTGACCTGCAGATAGATACATGAGAATAGCTGATTGTTGCTTTAAGATATAGTGTTCAGCAATTTGTCACACAGCAAGAGCTGATAGATCCCATCATCCTTTGTTCTCCAGTTCAGTGGAGAAAACAACTACTCTGGATTATCATCTAATATTTTGCCCAATTTTTCTCTAATTCTTTGTGTTGCGACTCTATCAGCCAGACCCATGAAGGGGAAATTTCAGTAAGCCGTAGAATTAAAGCACTAAGTCTAGAGTAATCACATGTCCCAGTGAGCCTGGACAGTCCTGATTTATACCTGTTATCCCACCAAAAATGCATCCTGATTGGGATGATTGAATCATGCATGATTAAGTTATATGGTCTCCCTCCGTAAACCCAAGAAGACCCATCATGCACTATGGCCTCTCTACAGTAACCCCAGGCACCCGTTTTTGGTCAGGAGATACTACAGAAATTGTTTCTAAAGCCATGCTCTGGGAGGCAGGGAGCCTGGACTGGGATTCTTACGGCACCAGGTGAGGCAAAAAATAATTCTTCTCCTAAATGCAGTCTCTCTATGTAAGGTCTTATAAAAGTGCTATGGGGTATTTTCTAAGAAATAAACTCCTTAATATGACTTCATGGTAGGAGTTCTATTTCCTTTATCCTCTGGAGTCCTGGGAAAGAAAAATATGCCCCCTGGCAGTGTTCCATAAAACTAATGATGTGGGGGATATGTGAATAATTGCCTGAATCACGGGGCTACGTATCTGCAGGAAATCTCTTGGCAATATAAGGAAGGGGCTCAGGACAGGTAATTGGAGTCAAGTGAAATAAGCTCCTGCTGCATCAGCTAGACACTCTCGTGGGTCAAGAGAACTGTGGCAGCCATCCCCATAACTTGAGAAAGTTGGACCTCCAGATAGTCTCTGTTCACAGCATCGGGGATCTACAAAGAGGGGTAGATGAAGAAATGAGTAAGGCAGGGCCAAGACTTTGCAGAGGCAGAAGCGCATGATGAAACAAGGCAGAGAGGGCAGTTTCCTGGCTGGCAGATCAGAAACTGAGAGCAGGACCCAAGCACTCATTCTCAGTGATGGAGAGTCTGGACGTGGCATCTGAAAGGGGTGTAAGGCGTCTTAGCACAGCGACTGACACCTTCCCCAACTAAGGAGCATCATGTTTGCTTCCTCTAGGTCAAGAATCTGTCCCCAGTCGTGGGCACTCTAGAGGCCTCAGGTGCCCATAGATAGGAGAAAGTACCCGAGAAGGAAGTACTTGAAAAGGTAGAGCAACAAATCCTCACCTCGTTGCAGCATATGATTCAGTAGTAACTGATTTCCTCAATCGCGGTACCTGGTGGCCATCTATGGAAAATGACACAAGATAATGTGCGTCATCAATTAGGAAAAAAAAAAAATCTGGCAAGGCTTAATAAATGTTTGACATGCACATAATTAAATTAATATGTTCTACAAATGTTTATTGAGCACGATTTCTGTGCCAGGCACTGCCTTGAAACGCTAGAAGTGTGGCAGAGGTCAAGGAGACGTGGCCTCTGCTCTCCTGGAACCTTAAGTCTCAACCCTAGCCACACGAGAATCTCACCTGGAGAGCTTTAAGAAAGTGCCAGTGCTGAGCCTCGTCCGAGACGAATTACATCAGACACTTCAACTCCGGTTCCAAACCACTTAACTGGTAGGTGGGTAGATAGATAGATGAGTGAATGAATTCTCAGTGCAGGGTTATTCCTTTTGCAGTGCTGATACTGTGTTTCAGAATATCACAGTCCCAAAATTACTAGCATGGAAGGAAATAAAGCCCTTTGATAATACCAGGTGAGGACATCAATGATCCTTAAAGCAAGGAGAAGTTTGGTCTCTGGAAAAGATGATTGGCCCAACTCCTTTCTTGTCCACTCCACCCCAGCGGCCAGGAGAGGACTCATATTCATATCATCAGAGACCATCCAAGAGGATAGTTTAAGTAATTCTTCCAGAGTCGTATGAAGGTGTGGATAAAATACCTTGAAATTTGATCAGGTAGGCACCCAGTTGAATGACCCAGGACACCATTCCACGCCCTTTATTCTCAGACATTTGGTGCAGATGTACATGTGTGTCAGCACAACTTTGTAAATCATGTTTCTTCCTCCTTCTCATCCATCTGCCTTCAAAGCAGACTGAGGAATAGTCTCACTGAGGCCACGAAACTTTCCATTTCCCAAGTCACACATATAGACCCTATGTTAATGTTCTCTCCTGAACTATTTCAAACCATCCAGCCAGTTGGTCAAGCCAGAAATCTCAGAGTCACCAATACTACTGCTTCTCCTTCACCCCCCAGTTGCAGTCAGCTCCTCCTTCTAAATCTCTCAGGAATCCCTCCAGTTCTTCCAGCCCACGGCCTGCCCCACTCTTACCCAAGACCTTATACAGGTCCCCTGACCAATGCGGGAGCCTCCTAGTCGCCTCTCTGATGAAGTCTCCCCTTTACATCCACCCTACACATAGCAACCAGAATGATCTTGCCAAAGCAAAAATTTGCTCCCCTAGAAAGCCATCAATGGCTTCATGCTATCTTTAGAGGGAAATCCAAATTCCTTGGGAGGCTCTATACAACCTGGCCTCTGCTTACTCCCTGGATCCACCTCTCACCTGATTCCCTGACTCTTACTCTGGGTATGGCATCCTCGGTTCCTCCTGGCTCCTTGCTTTCCCTCACTTCCTATTAATGACCATCTCTTCTTTCAGTCCTATCTTCACCCACCTACTATTCCTTTGCTCCACAGGTCTGGGTGAGGCATTTTACTCTGTTCTCCAAGACAGTTTCTCCAAGTCCCCCTAAATGATTGCTTTAAAGCAGTATCGTCTGAGCTCAACCAATTTCCTGTCTTCTCCTTGCCTAAGAGATCAGAAAAGACAGAGCCAGGTCAATCTTGTTTGGGATAGTATTTCCAGCCCCTAGTTTCAATTCCTGCCACAAAGCAGGTGCTTGATAAAGACTTTTGGAATGTTGAATACATACATGTACGAGCCGAAGCCATCTATTCATTCAACATATATTAACTGAGGGCCTGCTGTGTGCCTGGCACAGTTCTCCATGTATGGGATACATCAGTAAACAACAGGTAAACTCTGCCCTGGTGGAGTTTACTTTCCAGAAAAAGGGACATTATATATTCAGCAAACATTGGCTGAGCACAGAATCATAGTACACACACATACACACACACACACACACACACACATAAGTGGGGTAGCCTAGCTGGACAGATATGTGGCAGGTCAGTGCTCAAATATCTCACGTGTTTTTAGTTTCTACCTCAATGATAAACTCTCGTTATTTTGATATTACAGTCTTGGGATCTGCAAGTCTCTTTTTTTCTCCTTAACATTTCACAGAGCTTCAAACCACTTAATACAAGGAGTAACCTGTGGTTTGTGCTTAGTCAAGGCTTTTGGGACACACAAATGAATAAGGATATCTTAGAACTCATTCAACAGCAAATATTGCAAACAGGTGAGATGAGTCTTGTGAGAAGCCATTCAAAGCAAAAAGAGAGAGTAACAATTTTTAGAATGGTCAGAGAAGGGAAGAAAGGTCTGCAAAATTCAGAAAAGCAGGAGCATGGACTGATCTATATGATCCAGTGCAAAAGTAAAAAGCAAAAGCACACAGAAATTGAACAAGTGACAGCCTGTCTCATGTTTTAATATAAGGTTTTTAACCTTGTTGCCTAATTATTATGTCTCAATAGAGGGGGCAAAAGCAAGTGTTTTTCTGCTCTCTATTTGCCTTAAAGCTTGGAGTGTAATAAACTAAGTTTTCTTCTTAATTGGTAGACACTTCTTATTCCTTTTCTTTAAAATAAGTCAGGCAGTCAGATCCCTGGTCAGGTTTTTGCAGCAAGTGTCAGGCCATTTCCAAAGTGAAAAGTCTACGAAAAGTATAACCGCTTCAGACTTTATCCAGACTGCTGGATAAGACTCACTGCCTCTTTTGCAAAACTCCTGGGCTGTGGGTCTGGTCTGCCAAGGCGGGGCTCCCAACATCTTGGAAATGCTGTGCCCGGCCACTACCCACTGCCCTGGCCATGCTCCTGCCCCCACTGAGCTTCGGGAAGTGGCTGCTGCCCTTCCCAGCGAGTCTGGCCAGAGGCAGACGCCGCTGGCAACCTTAACCCCACGTGGGCAGGCCCTCATCAGAGCCTCCCTCCAACCCTAACATTAACTGGCAAGTTTTTGGGAAGGGGAGGTAGACAGAAAAGTGGGGGGCCGTGTTTGCTATACAGAGTTTAAAGGAAACAGGATTCTGAGAAATGGCTCCTGGGACCTGAAAAACTGTAATTGCTGAATATGTTCAGGCATGTAAAACAGAGCCTCTTTCCCCGATCTACAGGGCAGGCCCCTGGGGGGCGGGTGCTGGTGTACACAGGGTCCGGCACTCACTGAAGGATGTGGCGTGGACGGGGGCGAGGGGCGGGTCCCTCTGGGAGGGAGGAGGGCAGAGCATGGGAAAGTCTAAAATCCACCAGTATTCAAGGATGTGACTGAGGCTGGGTCCAGGCTCTGCATGCAAATCTAATGTACATTTCCTGTGCATCCTCATTGTGCCTGTGTGGACGAGACAGTATGCCTCAATTTACCCTATGAAAAAAGTGTGTGATGTGGGCATCTTTATTCCCATTTTATAAATAAGGACGCCAAGGCTCAGAGACTAATTAACCTTCTCAAGGCCACACAGGCAAGTGGCAGGGCTCAGATACACAAGCAGCCTGTTCCAAGTCTCGTGTTATCTTTACTATGCCAAACACCGCTAGCAATGAAGACACCATGAGTAACATCGAAGAGCATAGGCTCTGGAACTAGATGGCCTGGGCATCCAATCCTGCCCTCTTACTAGCTGTGTGGCCTTTGGCAAGTTACTTACTCTCTTCATGCCACAGTTTTCTCATCTGTAAAACAGGGACAATAATTGTATCTTTCTCATTGGGTAATTAGGGCAAGTTAAGGTGCTAGTATTTGTCAAGTACTTAGAAGGCTACATGGTATGTAACAAAGACTGTTTACATGTCTCATATTTATTTTTAAAAAGATAAATGGAGAGAGGGATTGTTTATTTATTATTTATTTATTTATTTATTTATTTATCTGAGTAATCTCTACCCCCAGTGTGGGGCTTGAACTCATGACCCCAAGACCAAGAGTCACTCACTCTACAGATGGAGGCAACCAGGTGCCCCAAGAAAGGAATCCTTTTATTCTCACTACCGTGGAGCTCTTTTTCCAATATCTGAACTCAGAACATGCCTTACCTACTCCTAACATCATGGTGTCTGCAAAGTGCTTTTACTGCGATGACTTCATCTTCTTGTCACAACGGCTGTCCAGAAAGGAAAAGAAGATCATGCCCATGTTATGAAAGACTCTGAAACCCAATCATGTGAGGGCTTTCCAAGGTCGTTTAACAGATGATTAAAGGGAGCAAGGATTCCAGCCCAGTCTTTCCGACCTTGAATCCTATAGTGTGCACACACACCAAATAAAAGCATGAATTCCATGAATGTGTGGATAAAAGCTTGGCATGCATCCACCCGGGACCTCTGGGGGGACTCCTGCAACCATTTCACCCCAACTCCCTGATTGCACATGCTCTGGTAAAATGGCTCAACCCCCCCACACGAAGTCAGTGACCTCTGGTTTCAGCTGCTCCTCTGGACTGAATTGATGGAAGTGTCTCGACACATTCTTGGTCACTTTGTACCGAAGACAATATTGCATTCCCTTTTGTACCGAAGACAATACTGCATTCCGTTTTTGCACACAAAACAAACGGAAGCTTCAACAGTATGAGTGATTTATTCAAAAGTCACATGAGTTCAGTAAGTAGGGAACTGCATCAAGAGAAAGAGCTTCCAGTTAATTTTACGAATATTGTATGTATTGCCCAATATGAATGTTCAACCCCATGGTTCCCTGTTTTTTTGTGCAATCAATGACCCAAATTCTAAGGAAGTTGGAGTAGGGCAAGGGGGGGAGATGGGGAAAAATAATAGAAAATACATGTACTTGGTTTCCTTTGAAGAAGAAGGGAGGAAGCTGGAAGAAGAAGGAGGTTTTGGGGGGCTGGGGAAGTCAAGAGTGCCTAGATCCTTGGGAGGAACCAAAGCCAGAATTTTCAGGGACACGAAAAAGTGGCTGGTAGCAATGCTCGTGAAGACCCAACAGCAACCACCAATCTTGAAGGAATCAGTCCTGGCGTCTTAATGCTGATTATTGGTCCAAAGTAAAATGCCAGTGGCCATGCCTGTACCATTCCTCTGATGGGGAACTGAGGACCAAGGAGATGTCTGAGTTCCAGAGCCCATCCAAGACCTTTAGGTCCCAAGCCAATGGCTATTACACTCATTCAGGGTCCTCCTCCAAGGGGGTGCCTCACCTGCCTGTCTTCCAAATCAGGTCAGGACCCCGATCTGCCACTCGAGGGACTAACGGTAAAAATGCCCACATCTCAAATACGTGGATGCTACAATTTTCTGATTGTAAAATCAATACAGGCTTATTTGAAAAGAACTCGGATCTGCTGGCATATGCATATATCCTGCAATGAATCAAAAAAATTTATTGTCGGTGGTTTCATTTAGGAGGCTTGTGGATGAGAAGGAAGACATTCTTGTTTTTGTACCCTTCCGTGCAGTTTTAAATTGAGAACTAGGTTTATGTGTCACTCTCTGTGCATGTGTGTGTGTGTGTGTGTGTGTGTGTGTGTGTGTGTGTGTACAAAAGATATCAGGGATCTGGGACATTAGTGTTTTTGTTGTCATTGGCTTTTCTATATTGGGGAGGGGGGAGAAGCAAGTTAATAATGATCTATTTTGAATAATTTGAAAACTAACAAAACATTCACACCTACAGCAATCACACCATCCAGATAAGAACATTTATCATTTTAGCGTATGTCCTTCATGCTTTAATAATGAGGACTATTCTACACCTAAATTCTAAATTCTGGGCCTTGTTTCTTCTTATTTTCATTTTATGCCATGAATACGTTTACATATTTAAATATTCTTCAAAAGCATTCTTTCAGTAGTTATAGAAGAGCCTTTGTATAAAATAATTTTTCAAAATCCATAAAAGCTCACATTCACGGAGCACTTCCGAGGGGCTTCTGGCTCACACAGCTTCCACTGGGGGGCTTAGGAGGGTCAGCACACGAAGCATTCAACACCATGACAAAATGTGCTGCCAAAGGAGATCTTGCCAGAGACTCTGTCCTTCCAGACACAGCATGATTTCTTCAGTCACCTTTCTTTTGTAGGATATTGTTCCCAATTTATCACTATTAGATGATCCTATGATGACTATCTCTGCTCATAAATCTTTCTATCTCTGAATATTTCCTTAAGTGAAAATTCTTAACAAAAGTACCATTTGATCCATAAGAATAAAATTTTTAAAGGCTCTTGATACATTTCCCTAAATGATCCACTGATGCCTCTGCAACAGGGTTTAGGAGGGCAAAGTTGAGATCTCATTTTCACTGACTTATAACTTATTTTATTATACTTAAGATGACTTTTCCAATTTGTTAGCCATTTACGCTTCTTATCAGTCAACATATTGTTGCATAAAACCCACCTGCCAGACACAACAATAAATTTCATGTCACTTTAGCATTGGTGTGGAGAGGTCTTTAAAAATCAATGATATTCTCATCTGCAAAACTGAATTGTTATTTTCTAGAATGTAGGTGCACTTCAGGGTTGTGTTGGTGAAGGTCCCAGAAAGACATAGATGGTACACTCAGTGTGGGTCATGGAGGCACGTGTATGAAAGGGGCATGCACAGCGGTGAGGGCAGGGTTTGGCAGCCCTGGAAATGCTGGTGCAACATCCCGGAGCTAGCATCACCATGGAGCCATTACCTGCCCAGCCTACAGGGCAAGGAGCCGTTGCAGGGACCTGGGGAGAATCACAAGGAAGGAGCCATGCAGGAGGGAAGCAGCCCATCCTCAGAGGCCCTGCAGGGAGCAAGCCTGGGAATAAATGATCCCTCTGATTGCCTGGCTAGGCCTCCCACTGGCAATGGGGAACAGTAGCAGAGGGGCAGGAAACCCCGCAAGCTGAGGCCTGGCCTCCTGGAACACCACAGAGGGTGGGAAGGATGGAGCAGGTGTGGAAAATGTGCGCTCTCTTCAGTTTCTGATCTTTCTGTTGCTACTCTGAACCCACCAGAATTAAAGCTCCACAGAGGTGCTTAGTTGGCCTCACTTACCACTCATCCCAAGACCAGGAACAACATTTGGCATATAATAGATGTTTAATAAATGCCTGATGCGTACAGAAGGCATGTATGCATATATGCATGAACGAATGAGTGAATAAACTCCAAATCATCCCTGTTCCTTCTTGAAGCTTCTTTTTTTAAGTTTTTTTTTTAAAGATTTTATTTATTTATTCATGAGAGACAGAGAGAGAGAGGCAGAGACACAGGCAGAGAGAGAAGCAGGCTCCATGCAGGGAGCCCAATGTGGGACTTGATCCCAGGACCCCAGGATCAGGACCTGAGCCAAAGGCAGGTGTCCCCTTCTTGAAGCTTCTATCAGAGAAAGCTCCTTGTAGAAAGCTGCAGATGTCCATAGAGAAGGAAGAGAAAACCCATTACTTGTCCCCTAATGACTGTCTGGTGATATGAGCTTGATGGGCCACTTCCCCACCATCCACCCCCCAGCAATCCTGGGTCTCAGGACAAGAGGAGTTCAGAGCTCTTTCTCCACCTCCTCCTCCACCTCTTCTCCCCTAGGCAGGTCCATCCTGGGGATACATTTTGGCTACTGTCTCCAAGTAGGACATTCGCAGTGACTGGGGAGGGCCTAGTGGTTGCTTCTACCCACTGTTTTGTCTGATAGGGAACCGGCTCCCTTAGAACCACTAGGGGAACTTGTGAACCACACAGATTCCTGGATCTCACTCCCCGAGATTCAGATTCAAGAGGTCAGAATAGGGCCTGACAGTCAGCATTGCTTGCAAAAGACATGAAGGTCATTCAGACAATCAGCTCTGCTTCCAGAGTGACCAACTACCCCAATTTGGGATCCCTGGGTGGCGCAGCGCTTTGGCGCCTGCCTTTGGCCCAGGGCGCGATCCTGGAGACCCGGGATCGAATCCCACATCGGGCTCCCGGTGCATGGAGCCTGCTTCTCCCTCTGCCTATATCTCTGCCTCTCTCTCTCTCTGTGACTATCATAAATAAATAAAAAAAAAAAAATTAAAAAAAAAAAAAAACTACCCCAATTTACATGAGACTTCCAGTGCTAAAACCAGGAAAGTTCCAGGGAAACCGAGCTGAGTGGGTCACCCTACCTGCCCCTGCAGTGGGCCAGCGGACAGCACCTGTGTCGTCTCTTCCTGACGGCTGGAGGCCTGGCCTTACCATGGTAAAGCAGTGGGGTCTGAGAGCCAGCTTCACCTTAGGGGGAAAGGAGGCCCCCTCCAGATGGCACGGGACAGGATCACCTATCCCCACCGACAGAGACCCAAGGCAGCTAGAGTAGAACTCCAGCCTGCACCCCGAGACCGTCTGCCCCAGCATGTGGGAAAGGCCTTGCTGCTGCAAAAGAAGTCTCCGGGGCCCTTGGCAGAGATGACAGAGGTCAGCGAGTTCCCCACCAGCAAGTCACCAGACTTCACTTTTGTCTGCCGGGTGACTTAGGGGTCTGTCCCTGTCTCCTTGACGGATCACAGGCAGTATTGTGTAACTGCTTACATTTACTGGGTCCCAATCTCAGTTGAGACACCGAGCCAGCCATTTCATTGTCATGACATTTCAACAAGGCAGGGACTATGTTTGTCCCCATTTTCCAGAGGAGGAAGCTGAGACACAGAGAGGTCACAACTGGCTCAAGTTCATCCAGCTGTTGGGGGGGTAAGGAGGAGGCTGGAATTCATAAACACAAGTCCTTGGCGTGTAACCATGATTGTGGCCCGTCTAGGGGAAATCACACAGTCCTGGGTCCCCGATCTGATCTGGCCTCAGACTCCTCCTCTATTAAACGAAATTCATTTTTTAAAGCTACTGATGGTGCTAATGCTCTCTAAGCTGTTGCAAAGGTTACTGGCCCCTCCTGCCTTGCCCCAGCCACCTACTACCTCCCACCCCCACCCCTTGATCATGCAACTATAGTTTGTTCAGACTCTGCTCACACATGTGACTGCATCCACATGTGACTTTTACTCGCTGCAGTTAGGACAGGTACCTTAAGATCTACCCTCCTGACAGAGTTCTAAGTCTGACACAGGATTGTTGTCTACAGGTACAGTGTTGTAGGGCACATCTCTAGCATGTACTCATCTTACGGAAATGAAATTCTTTACCCATTGATTAGCAGCCCTCTCTGTTCCAGTCACTGGCAACCACCACTCTCTATCCTTTGCAACTCTAAATCTGACGATTCTGGATGCCTTGTACAAGCAGAATCATGCAGTATTTTACTTTATCTGATTCTGAATCCCAGGTGATTTTATAATAAGAGTTCAGATAAAAAAAGAAAGTTTTTTCAGAGACCTGCCCAAAACAAAAGAAAGGAACAAGTAGATAGAGGATGAAGAGAGTAGAAGTATTTCAAGAACTTCTTTTTTGATGAAAGTTCTAACAATTAGGTACAGATTTGATGTGTGCATCTTAGTAGCCAAGGCAAAGCGATGAGATGCCACAGTTTTATTGTCTGCAGAAAGCAGCACCCTATCAGCCAACCCTGGCATCCCACTGAATGCCTTGGGTGAGCAGGAGGGTGTGACTCCTGCTTGGCCTCGGCACATCCGCTCCAAAGAAACGACCCAGCATTTCACTCCTGCTCTGCGTGATCACTCGGACCACCGTCTCTTCTTTCACTGTCTGTAATCTATCAACCACTCCTAAGAAGGAGGAAAGTGCCTGGCTTCATAGTTTTTGATTCTATAGCAGATGCACTAAATGGGATGGGATAAATGCCCATTTCCCGAGTGGGCTGGACACCCTCTGAGTTCACAGGGAGACTTCTTGGCAAGAGTTAGTTTACAAATGCAGCGTGCCCACTCCAGATTGCAAGAACTCTGAGGAAAATATGCCTTGGGAACACCAGAGAATTGAGAGATAGGGAACACCAGAACCAGGGCATCCTCCCGAAGGCAGGGGCCATCTCCACTTGGAAACAGTAAATTCACTCAAAGTAGAAGGCTCCATGAGAGTGCGCACGAATGCTGTGAAGTATAGACAACAGGAGGCAGCTGCTGCCCAGAAGCTGGGGAGGGGTCAGAGCTAGAAGCTTCTCTGATATGCTGAGAATCGCCTCTAGGAGGTGCCCCAGCACAGTGGGAGGACCTTTGGAGTCCACCGAACTTGGATTCAAATCCACCCTTCCTACCCATTCAAGGCCCTTTGCCTTTCCACAAATGATCTTACGTCTTTCCGCACAGCTTTTCTCCCATCTGCAGAACGAGGTTATTACCATCTTCCCTGTGCGGTACCGGAGTTGAGAATGCAGGTCTGCACTTTACACCAGTGAGAATGGCTAAAATTAATGAGACAGGAAACAACAAATGTTGGCGAGGATATGGAAAAAGGGGAACCTTCTTGCACTGCTGGTGGGAATGCAACACTCTGGAAAACTGTGTGGAGGTTCCTCAAGAAGTTAAAAACAGAGCTACCCTACGACCCAGCAATTGCACTACTAGGTATTTACCCCAAAGACACAGATGAATGTTTCAATGTGTCACACAATGAAATGACAGGACACCTGCACCCCAATGTTCATAGCAACAATGTCCACAATAGCCCAACTGTGGAAGGTGCCACGATGTCCTTCAACAGATGAATGGATAAAGAAGGTGTGGTCTATATATACAATGGGATATTACTCAGGCATCAGAAAGGACAAATACCTACTATTTGCTTCGACGTGGATGGAACTGGGGGTAGTATGCTGAGTGAAATAAGTCAGTCAGAGAAAGACAATTATCATATGGTTTCACTCAGATGTGGAATATAAGAAATAGTGAAAGGGACCATAGGGGAAGGAAGAGAAACTGAGTGGGGAAAAATCAGAGAGGAAGACAAACTATGAGAGACTCCTAACTCTGGGAAACAAACTGAGGGTCACTGGAGGGGAGAGGGTGGAGGGATGGGGTAACTGGGTGACGGGCACTTAGGAGGGCATATGATGGGATGAGCACTGGGTGTTATACTATATGTTGACAAATTGAATTAAAATAAGATAAAATTAAATTAAATTAAATATACTATATGTTGACAAATTGAATTAAAATAAAATAAAATAATAAAATAAAATTAAAATTAAAATTAAAATTAAATAAAATAATAAAATAAAATAAAATAAAATAAAATAATGCAGATCTGGGACCAGGCTGCCTGAGCTGAACTTTGGACTCACTGATGGGATGCTCTTGGGCACGTTCCTTTATGTTCTTGTCTTAATTTTCTCATCTATAAAATGGGGATAAGAATAAAATCTACATTCTATGACTTTGGGATGGACTATATGCAGTAAAACATGGAAAGCCAGTAAGACACTGGCTGGTATACACTAAGTGCATAATACATGTTACTCTTTGTGTGCATAATACATGTTACTTGTGTTTTGGACTCATCGAATGTGTGAATACACACCACGGTACCTATACCCCTTTCTTGTCTTGTCTGAGTCTAAGTCAGACCCTGGGAGGTAGGGTCCCTGCCCTAAATCCCAAAGGGGTCCCTGGAGCAGCGTCATGAGGGACGCCCAGGCCAAGATTTTTCCTTGGACGCGGCAGTGAGAAGAGAGTGCACTGGGAAGGGATTGGCAGCGCCTGCCCCCCAGGGAGTCATAGGAACAGAAATAGGAAGCCCCAGGCTGGTATTTACAGTAAGTCCTCAGCCCCTGACCACATTGTCTTGTCTGTGGTGCATTTATTTTGGGGACAAGCACTGAAGTCATTGCTGCCCGAAAGTGCTCCAGGCAGGCCCGCCTCATCTCCGCTTTCCCAGGAGACCCTGGGGCGAGGGAACCAGACCCACAGGCAGGCTCGGAGGTGCCCCACGTCTGGCAGGCCAACCGCAGGCCAGGCTCGGCCCCGGCTTCGAGAGGTGCTTGCAGCAGGAAGGTCAGAGGAGGAGGTGGTGGGAGGTAGCAACCCCATCCCACCCACTCCTGCCCTTAGTCTCACTTTCTTTTTCCTCCAAGGGCTGCCTCAGCCTGCCTTCCTGGCTATTAGGACTCTTCTCCATTTCTCATAACTCAGCAGGCAAAGCGGAAGTGGATTCTTCAAAGCCTCTCCCTGGCCTTGATGAGCAAATCCACTGTCTGAGACCTGGGCCTGGGCCTAGGCAGGACTCGGGTAGCTGCTCCCAGGGATGAAGGACAGACTGGATTCCAGATACTTTTGATTAGCAGGGGCCACAGAGCCTCTCCGGAGGGCAGCTGAAGGCTCTGCTTGAGACTGGGTTTCCTCTCTAGGAGGCGGCCCTGGCCAGAGCCTTCCCTTTCTGCCCTGGCCCTGGGAGGTGGGAATGGAGATGTGCCTGTCCTACCCCTCACCCTGCAGGCCAACGAATCTCGGGTTCTGGTGCCAGCTCTGCTCTGTTCCCACAATGTGCCTTAGCTCCCTGACTGCATAATGGAGAGGTTGAATAGGATACCAGCTTGTACCTCTCTTTATCTTTGAAGGAAACCTTTCACCAAACCTCGCTTTGTACCACGGGGCTTATCTGAAGGGAAGTAAAAACCTGTAGCTACATCTCCTTGCCTCCATCCTTACTCTCCTAACAAAATCCACACTGAGGAATCCCTTACGCAGGCCCTCCATAGTTGTGCAGGTTACACGCCATACAATCTCAGGAGATGCCATGCACGTTGTAGTCCACAGGGATGGCTCCTCCTGGAGATGTTCAGGGCATAACCAAGCATGGTGGTCCCATCTGCAGGTCATCACAAAGCACAATTTTAAAACCACTGGACTAAGAGCATCTCCTTGCAAGCTTGGAAATCTGCTACTCCTCTATCACGTTAGCATTAAGCTGCCACTTGGCTAATTCTTACTAAGGTATAAGTTCTCAATGGTTTTAAATCCACTGATATTCCTTAGGTGGGGTCCCTGTACACTCACTGAACACAAAACCTTTTCAATACCTACATTTAAAGGGCATTGCTGCAGAATTCTGTGCATCATCTAAGGTGGGAAAAAGATGCTGATGGTCCAGAAGTCTTTGTATCTGACAATTTATTCCAGAACACAAATGTCTTGCCTTATCTATGACTGTGACTTTCTTAGGGCCAGGAATTATGCCTTTGGGGCATTTTTACTTCCCCAGAAGACAATGTCATTTTTACTAAACCAGGGAGAGGAAGAAACAGATTTATCCACCACCTATTTTTGGTCAGAAATAGGGCTAGTGAGTTTGATCCATATCATCTCATTTATTTCCACTACTACCCCTCTAGTTTTTTATCATTATCTTTTCAGAACTAGGAATGTGAGGCTAAGAGTAATCAAGTGCATTGCTCAAAATCACAAAATGATTAGGAAGCAAACCCATGATTCAATCCCATGTCTGATAAGCCCAAAGCCTTGCTCCCCCTCATGTGGAATGTCACCTGTGTGCTGGGCATCAGAATCCCCTGGAGGATGTGTTGAAATGTGTGTTCAACTCAAAATCTAAATTTCTGGAGGGGAATGAAACCCAGTCTTTTTTTTTTTTTTTTTTTTTTTTTAATCCACCCAGAAGATTCTAATGGTTAGCCTGATTTGGAGACTGTTTTGGAAGGTTAATTGGCCTTTGGTAGTAGCAATGATTTCACATAGCCTGCCTTTCATGCCTTTGTTCATACAATCTCCTCTGCCTTGGAGGACAGCTTCTGTCTTCAATCTGCAAAGGCCCAATCCTAATCCAACCTTCTCCAGGAGCCCTTCCTGGACTGCTTATCCAGCATGTGGTCTCTCCTTTGTTTCCTACAATCATCTTCTTGTGTGTCCCTAATGTCCTACCCTCAGCACACCCTGTACAGGAGATCTGCATGCTTCTTCCTCTCCTAGACTTGAAATGCTTCCTGAACAAATCTTGAGTTTTGCATATTTGTCTTCATTCACCCCTGTCCCCACAAAGGATACTAGATGCCTGGACAGAGCCTTAGATATGAATCAAAAAGCTTTTACTGAATTGAGTTGGGTTGGATCCAGTGATCAAGACACTTTATTAAAAAACAGTTTATATGTGGCCAGACTGCAGACCTCCCAAAACCTGTGGCTCTTTAGGGATTTTGGCCTTTTATGTCCCAAATCCCTTGGCCAGAAATTCTCTCTCCTATCTGTTGAATTTCTTTTGCTACTTCAACCATCATCTCTTTTGCAAAATCATGCCCACCCAGGGCAACATTTCTTACACCTGCCTCTGTGAAACTCAGGTAGGACAGGACCTACTACAAGTATTATATATTTTCTAATAGCCACTGGGCTACACAGTTCCTGAGAGTAGAATCAAGTTTTCTTCATTTTGTATCCCTAAGGCCTTAGCATTTGAACAGGTACATATTAGAGGTTCATATGAAGACTGAATGAATGAAGTGAGCCAATGAAGGGACCAGTCTGGGTAATACTGCTTGCTCAACAGATGATCCAACTCCCTAGACTGGGTCTGCACAGACTTTCCTGGGAGTCATTTGGGAGTTCTGGATGGGAACAAATGTCCCTAAAGCCAGCTGCCTGCTTCACAGCCTCCTAGATATGGAGTCACCTTTGGCCTGCTGCCGAACACCTGGTCCCAAACCAGGCTTCCAGTAGACAGTCATCTATCCTCCCATCTTCCCTTCCATTTTCCCCTTCTCGCTCTATGTCCTCCCCCATACAAGGTCCCCCTTAGGGGGCATGTTCTTGACTACTGGAACCATGTCTTGAAGCAGATCCAGAATGCAAGAACAACCCTCACAAAGCCACTCAAACAACAGAACAGGGGCCTGGCATGACCATCCCCGTCCTGACTCCCCACCCAAGTTCCAGAGACATCAGACAGTCATACACACTCGGGTCCCCAGGGTTCCATCAGCATGTCCAGATCCAAGTCACAAGGGTCAACCATTGTCCCTATTTGTGCCCATAATCAGTAACAAATGCAGGAACAAATCTTAACTTGCTTTTCTAGTACTTTTTAAAAGACCTTTAACCACAGAATTTTTATTAGCTCTTTTTTTTTTTTTTCATTTAATAGATGAGAAAATCCCTGCAAATTGAAGCCAGATGCACTTGCATGGCTATCAAAAGCCATGATATATTTATCATGTTCATTTTTATTTATTCAGTCTCCTGAAAGCCCTGATCATGGGGTTCCAGTGTTTCCTTGTTATTTTGAAAGCCAGGAGGCTAGTGGGTAGTGTGAGCAGATTCCCTATCAGGCCCCTAATTAGTCCTATAAGGTCTGGAAGCTTCTTTGTTGGGGGAAGTGGGAAAAGCATGTAGAATGAAGATACCACCTCCATTTCCATGTACTCAATGGAACACGCCATCCTGCACATATAATCAAGCCCTGATATGTATTGTAATTGTGAAACTGGCATGGTTTCATATCTCATTAAAGTAAATAGTGTGATTAGAACAGTATGATGGACACTGTATAACTTCCTCCTCCCGTGTATAAACCGGGCCAGGTTTTTATGGTATCTCAGAGCTTCTCCATGAGCAGGCCATCCCAGCAAGGCCGTGGGCTCCTAGAGTCAGCCACAGATCTCATTCACTGGCATTCATGCAAGTTGGCACCACACCCACCAGCTTGGTGTTTAGGCCCAGAGAGATGGATCTCTTCAGCTCTATCCCAGGCTGAGTGAAAAGAAAAATCAATATTCCTAAGTGGAAAAAGACCCAATAAGTTGCTGAAAAAGTTACTTCCATTTATATCTTTGCTACTAAGTAGGCACTCATCCGGGCAGTCAAATGGCAAAGTCGTCAGCTCAGAGGAGATAGCCAGGCCAGAGCCCACAGCAGCTCTTGGGCCACCTTGCAGCCCCAGAAACTCAATTAAACTCCCCAGGCCTCGCTTCTCTCTTCATAAGTATTTATTTATTTGATTTTCTTAAGTTTACTCTTTGTGGTTAAAAAAAATAAGTCACCACAGGACACACACAGAAGAGAGTAACAATTAATTAAAATACATAAAACAGAGCTGAGATAGCCAATAGCCTTGAACTTGGAAGCAGCCAGGTAAGTCTTTTGAAAGACCTATCCCCTGCAGGAGGGTGCTGAGAACACGGCTGTGAAGAACTCACTCAATGGGAATAGAAGCTTTCGTGTCCAGAGATGTCAGAAAGTGTTAACAGCATGTGCCTGCTGACCACGCACTCGGTGCCAGCTCTATTTCAAAAGTGTGAAAGGTTCTTCCCAGCCTCGGAGTCAATGTCGATGCTGCTGAGAATCTGGAGGGAGATCAAGCTGAGGATCTACACAGCCATGCAGGGCACTACAGTCCCATCGTGAGGGATTCCCCCCTGCTCAGAGCCAAGGCAGGACTCCTGCCTGCGTGTAAAAGGGGCGGAGAGGCTCAAATGGGGTTTCTCCTGAGAATTGACATTGTCTAGGATGGAAGAAGTACAGTGATGAACTCTGTTCTTGGAGGAGTTGCAGAAAAACAAAAAAGAAAAAATAAGACAAAAACAAACTCACACACACACACACACACACACACAAATGTACACCTACTATGTGCCAGAAGCCATTCCAGTTACTCGGACAGCTGTCCCTGGAGAACCAGAACACCCGGATTGGGAGAGACCACGCCCAAATGAGCAGCTCAATCTAACACTAATTCCCACAAAGGCTTTCTACGTGGAAATATTCTTTTTTTTTTTTTTTTTGGAAATATTCTTGCAAGACAGCTTCTACAGAGCCTACTGTATATATCCCATTGCTCTCTGTTTCTACCACTTGACAACCTATCTTGGATATCATTCCATATCATTTGATGAACCGCGTCTGCATTCTGTTCAGTGACTACCATTATTGGCACCCAGAAATGTATCATTTCTTAAATGTAAAAATCTCCCAGATGTGTACGTTGAGGTTCTTTTCATCGAGCTGTTGTTACAAACACGGATTCAATAAATAACTCTGGTCCACATGCCATATAAAAGTGTATCTATAGGTCACATTTCTAGAAGTCGAATTGGTGATCAAAGAGAATGCGCCTACTGAATTCTGATGGATACGCTGCCTTCCTAGGGGCTGTGCCTTCACCAAGCACTCTCAGAGAGTGGAATTATCACCTGGTGTCCCTAAAAGCTGACCCCTAGCTATGGTTCCTTGGCTGTGATGGCCTCTTCTTGTAGAAACCTGTCCCGGCTACCAATTCATGGAGTCATAGAGCTCAACCCCAGATGAAACATAGGCCTCTATTCCTGGCAGCCTTGAACTCATGCTGGATACTTGAACCCAAGATGGCAAAGCCTAAAGAGGGAAACTCTCTGGTCACAGATCTGCCTTCCACATCCCCAGGTCTTTTTTCAGGATCTGCCTCCTCCTTGGGTGATTCTCACCCATGACATTCCTTTCTTTCCCTTCATAAGAATGCAATCCCAGACTCAAACCTAGGTTTGTCTAGACCCTCTAGACAAACACAGCAGAATACACCACCCCAGCATCCGTTCCAGATTTACCCACACGGTGCTTCGTTCTTGGCATTTTTCTCTCTCTAGTCATGGCTGCCTTCTAAAGAAAATGTGTCGTTTTTAATAAAATGTCCCTGTCCTGCTGAGGACATCAATGAGTTTGGATATATAAATATTGACCAAAAGGAGAGTCGGAGCTAGGGATGGCCGAACATTTTTGCACAATACGAGAGGAATCTGGAGGTGCCAAGAGCGACCCATGAAAGAGGATATGAACAGAAAGAAGGAGAAGGGGAAGGAATGAAAAAGCCATCAAGATTCCAGGAGGCTGAGGTGGTGTTGGCTGGGGAATGGGCCTGCTAGCCTTCTCCAGAACTCTTGGGACCCAAGGATATTTTGAAAAAGCATGTTATCTCACGTTCACTCGAAAGCAGCTTGTGATGCTGTAATGTACCCCTACTGCCAGCCATTCCTAAAGGCTTGGAAGGTGACTGGGTTATCAGCTCCTGATCAGCAAGCCCTTTCCCTCATCTCTCCAGCTATGAGCACAGCCCCTGCTCTATCTTCACCCTCAGACCCCATTTCATTTCTCATCAATAGTGTATCTCATCAACTGGCATCGTGTATTTGTGTATTCCTTCACTGTTCATCTCCCCACCAGAATACAAGCCCTGTAATAACCAGGACGTCATCTGCTTCCTTTGCCTCTTTGTCCCTATGGCCTAGAACCCTGCCTAGCTTATACCAGGTATTCAATAAACATTTGTGGAATGGATTGTGTAAATAAAGAATAACCACAATACAGGGAAAAGAAAACACTAAACCATTTGGATGTTGTTTAAAACTCAGCAGACTGAAAATTTAAGTGTCCCAGTGTAGCTGAGAAAACACTCATTTTATAAGGAACAGAGTGAAATTAAAGCCTGAAGGTTTAACTTAAGGGGGGAAAAAAAAAACCTGTGGTCCTGTTATCCTCATGTTTCACAGACTAATAGTATTCACAGACTTAGGTATGTAGAAGGACTTTATGAATTTCACATCTTTCGGCCTCATATGACTTCCTGCCATGAACAGGGAGGGTGTGGGTCCTGTCCAGATAGCCATGAGCATCCATGAGTAATTGTGACCAAGATCCCATTACCAAGCCAAGCCTTGCACTAGAAATTAGGCATACACCACTGAGGTCAGCACTTGGCTCCTCTGTCCTCTGTTCTCTGCCAGCCCAGACAACTTACTCCCCACCAGCGATAATACAAACTGTGCTCTCACTTTTTCTCCAACTACAGAAATGGAGAATATGCTATGGTTCATGGGAGGAAAGAATCTGAGAGTTCCCTGCGTGTCTACCATCAAACAATTATTTATCCACTCACCCTGACCCTTTTACCATTCTCCCTTGTGTATTCAGAACAAACATCTCAGGAAAATAAGACGCCATTCGCCAGATATTGGGGTCATTCACTCCACCCACCCAGAAGGCCAAGAGGCCAAAGGCAGCTTCTACAAGTCAGCTATGGCCAGAGTCATGCTCAGGCAACCAAAGGGGAGAGAATTCAGGGAGGCAGGGTCTCTGGCTCAAATGTTCCAGGGCCACATAAAGAGCAGCAAGGAGCTGGGCAACTATACCATGACACAAGACAGTGTAGAGGAGCTTTCTAAACTATTCAGAGTATCTGTCTACATGGCCTCAACTTACTTGAGAATTATTCTCTCCTAGCCTTCACTGAGACCATGGAGATAAATTGTGTTGGTGGAAAAATTATAGACCCAAATCCCAGTATATAAGTGCTCTTCTTAGAAGGCCAGAAATAAAATCATGTTTGCAATCCTCAATAGTAAGCACCAGGATAACATGCTGGCATTGTTCTTCAGAGTGAATTTGACACATGTCTGTTCAAATAATTAACAATCTCATTTTGATGGTCCCTTTCGGCAGAAATAAACAGGTTGTTATGACAATTTGTGAGTCGACCTACAAGCTATCTTCTGGAAAAATCAAAACTGTGCAAAGAACTTCATCATATTTTAACACCGAAATGAGAGTGGTGCACTTTTCTTTTCCTCTTCTTTCTTTTCACCTAAAATCTCCTGTTCTGTTGCACTCCATGATAGCAATCATAGGACAAGAAAGAAAGGAAAAGACAAACGGGCAGGCAGCTGTCAGAGAGGCAAGTTACAATTTACCGAGGGAAGAAAATGACACTTGACTTTCTGTATGACGTATTGGAAATAAATCAATCAACCATTGATTTAGTTATTTGTCTGAACATCCAACATCTGCTAGTATGGCACAGTATGTATCTTTCCCCATTTTCCTAGTACATTTTTTATAAATACAGTAAAAAGTAATCAAATAGCCAGTTTAAAAAAAAAAACAGTTGATACATAACACCTTTGACTACTTCTCCTCATTTTTGTATTAAACTCTTTATTATTTTCAGCTTTTTGATTGTATATTCTATAACCAGTAAAATCTTCTGAACCCATGACCCTGAGATCAAGATCTGAGCTGAGATCAAGAGTTGGCCGCCCCATCAACTGAGTTACCCATAAACCCCACCAGTAAAATCTTAAATAAAACTTAAATAAACAACTCAATTAACTTATACTTATGTATAAACCACTCGGGTAGAGTATTCTAACAATTCTCAGCAAGTCTTTTTTTAATACACACTTTATTTATTTAAGTAAACTCTATGCCCAGCATGGGGTTTGAACTCAGGACCCCAAGATCAAGAATCACATGCTCTACCACCGGAGCCAGCCAGGCACCCCTTGGCAAGTTTTCTCTGGCCCTTCCCAAGCTTTATCTACCTCTTAGCCTAGAGTCCAGCACTATATGTTTCCTCTCAGCTTTGTTTCATTTTCCTCATTCTTAAAATTCATGTTAACTGGAGTCATGCATTATGTTCCATTTTGTGTCTGTCTTCCTTAGCTCAATATGACATTTTGGAGATCCCTCCATGTCACTGCATCTACCGTTGGTTTATTATTTTGCACTGCGGTGCAGTCATCTATTACATGAACACGCCACAATGTCTTTATCCATTTTCCTACTGATGAGCATTTGGGTTGTTTCCAGTTCCCGACTATGATGGAACAGCTGCCGTGAATGTTCTCACACAAGTCTTTCCATGGACATAGGTACTCATTTCTCTTGAGAATGTCATCACTGGGTCATAGGGGAGGTAGATATTTAACTTTGTTAGAAACTGCCAGAGAGTTTCCCAGGGTGGTTACACCATGATCCTAGATGCTTCGAAAATGGCCAGATTTGTAACTGAATACAACTGACACCCACACGTCCCAGTCCCTTCCCTCCTCTGATGAACAGTTAGCTCTTGAGGATGCAGACACTGAAGGGGGTACCATAAGGGATCACAGGGTTTGGAGTTGGAAAGACCTCAAAACTCACTACCCTCCCTTAGGAGTTTACAGACCTCATATAAGGTACTATTTTTAATTACGTCATCCCAATATCTCTTTGTAAAATAGCTACAAGATATCTACTTACCCTATAGGTTCTTTATGAGGATGGAGTGAGGTGATAGGATGAAACCATCCAGCGCAGGTGTAGACACATGGTAGACACTGGATAAAAGCTAATTCCCCTCTCACTCTCCTCGCATTATTTGACAAGCACTTCCCCCCCTCTCCTTGTAGGTTTTGGGGTCCTTGGAAATTTTCCTCTGTCTCTGTCTGTCTCTCTCCTAAGTCCCAAGGGATGAGGAAGGGGGAGACCTAGAAAGAGCCTGCAGGATAGAAGGCCGGGGGACCGGATGCAGATCAGGATCCATTTTCCCGCAGCAGAAGGGAAAAGCTCTATTTACAGTAGGGACCCAGATGGAACTGATTTGTTCAGAGCCATCTTATTCCTGAGTGTGATATTTGTCCACATCATAAAACCACAGGCTACAATGTGTCTGACATTATACCAAGTGATATAACCCCTCCTAATGATATTATAATAAATCCCAAATGAGGCAGCCATCACTGGGCAGCCTTTTCAAAGTGTTCCTGAAATAGTTTTTACAGAACAAGGGATCTGTGTGCCAAATGCAGACGCTCACATGAGGCCAGAGGAGTCAGCTCAGGCATACACATGAACACAACTCTGCCTTAGTTCTTGGCCGGGAACTTTTTTTTCTTTGTATATTAATCCATTGGCTTTTATGAAAATCAAAATGTTTCTCATTTTTTTTTTATTTTTTCATATGAAGGATGAAATTGAACATTTCTAAGTGCAATAAAATGTCCCCCAGGGTGTTTTTTTCTTTATTATTATCCTTTAAATCAGCAGTTTCTGTGCCTCTTCATTAGGAAAAGCCAATGACCTTTCATCTTGGCTTCACCTCCCTTGGTGCTCAGAGAAAGCTGACCACATTTCCTGCCATCCTGGTGGTGGAAGCTTGTTTTGCTCTGTTTTTCTGCTAACAGGCATAGGTATGTTTCTGAGATACCATGTGATCTGCTTCCACAGCCTGGGGAGCTTGCTGACTCAGGAGCCATTGAATTAGTTCTAGGACAAATGTGCAGCCTGCTCTCAGCCTGCTCTGCCCTTAATGGCAAGAACCACAGGAAATCATGTGTCTCCACGAATGGGGTTGGAGGCACCATCCTGCTGGATTGTGGTCTTGGAATCAGTAGGACCTGGATCAAGAAGAAGTATCTGTTCTGCCTCACTGTCATGACCACCAACACCTCACCAGCACCATCAGCAGCATCACCACTTCCAGGACCAAACATTCGACACACCGTGTCTCTCTCATCCTCATCACTGCCCCACCCACCGGGCCCACAATCACTAGCCTTCAGCCGTCTCCACCGCAGTGGATCCTCTATTGTTTGGGTCTTCCCATCACACCTTTCTCCTCTCCATCTCCATCTATGTGGATCTGTCATTGGTCCAAATTGTGGCCCAAGACTCAAGCATATTTGTTTCACAGCTGTTCTTTTTATCCTGTCAGTGGGATCACAAGGATGGACTTGGTAAAGCCTAAAACTGCTAGAGAACATTTACCACCACTGGGTAAAGAGAGCTTACTGTGAAATGCACACCAGAGCCGCAGATCAGAAGAAAGGGGAGGGAGGGTGCACCTGGGTGGCTCAGTGGTTGAGCATCTGCCTTCAGCTCAGGTCATGATCCTGCGGTCCTGGGATCAAGTTCTACATCAAGCTCCCCGCAAGGAGCCTGCTTCTCCCTCTGCCTATGTCTCTGCCTCTCTATCTCTCTGTGTTTCTCTAATGAATAAATAATCTTGAAGAAGAAAAAGAAGGATGAGGAGGAAGGGGAGGAGGAGGAAGAGGAAAGAGAAAAGGCTCCTGATCGAATTAGATGCCTATATTTTTAATTACTTATGTCAAAATGTTGCCTGTTTCACTTAAACAGGTTAGAATGGGGTTTATTTCACTTGAAAGTGAAAGAATTCTGGCCAAAACAACCATCTTGTCATCTAGTATTTTTATTCATCCCCACCCCAAATACACATAAGATTGGGGTTCCATATTGGAGTTTGGGCTGCTAAGCCAGAGCCTGGGGTTGAAATTCTAAGGGCTGATTATCATCTCCTATTCAAGTTCCCCCAAAGATGGTGGGATAGGATGAAGCCAGATTCCATGAGGAAAAGCAAGCACTTCACACCAAGGAGATGAAACACAAGATTCAAGTCTAGAAGAAGTAGGATAAGACCAGGTTTGCCACAAAGGCAAACAATCTAAGACAACTGCTTCCAACACTGGAAGAGTGCAGTGAGTTGCACTTAGGGGCCAATATTTTTAGTGGCAGTCATAGGGGTCTGACTTAAAAAATACAAGTCAAGACGGAAGGCACCACCCTCACCAGCATCATAATCCACTAAGTATCCAAAGCACCATGTGGCCATCAGGCATTTGGTACTTTCCTTGGGCTTTTAGTTCCAGGAGATACAAAGGAGGCCACTGTTTTTGCAGAAGTATATACTCCAACAATATATACAGAAAGACAAATTCAAAAAAGAAATGTTTATAAGCAATAGCAGGTTATTTTTCCTAAAAAGAATGACTAAGGTAGGAGATACGCGTGAGTCGGACTACAACAGAAACACCAAGGAGGATGTGTGTTCTCCTCGGGGGATCTGAGACACAGAAAAGGTGACATTCTGCTACAATGGGCATCACTTCTACTATCACCAGAATGGGGCTGCCTCCGGAGCAAGGGCAGGAAAGATGACAATTCCTTTCCCACAACTGCTAATGCTTTGCTAATAACATATTTTCTCTTTCTGATTTTCAAAGTAAATCATGTCGATCATTTATGTATGAAACACTTTTGGTTACAAGTAGCAGAAGCCAATGGAAGCCTGCTTAAGCCTAAAGGGGGCTGCAATAGAAAGCCATATGGGGTCATCCAGAACCCAAAGGACAGGCACCAGCCAAGCCTTAGAACAAAGCTGCAACCAGGAAGTCCCAGGCACGACCCCTCCTGCTTCTCTCAGAGTCCTTGCTCTAGTGTCTGCCCATCCCATGCATTCACTTTGAAATATTATTCTAAAATTACAGTTGCATCCTAAAGATGGCTGATTCTATTAAAAGAGGGGCACGGGCAGCCCTGGTGGCTCAGGTTTAGCGCTGCCTTCAACCCAGGGTGTGATCCTGGAGTCTTGGGATCGAGTCCCACGTCAGGCTCCCTGCATGGAGCCTGCTTCTCCCTCTGCTTGGGTCTCTGCTTCTCTCTCTCTCTCTCTCTCTCTCTCTCAGATAAATAAATAAATAAATAAATAAATAAATAAATAAATAAATAAAATATTTTTAAAAAATAAAAGAGGGGCACTGAATAGCTGAATTCTGTTTTCTTCTGGGTGTCCCTAAAGGGAAGCCAGACAGACCAGTGGGTACAAGCCTGGGCTCTGCAGCCTGATAACTGCATAGCTTTAAATCAAGCTTCCCATGTGCACAAATAAAAAGAAATCATGCCCTCTCGAAACAACACCTGCCATGAGGACAATACTCCATGAATGTTAACTATGATGATGATAAAAGGAGTCGATGACCAGTTCTTTTGGCTGAAGATACCCTGATGGGTTGCAGAAGAAGATAAGAGCTAACTTCGAAATTAGGAACCAGGGATTGCACAATCACTCAGAGAGTGAGAAGAATCCCAAGTTTCCAGTGGGGGGAAAAAACTGGAAGAAGAGGAAGAGAGAAAAAGTAAAGTAACATAACATGGTTAAGATAATAGGGCTTAACACACAATAATGTGGAGAACAGGAATGCCTGAAACCAGGGTTCTACACCCAGGGCTCTAGGTCCCAAGTGGTCCACAGACAGAATTCAGGGATCTTTGAACTGAGATGAGGAAAAAGTAACATCTTGATTTTTTTTACCAATCTCTAGTTGACAACTAGCATTTTTTAAAATTATGGACATAAGCAACCCATAACCATAGTATTAGCAGTTTTTGTAGCTTTTTAATCAATAAAAATTACAGATATTTTCAAACTATAGTTATATATATATCTCAAAATATCTTCTACACTTTGCTGTTTTTACATCACACTCAATTCTAGCTAACTAGAATTTCTTTTTTTAAGATTTTATTAATTTATTCATGAGAGAGAGAGAGAGAGGCAGAGACACAGGCAGAAGGAGAAGCAGGCCCCCCACAGGGAGCCCGATGTGGGACTTGATCCCAGAACCCTGGGATCAGGCCCTGAGCCAAAGACAGATGCTCAACCGCTGAGCAACCCAGGCGTCCCACTAGAATTTCTTGCATATTATTTAATGCATTACTAATAAAGAAGCACATGCATCACCACATCACAGATTTGTTTTTTCTTAAATATATGACAAGTTTATTTCAATATCATTCATTTCCTTTGTAATCCTCTATATTTTATTTTTTAAAGATTTTATTTATTTATTTGAGAGAGAGAGAGTAGGAGTAAGAAGGAAAGAGAGAGAGAATCTGAAGCAGACTCTGCACTGAACACAGAGCCCAATGTGGGGCTGGATCCCACAACTGGGAGATCATGACCTGAACTGAAACCAAGAGTCAGACACTTAACTGACTGAGCCTCCCAGGAGCCCCTCCTCTATATTTTATCATATGCATTTAAAAACAATATACTTGGAAGTTCTCATATGACTGCCCATAGGCTCTATGGAACAAACAAAAAAGTCTTTTAAGTACCTCTGTTCTGATATGGGACTTATTTGACTTTTATATTGTATAGGATAACCCATCTCCATGATATGACAGGAAACAGAGATCTTTAGTAAAAGCCTGGTTCGTGCAGCATATTCATATCCCAGGATGTTTGGGAAAGAGCTGGAAGTCAAAATAAAGGAGAAGAGAGTATGGCTCACCTATCAGTCACGATGCCAGGGCAGAGACATAAGAAGAACCAAAAAGACAGGAAAGAGCAACAGAATTACAAAGATCTTGAGATACTAGCAGAGGTTCTAATGAGAATTAAAGTCCTCAAGAAATCCCAGAACTAATGGGGAAGACAGAGACTTTCCACAGGACATGAGATAGTTACAGTTAACTCTCTCTAGTTCAAAAATGGCATGGTACCCCATCTGGTACCTGTGGATCCGGTAATCATTATAATATAAAGGACACCAGAAACAGAATAACCTTCAAGAAATAACCACCATTACTATGCTCATGTATAGTATTTTATGTATATACATGTATAGAGAGAGTTGACTGTATTCACATATGAGGGGGATCCCTAGGTGGCTCAGTGATTTAGTGCCTGCCTTTGGCCTGGGGCGTGATCCTGGAGTCCTGGGATCTAGTCCCACGTCAGGCTCCTTGCGTGGAGCCTGCTTCTCCCTCTGCCTGTGTCTCTGTCTCGCTCTTTCTGTGTGTCTCTCATGCATAAATGAATAAAATCTTTAAAAAATAAAAAGATACACATATGAATATAGTATATGCCATACAGAGTAATACTATATATATAGGAACACGTACATATGTATATGAATACAATCAATTTTCAAAATTAGAATTACAATGAATACATAGGAATCCTGCTTTTTAAGCTTCTCTTCATATCCTCAAACATGCCTTTAATCACTACCTAATGTTCTATCATATAGAGATGATGTCATCAATTCCTTTCATAGTTGACATTTAGATTAGATCTAGATTTTCACTCACAAATAATGCTATACATAAAAATCTTTGCACATAAATTTTGTGTATGTGGAACTCTGATTTTTTCCTTAGGATAAATTCCAACGTATAGGAAAACTAGGTCAAATTCTATTAACATTTTACCACTCATGGCTTGCCTGGGGAGGACATGAAGCTCCACACATTTTCCCCAGACCTCACTCTCTGTATTTATTCATCTGGCTGTTAATTCATATCCTTTATCATATCCTTTAGTAAACTGGTACATTTAAGTAAAATAATAATTTTAAAATATTTTACTATCCATGTAAAACATTATCAAATCATTTTTTATTATTCTTTCAATAAGCACATTAGCAATGTGTAAGAAAGTCCATCTTGGGGGTCCCTGGGTGGCTCAGTCAGTTAAGCATCTGACTTCAGCTCAGGTCATGATCCCAGAGTCCAGGGATAGAGTCCCATGTCTGGCACTCTGCTGGACAGGGAGTCTATTTTTCCCTCTGCCCCTCCCCCACTCATGTGAGCTCTCTTTATCTCTCACTCTCAAATAAATGAATAAAATCTTTTTTAAAAAAATCATCTTGCCATATCCTTATTAGTAAAGGGTGTTATTCTTTTTTCTTTTTATGATTTGTTTTTTTAATTTTTAACTATAATATATGTTTATAGCAGATTATTTACAAAGTTGTCTACAGCAATTCCTCCCATTTCTGCATGCACCCCACTTGCCAACGTGAATTTGCAGCTTCTATCAAAAAGAAGGATATGACAAGGAACAGAGATAAGCTGTGCCATCTGAGGCGGTCCAGATCAACCAATCCCCAGCAGACCCACCGGCTGACGACAGCAGAATGTCTGACGCTGGGCAAGACCAGCAGAAGAAACGCCCATCTGAGTGAGCCCAGGCCAAATTGTTGAACTTTGGAATTGTGAGCAAATAGAATAGTTGTTATTTTAGCCACTAAGTTTTGAGATGATTTGTTACACAGCAATATATAATTGATACAATGTTCGATTTCAACATTACACTTTAAGGGAAGAATAACAAAATGGATCCTTATTCCACCTCCTAACAGACAGGAGACCATTGCTAACAGTTTGATTTATTTTGTTTCTACTTCTTTTTATTTCAGTTTACATGTAGTGTATCAATATCATAATTATAAACAAATCTTGCTTTTAAAGACTGTTACAAAACTTTCAAAGCACACCAGCAAAGCCAAAGAGTTGGAATATAAAAAGCATAGTTACTTACAACTAGTGATGAAGAGATTATTTAATGCTAGAAAATATGTTACAAATATACATATTGGGTCAATTAAAATGCAATCATCTTGATAAATATGAAGAAGTAATTGATTCCCATTCCTTTAAAAAACATATAGAATATAATGAATAGGATTAACCAAGTATAATATAGCATGATGGAAATATCTATCTCAATTTTATAGTTAATGACAATATATAAGCAGCATTGCTATCAAAAATAAAAGAAAAACAAGAATATTTCCTATATTATCACCACTAGGAATCACTCTAGAAATTCTAGTCAGTGGAATAAGGAAGAAAAAAAATGTATGGGAACCTGGGTGGCTCAGTCAAGCGTCTGCCTTCAGCTTAGGTCATGATCCCAGGATTAAGCCCTGCATCGGGCTCCCTGCTCATTGGGGAGTCTACCTCTCCCTCTTCATCTGCCTCTCCCCTCGATGTACTCTCTCACTCTCTCAAAAAAATAAATAAAATCATTTTTTAAAAAAAGAAAGGAAGAAATTGATGTGAAACTATTTAAAAAGAAAAAACAAAAATATGAATATCTGCTCATTATATGACTGCCTACATCAAACTCAAAGATAATCAACTAAAAACATTAATTTAAAAACTAAAAAAATTTAAAATGGGCTTTAATGAAATAAATATATATTTTTCAATATTGCAATAATAACATATTAGAAAATCAAACGAAAATCTACCAGTTCTATAATTGTAAAAATATAGATCTCCCTTAACTATCTTAAAACATAAAATGTCTGGTAACAACTCATCAGTAAATGTGAAGGATAAGTTAACAACCTACAACATTGTCCTCCAGACGTGAAAGAAAATAATATGATAGAAAAACACCATTTTACTACATGGTAATGTCAATTATCTTTCCATTATTTTAGTCACATTAATTACCTTCCTTTATGTCTATTATACATGGGGTGACAACTCCAATCCAAGACTGCAATGGTGGTAGGACCCCACTGGGTCTAAGGGCAGAGCATCAAGCCAAAGAAGATTATTCTCAAGGAACAACTGAGTGGCTCAGTGGTTGAGCATCTGTCTTTGGCTCAGGTCGTGATCCTGGGGTCCTGGGATCGAGTCCCACATCAGGTTCCCCCCAGAGAGCCTTCTCCCTCTGCCTGAGTCTTTGCCTCTCTCTGGTGTCTCTCATGAATAAATAAATAAAATCAAAGAAAGAAAGAAAGAAAGAAAGAAAGAAAGAAAGAAAGAAAGAAAGAAAGGGGGAAGGGAGGGAGATTATTCTCAAGCCTTAAGTTTCCATGTTGCTTTCCCCATTAGGTTTTGAACTGACATGGGACCTGTTAACACTTTCTTCTTTCCTATTTCTCCCTTTGGTAATGGGAATACCTACTCTATGTCTAGGGCACTCCTGTATTTTGGAAGCACAGAACTTGTCTGGCTTCACACATTCACATCTAGAGAGCAATTTGCCTCAAGATGAATCATATCTGGAGTGTAACTCATCTCCGATTAAATGATATTTAGATGAGACTTTGGATTTTTAGACCTTAGAGTTGATGTTGAAATGAATTAAGACTTTGGGGGTTATTGGGATGTATTTTGCACATAAAAACATGATTTTTGAAGGGCCAGGAGTGGAATGCTGTAGACTGAATGTCTGTGTGCCCCAAAATTTCTGTGTTGAAACCTAATCCCCTATGGCATTCTACAGTGAGGCCTTGGAGAGGTGATTAGGTGATTAAGTGAAAGGGATTATTACCCCTTATTGTAAAAGAGACCCCAGACCACCATCTCTGAGCCAGGAGGTGGGCCTTGCCAGACACTTCCCCATCTCTAGAACTGTGGGAAGTAAGTGTCTGTTGTTTATAAGCCACTGAGTCTACAGTATTTTGTATAGCAGCCCGAACAGACTAAACACAGACATACTTCCCTTCCCCTATTGTGGGGATAATGATCCAACTTCTCTTCCGTGTTCAGGACCAGTCACCCTGCCAGCACAGTAATTCCTTCTTCATTGGTTCCCCGGCATGAGGACTCCTAAGAGGCCAGGAGGCAGTCACAAATTCCAATCTAATTGACCCATCACTGTGCCCCTTGCTTCTCCCTTGGGTTCTAAATCTTCTAGACCACGAGAGCTTAGATCATGGGAGCACGATGCAAAACTTTTGCTATTGGATCACTAGGGTAATAGTAAGAGGAGCTTATGCCCCAGCGTGTGAACCCTGGCTATGGAGAAAACCAGCACCTGATATTAGTCACTGATTTAGTGGAGTTTCTGCATCCAGAACCACAAATTGCTGCCAGCCTTCTAGTGCCCTAAAAAGTCTTCAAATGGCTTATTCCAGAATTCTATCAGACTGACTGACTACTTGAGGATGATGGGGAACTCTGCAAAGCCAGAGAATGTAATGTACATGAGCCCATCACTGATCTTCATCTGTGGTGCAATGAGTTTCTTGGGAAGAGGATGCTGTGGAGAAATACTGTCATGGTGAGTAAGCCTTCTGTGAATCCATGGCAGTTTTGGCAAAAGGATAACAGGCAGGGAGGGCAAATCTGTATCCAGAGTCCCATTGATACCCATATCTCTTTTCTAATGAGAACAAAGCACTGTCCTTTTTATGATAGAAATAATTCAGCGCACTGACTCTGCAACCAGGCTGGTCCCCTGGGGAACAGTGCCATATTAGGGGCTCAGAGTGGTTGTTCCTAGTAGCAGGTAGAGTGCTGAGCAGTCATTTTAACCAGATTAGACTTGGTGAATGAGTCCCAGTTGCTGAGCCCATGTGAAACCTCCATCCCTGCCACTGTGGCCATTTGGCTGATGACATACAGGCCTCAGGTAACAGAGGAGGTTCCAAGAGACTCCTAGGTCACATCTCATTATGCTAAGTGGGCACAAGAGCAAAGCAGTTGGTAGGGAATGGAGCTAAGAGAAATCAGGGAGACCCAGGATTTTAGAGAACAGGCTGGAGTGCCCAGAGCCAATGGTTGGGCATTGGGTGAGTCAGAAGAGTCAGGAGAATATTAGCCTCTTTCTCACAGTGTATTCTGGAAGTATCTTGGAAGAGCACAGAACTTATAAGTGATTGGCCATATGCATCAGACACCCCCATCAGCGGGCATTCCCCAGAGGCGAGAACTTGTCCTGTTCCACTTCCTGGTGGCATGATTTGGGAGACCCACAGAGGGAAGGGAATGCATCAGAGCTGATGAGCTCTCCAGGGGCCCACGCCCATCTCTGCCTGCAGCTTCATGGACTATTGATGGTTTCTTCATAATGGACCTCCCAACGGACCAAATCGAAGTGAAGATGCAAGCTCTACACCTCCCTCCCTTCCACCTTAGCCAAGCTTTTAACTCTAAAAGCCTCCGAAAAAAAAGGCCTTTCCTTTGTGTTACATTTTACCCCTCTGCTTCTGACATGGTACCTAATTAGCATGACTTGATGGCAAAAAAACAGGGTGGCACTGAGTGTCAGACCCTCCACTGTCTCTCTCCCATCACTGCCCCCAGCCTTCACTTGCCTTTTTCCTGTCTTCTCTCCATTCCGAGAGATCTCCTAGCAAGGCCTTCTGTGCTGCAGTCTTGGGACTCCGAGCACACATCACATGGGCCCCCTGGAAGCTCACCACCCTCCAACCTCTGATTTCAGGTGGGTGGCAGTCAGTGCTTGGGCACCACTGTGAGTGAAAAACAAGCCCTCCTGAAGGTCAGAAAACTGGACTCACGATTCAGGTTCTGCCCCTTACCAGCAGTGAGACTGTACCTGTACATCCCAGCCTCCCAATCTGTGAAAAGACTGTACCTGTACATCCCAGCCTCCCAATCTGTGAAATGAAGATGAGAACAGCCACTAGAAGACCTTTGTAGGGGGTAAACTTTAAATAATTTGTAGAAGTAGTGAAATTATTTTTAAGGAGGGGCAGATGGCAGTGCACCGAAGTTATAGCAAAGCCAGCAGAGGTGATGGGCTGCACTGGTCGTGGTGAGTGGCTGGCAGCTGGCCTCAGCTGGCCTCTCCAGAGGATCAACCCCAAAGTTCTTAGAGCTTTTAGTTCTACCAACACTCTGAGTAAAACGATGTTTGTCCTTGAGATCGCTCTTTCCCTCTTCAAAGTTACTATTTCCAAAGTATTTTCATTTTTAAAAAGGGGGAAATGTGGTTTATACCCTGAGACCTAAGTTATTCACAAAAAAAGCCTTCATTCTCAAAGGGTGACTAGAACCACCTGCCTCAGAGTGAGCGGCAATATTGTTTAAATGCAGATTCTAGGCCTTGGCATCGACCATTACTTAATTTCTCCGAGCCTCAGCTTCCAGGTCTAAAAAACAGGCTTAATAGCAGCCCTCACTTCAAACCTCGGTTAAAGAGTCTAGATGGAATGAATACATGAACAAATGCAAAGAGGAATGGCTTGGGAGGGGAGGGATAGAATTTGCAGCTGGACAAGATGACCCTAAATGTCCTCCTCAAATCAGGTCTTTGTTGCCCCAGATCCCCAAGGATGTCTAGGGCCTCTGACAGCCCACAGAGTGGTCCCCATCTAGGTCCACGATGCATCTTAGCCAAGTGTACAGGAAGTGGACCCATTGGCCGGGCACTCAGCCAAGGCTGGAGCTGTTAGGAAATGAGAATGCGCGTATTTATTGAGGAAAATAAAAATGTGCATGTGATGCTGCGGAGAGGGGATTTATGAGATTTTATGGAAGTGTCACCAAAAGGCCCACTCAGTCACCGCCAATGTCAGGTCTGCAAACACCTGCGAGCTCAGGCAATAAAGCTCCCTAATAGAGCGGGTGGGTGGGACACGTGGGTTGCGGGGAGTGTGAACCACGGGGGCAGGTGTTTGCACCACGGGGGCAGGTGTTTGCACCTGTGTGGCATGTGTAAGTGTGTGGATGGGGGAAAGTCAATGTGCACACACTAGTGGGTGTGCAGGAAAGCATGCATGAGTGTGAGCCTTGTAAGAGCATGTGGCATGGGTCACCGCAGGGGGACGACTGGGACAGGTGTGCAGAAGCGCACACATTACTCATGTTCTCTTCAAAGGATAGCAGAGTCCTGGCTGTGCCCACAAGAGAGTAAGTCATCACCTACCACTGAGATGAAAGGCCTGAAAGATGTCAAGAAAAGCAGATTCTCAGAGGAAAACATCTCCGGGTTGAGCACTTAAGAATGAGCAGAGTCAAAAAAAAAAAAAAAAAAGAATGAGCAGAGTCTGGCTAGTGGGAGGAAGAAGAGTGATGGCTCATCTCCTCCGGTGGACCCAAACCCCAGAGACGCTGTGGCCTATTTGTTCCAGGTCTCTGAAGCTTCTGAGTTCTGTAAACCAGCCCCATGCCTTGCTGCTCTCCTGCAAGCACTCCCCCATGCTCTCCATTGTCTTCCCAGCCCTCCTGGCAAGCCTAGCAGAGCCTAGACAGGTTCACCCCTTTCTAAGTATCACTTGCTGTGGAAGAAGGTTCAAGGTAGTACAGAGAGGGTGTGATGCTGAAGAGGAGAAGACGAAGGGGAAGGAGAAGGAGGAAGAGGAAAAGGAGAAGAAGAAAGACTTTCAGGACTAGTCCCTCATCCATCTTCATAAAAATGGCCTTAAGATCCCACAGCAAGCATGGCCTTGCAGACCATGCAAGAACAAGGGACTCCCACTTCCTCTCTCTCTCCCTCTCACTCCTCCACAGCAGTGAGGGAATCATAAGTGTCGCAAGATCCCTTTGGTTGCCTGTGGCACGCCATCATCACATGTGTCTTCTGGGCACGTGAGGAAGGTCACTTCCCTGCAAGACAGGGAGGAGCTGCGGGCAAGTGTGGTTTGTGAAAGAAAACCAAGCCCTTGAGTTTCCTGGCCCCGGTGAGCCAGAGTGATTGGCCCAGCTTGGAACCTGAGGTCAGGGGCCAGGAGTCTATGAACACCAACCCTGGGCCACATCTTCAGACGGGCACTTCCATACACCCTACCTCGTAATGCCCATCCAGACTCAGACAGGGGGAATTAGCATAACCTTGACCTGAGCTACAACTTTGAGGATTCAAGAGAGTGATAGTTGCTCAAAGATATAAAGATAGTAAATGGCAGGACTATCTTCCATTCAGAACCAGAGACTCCTTCTTGTTCCCTCAGCATCAACAGCGTCCCTCTCTCGGGGCCATTAAAACATTGCACCTGCCGCATCCTTTCACTTGTGTTCCCTGCTTCCTCCACCGAGGGCAAGTTTCTGCAGCCTAGGGACCAGCTCTGCCCTCCTCATCCCCAGGGAGCAGCACAGAAGCACACGGGGTGCTCATCGAAGGGAGGAGAGAGAAAGAAGGAAAGGTGAGAATGTTCAGTCTAACCAGCATCACCACTTCTGACTTCAGGAGGTGGTCATGACTCTCGGAGGGCCAGGAGGAAAATGTAAGGGCTAACATTTCTGCAACCTGAGCCTCTTAGATTCTCTCCCTCTCTCTCTCTCTCTCTCACACACACACACACACACACACACAGTCTGCCCCCACTTCTGCCCCAGAGCATCTCCCAGTGGGCAAGTAATCTAATGGCAAAGAGATCAGTTTCTGAACTCCCCCCTTAGCCAGAGCAAGCCCCTACCCTGGTAAAATGTCTATGTCACCCTCCCCTGCGGCCTTGGCTAGTGGTTCTGGGAGCTGGACAGGGAAGAGGTCTGTTCATCTTCTTGCCTATCCCCAGAGACCGGCCCCCAGTGCATGACACAGCAGACTCTCAAATGAGGACTCTGTGGCCAAACATTGTGCCATTGAGCTGGCTTGCTCAGTGTCTGTGAAGGGGGTGAGCAGGAACCAGGGCTGGATCTGGCTCCACTCCAGAAGGTCCAGGCTGTAGTCATTAGAATGACCAGAAGAAAATCCAATAGACAGATTGCTATTGACCTCTGATCCTCCCCCAAATCTTTGCCAGCCATCGCTCTGATTTTCAAAACTGGAAACTACCAGTGGAAGATCTTCACTATGAGCAAACATGATAGAAAGTTATAAATTCTGTGAACTACGATACGCTAGACCCGTGCTTCTGAGCGTTCGTGGGCAGGTGAACCACCTGGGGATCTTGTTAACATGCAGGTTCTGATTCAGTAGGTCTGAGGTGAGGCCTGGGATGCTGTGTTTCTTTTTTTTTTTTAAGATGTTTTTATTTATTTGAGAGACAAAGAGAGAGCATGAGCAGGGGAAAGGGCAGAGGGAGAGAGAGAGAGAAAGAATCTCAAGCAGACTCCCCATGGAGCTGGAGGCGGGGCTCGATCTCACAACCCTGAGGTCATGATCTGAGCTGAAATCAAGAGTCAGACGCTTAACTGATTGAGCCAACCAGGCGCCCCTGAGATGCTGCATTTCTACATAACTCCCAGGTGATGCTTCTGGTCCATGGTTCATACCTAGAACAGCGAGGGATCCAAGCTCAAGATGGCTGGTGTTGGATAAATCTAATATTCCTCTCCTCCCTTGCCTCGACAAGGAACCCCAATGTCTGCGAGGGAAGGCCGAAGCTCCCTGTGTTGCAAGACCCTTTCCCAGCCAGGACCCCACTGCACCCCACCTGCCCCAACTCTGTTCCGGACACACCAAACAGCCAGCCCTCTTTCACCTGCCTGTCTTTATACCTGCTGCCCTAAAATGTTCTTTCCTTCTTTGAAGCCTTAAGAACTCCCTCCTACTCATCCTTCCTCCATCCCCAGCACCTGTTTTGCTTTTGCTACTTGCTGCCTGTTTAGACTCAAGCAAGTTACTTCAGGTACTTCAAGCACATTCCTTAACTATAAAATGGGATAGTAATAATGTCCACCTAACAGGGGGCTTTTCTAAATACTAAATAAGATGATGGACATAAAATTCCTAGTATGTCTTGAGACATACCAAGTAATCAAAAAATAAATAAATCACCCAACTTGACTATTATCTCCTCCGCAAAATCTTCCTGAGTGTTTTCACAGAGCTATTTGCTGGTGCTCCCACGATATTTGGTTTCCATTTCTCTGATGGCCCTTATCATCTGGCGTGGCAATGGCTTATTGCCTGGACTATTTTACCTAAGTAGTCATAAGTGGCTGGAGGTCAGGAGTGTGTTTTACCCACCTCTGCTTTTCCAGAATCTAGTACGGAGCTCAGCAAAAGGAGCCAGCATGGCCACAGCCAGTAGCATTCAGGGGGGCTCCGCATCTGAGGGTGCCATATCCAACAAGAGCGGTGTGGTTAACCAGAAGATTCGGGGAAGCAGAAGCTCTGTTTAAATGAGTTTTCCAGATAACTGAAGATTTACATCCAGGAAAAAATTACTCTTCATTTTTAAACAACTTACCAACATTTTCCTAAATGTGTTCCCATACTGAAACAGAACATGGGTCCTAACATCACCTTCCCAAGATGACTTGAGGACACCAACAAGACATTAATCATTGCCCCCCAAGGATAGGGTGACTGCATAGCTGGTAGGTTGAGACAGTTCTGATTTGCACTCACTGCCTGGTAGTGTTATTTAGACCATCCTTCCAGTCTGCTGGTGAGTCCCAGTTTGGGAAAGAAATGACCAGGTGACCCTAACCAGACATAGTCTATGCTGGATCAGAATGATGGCCTGAGGGACCCCTGAGATGAATATGAATATTTGCAGTGAGTTTTTAAATATGACCCCAAAATTCTTTGACACTGGTCTCATTAAGAGATGGGGTCTCCTCCCCCTTCTTTGAATGGAGGCTGGTCTATGACACCCGACCAAAAGCACACAATGGAAGTAGTGTCCAGGGCTTTAAGAATCCTGGAGAATTCCATCTCCTGGTCTTAGGATGCTTCCTCTCGGGACACAGTTACCATGCTGTGAGGAAGCCCAACACATGCCTGCAAAATGCTCCTACAGAGAGACCAGGAGCCAGAACCAACTGGCCAGCCACGTACAAGTCATCTTGGAGGCAAATCCTCAGCCTTGCTTGACCCGCCGCTGCTGACACTGCATGGAGAACAGCCATCCCTTCTCTGCCCTGCTCAGTTGCAGATTTGGGAGCAAAGTAAGTGATTGTTGTTATTTTCAACCACCTGTTGAGGGGAATCTTTATGCAACAATAGATAATCAGAGCATTTGTCCAAAAAAAAGAAATGCCATTGGAGCGTTCAGTGTTTGGAGTCCTGGAATCTATCAGGAATCAGCCCAGCCTCTGCTTTCTCCTTCAAGATCAAACCAACGCTGTCACTTCCAGGAGAACATGTGAGGACGATCACAGGTTCTGAACATAGAATCTCCAGGTCTCTTCCGGTCTCTGCGAAACCTCAAGGAAATCAACTGTCTTGTGTGAGCCTCAGTTTCTTCATCTGTAAAACGGTGATGTAAAAAGACCTGGGCCATCATGTCAAATAATGAATATAAAGCAGAGATTGGCAAACTCCACTCGTGAGGGGCCAGATGATGAATATTTTAGGCTTCGGGGACGATACGGGCAGTCACAACTACTCAATTCTGCTATGACAGCAAGAAAGCAGACACAGGCGTACATAAACAGATTGGCATGGCTGTGTTCCAATAAAGCCTCTTTTGCAGAAACAAGATCTGGCCTGCGGGTCACAGACTTCAGACCCCTGCAATAAAGGATTGGGAAAGTTCCTGGCATCCGTGCTAGCCACCATTAGCATAAGTATTATTCTTGTTGATATAAATGCAACTTTCTTTAGGCAGAAGACTTGGTTGGGGATTTCACCAGCCCTGTAACCACAAGGTTCACCAAAAAGTGTTCACGCTGAGATAATGAGCCAACCTAGCAACAAGATGAGTCACCCCAAGTCAGTGACATGGAGGAGTTTCAGAAGTTGCTCTGCCATCATCCTTCTGAGCAGTTTTGACCAAAGCCAAACTTACCTCCTGAGTCAAGGTAGTTCATCTGTATAATGAGCGTATGCATCGCAGACCTTCCCTCAGGGAAACTGAGGTTTCAAATCCAGAGCTAAGATGTATCCTCATGTGTCCACCACATCCTTCAGCTGAGAGCCCCTGGGCAGGGATTTTGGAGGAGTCCAGCTTCAGGGCAATAAAAGGAAGTGAGTAAGGGAGGAGGAGAAGGAGGGCCCAGGAGGGGCAAGAACAGGGAAGAGGCTGGAGGAAGCATGCCCCCATGACTGCCATCTCTCTCGGGCACCCATTCACTCACTCTTCACGTCTGTGTAGTACTTGCCAATAGGAGCCAGGTCCTGGGCTGAGAGTGGGGTCACTACAAGTGATCAAGACTCTCCAGTCCCTGCCTTATGGAGGGGCCCACCTCCAGCGAGGGGAAGAGGTCATTACGTAAGTCACAGCAGTAATGGTGTTATGTGTTATGAAAGGGGAAGTGGAGGGTGGGGACCACCATTTGGGGGCGGAGGACCTGGCCCACTGGGGGGTCAGGGGAGGTCTCCCCAAGGAAATGACACTGAAGCCACGACCAGGGGACTGAGTGGGGCTGAGTCACCATCCTCTGCTTTCCTCCTCTTTTTGAGTTTGCCTCTACGCTTAGATAAACCCACCTCCTGACAGCCATCCATGCACAAGATCACTCCTCCTCCCTTTTCCTGTGCCAAGTCCTCCCTTGCCTACACTGCCTTTTAAAACATTTCTTTTCCTCACCTAAACCTTTACTGAATCTTCAGTGCTTTCAGGATAAAGACCAAAAGCCTTAATAACATGACTTACTAGGCCTTGTGTGATATGGCTTCTAAAACCTCTCTGGCCTGGCTTCATGGTCTCCCATTGGTAACTCTGCTCTGGCCACCCTGGATTATTTTCTAGGCCTTCCTACCACAGGCCCTTTGCACATGCTCTTTCCTCTACTTAGAATTACTTTTCCCTTGTCTCTTTACTTAGTTAACCCTGACTTGTCCTTCAGCTCTCAGATCACTTATTTCCTCAGGAAAGCCTTGCCTGACCTCCCCCAACTCATTAAAAATCTCTCTTTTAAAGATTTCAAAGTCCCTCTAGTAGCACTTACCACAGATGCAACTTCCATGATCAGTGCGAAGATTTATCCCCGATCAATGTGAAGATTTAACCAATGCCTGCCTGTCTCTTCAAAGACACCATGAGCCCCAGAGACTTATCTGTATTATTTGCAGCTTCACTTCAGCACCAGGACCTGGCACATAGAGGGAGCCTGGCTAAAATATCTATTCCAACGATTAAAATGTTGGATGCAAAGCTCTGGCTCTGGTGCCACAGCATGTCTAAATTCAAATGCTTGAGAGTGGGGGAAGGGGGGGGAAACCCAATCCACAGAGCGCATATGTGTTTTCTAGTTAGAATTCCTAACAGCAGGTGTGGCACGGTGAAGGAAGAAGAATCTACCGTGGACTTAGGAGAGTGACGTTAGACTCCTATCTCTACATGCTCTTTGGGTCTAAGTTCCCCCATCTGTGAAAAGAGTGAAAGAACAGCTCCCCCTCCCCCCGCCCCCAACCTCCTCCTGGACTTGCTGCACACAGTGAGAGCCCTGCAAGGATGCACATCAAGGGTTTGTGATGGCCCAACATCCACTAGGGAATCAAGAGACAGGCATGAGTGTCCCTGGTTCCACTGCTCTGTGCAGGCACAGCTGGGGCAGGAAACATGAGGCCTGGGAGGACCACCAGGAAGATGAGAATCTGAAGCTGCCCGAGCCACCACGAGCCCTGCCGTATTGATCACCAGTCTTGCAGAGGGAACATTTGCCTTTCTTCCCCTTCCAAATAATTAAAGTATAATATTTTATGGCCTGATAAAATTTACTGGGACCCTTGGCACGTAATTATAGTGCTTCTTTAAAGGAGACCCCATAAAAGATGCATGATTAGAAAGTTAAGGATCTGGATAGAATTACAACGATGTGACAAATAATTTACAAGTGATAAACTGTCCGAGGGGAAAAAAATTCCAATAACCCCTGATGAAGACTAACAATTAAAATAATAAATTCCCCAAGAGCAAGGGTAAACCTTTCTTCTTGGTCAAAGGCTTATACTCCAAGAGCCCAGCAAGACGATTATCAAAGTCAAACCCCAGGGCCCCCAGGCCATCTGTCCTTTCTGAGCATATGTATTTATTTTTGTACTTAGGGACTTACTTATTTAATATTTTAGTCATTCACTCATCTACTAGTTTATCTTTTTTTTTTTATTTTTAGTCATTCTTTCATGCCATCACCAATTCTGTTCATCACCCTTTCTTTCACTCTATCAGCCCACACTTCTATTCATGTATTCATTCTTCTACCCATTCATCTGTGTCCATCTACTCATTTATCCACTTATTAGCTATTTATTAACTCATTTATCTACTTATTCATTCATTTTCACTTTCCCTCCATCTACCCATACATCAGACCACGCCATCCACATGCATTGTTCACTTGAGCTACAAAGGCTTTTCACTGTGTTCCAAGGCAACACTGTCCAACAGAGCTATAATGTGAGCCACATAAGTGATTTAAGATTTTCTCAGAGCCACATTAAAAAATGAAAAAGAAACAAATGAAGTTGACTTAAATAATAATTACATTGTGTAATCATCATTTTTATTATAGAATAGCATGCCTTTTAATATACTTCATATAGCTATTTTAATATAAAATGTAAACACTATTTAATGATGTTTTCACTCATTTAATTTAACTCGGTATAGCCAACACATGATCCTCTCAACGTGTAATCGATATAAAAATATTAACCAGTTCTTCGACATTCTTTTTTTCATCCTAAGGTTTCAGAACCCAGCGTGTACTTTGCACATGCAGCTCAGCTCCATCAGACTAGCCACATTTCAAGGGCTCCAACATGTGGTCCGTGGCTACCATCTGGACATCTGCTTCTAGGTCTTTGAAGATGAATCATGGAGCTTTGCCTTTGGAGAGCTCACGCTTAGGTGAGGACGGCATAAAGACTTGTTGACCGTGAGACACAGTGCATGTCCCATGCATTATCTCCCTTAATCTTCACATTAACACTCTAAGATACTCCCATGTCTACTTGGGGAAGCTAAGACTCAGAGAGAAGTGGTAAACAGTTCTGGAATCAAGTAACCAAGCTCCCCAACACCCAAATGAGCAGAAAGAGCAAGGACTGAGCAGGTATGGAAACTTGAAAGTGGGTTGCCCAGCTCTGTCCACAGCCTGTGAGGGCCTAGAATCAGGCACTGAGCTGCCCAGGAGGTAGGGAAAAAGCCACACCGCAGAAAGATCTTTCCAGGCAAAGCAGACATGCAGAACGAAAGGACGAGAATTAACACTCAGGTATGTCCAAGATTGTCCCTGAGTTCTTTCAATATCTCATGGCAGGGACCCAGGGTGTAAAAAAAACATATTTGGGAGAATAAAAAACGTTCACACAGGTCATAGCTAGCCTTTTGCACTGCAAGTCATAGTCTTCGATCCACTCATCATGGAGACCGAGGATTCTGTGGCCAGTTATGTGCACAGTGCCCAAGCCTGGAGAGTGTGATGGTAAAGCTGATGCCAATGATGACAGAGTGACAGAGTTGATGGCCATAAGAGGAACAAGAGCTCACGCTACTGAGGCTTTTCACAATGTTTCAGGTACTTTGCCAGCACTGGTTTCACTGACCCCTTTATGTCAGAGATGAGGAAACTGAGGCATTTTCCCAGAGCCTGCAAAGTGTCATCTGCTGTGTATTCCTCGCCGAGACACCCTCATGAGCATTCAGCTGGACACTGGCCCTGCCAAACAGGACACGGGCTGTGGGATGGCCACTGGGGATGTGGAGTACCCTCAAACGCTGTTTCCACAAAGTTCATGGTCCAGTGGGGAAGAGGAATCTGTAGCAAATAAAGGCCTTTCAGCGTTCCCGGTGCTGTGCTAGACATCCAAACACAGCAAAGTGGAGACAAAGAGGGTGAGTGTCACTCCCCTCTGGGGGTGGGGAGGCGGGCAGGAAGGCTCCACGGAAGGGGTGATGCTCAGGGGTGATGCTCAGGCATCGAGAAGCTTCCTCTGGCGCCCCCACCGAGAAATAATCTCTCTCCCTTCCCCAGATTAGCCCCTTTGTCGGGTCCTCAGAGCACAGGCTGCGCCCCAGGGACAGTTTCCGCTGCCCTCCCCCTCCCTCCCCAGCACAGCCCGCTCATTCTGTAATTCCCCTGCAGGCACCAGGGAAGCTTTACACTTACTCAACGTCATAATGGATCAATGGAAAAATACAATCGCTTGGATTTCTGAGAATGTATATATTTGTTTAAAAACCCCTGTCTTTCTCGGGTGCAGACAAAACACTGCCAGCTTAACACCTCCCGGAGATGCACTGTGGGAAGATTTCAAGGCTTTAGCTGTCAGTAGCAATATCAATCAGGCGGGGCTTCCCAGTGGCCTCTGCTCTGGCACAGGAGACACATGGCACAGGAGCCGAAGGGGGGAGAGAGGGAGCCAAAGTCAAGTGGACATAGAGCGACAGAGGTGGAGAGGACAATTGGGGGAGGCCCTGCAAGACTCAGAGGGGTGGAGGACACAGAGGCAGGGAGACCCAGGCCAGAAGCAGACTAAGTAAGTCAGGAGCCAAAATTAGATGAATGAAGGTCAAATAATCAATGAGATGGGAAGGAGAGACAGACGGGAAGGAAAGGCTAGTGACGGAGCTGGGGGGTGGGGGGAGTCTAGAGCACGCACCCAGCACCCACTTTGTGCCTTTGCTCAGGAAGGTCTCCAGTGGCCACCTCAGGCCACGAAGGTCTGTTCTACTCACTGCTACCTGCTGTTCTCCCCCAGAAAAGAACACCCAGGGGATTTCTTCTATAGAATTTCTCCGCTTTTTCCTATTCACTTGTTTATCATTTACTCCCTGAACCACCACTGTCTTACCATCTCCTCGGAGCCCAGAATAAGGTCTGACAGAGAACAGGTGTCCTTAATAACTGAAGAAGAGATCATGAATAAATGAATGAATGAACCCATGCATGTATGGCAATGACGGAGAATCAGCCTCCAAAACCCCTCTCTGGCTCCTCACGTCAACCGGCTTGAAAGAGCGTGATTCTGTGGCGGGGTCGGGGGCCAACCGGGGGTGCATGCCTGTACTCAGCAGCTGGGCAGAGGCCTGGGTCGCCAGAGATGGAGACAGGTGGAAGCAGGTACAGGGACCTGCATCTGAGGCTGCCGCACATCAGCCGGACCAAAGAGGATCCTGGGAAGGAGGTGGCTGGGGAGCATAGCAGCTTCCCCCCTGCTTTAAGGGTCCCTCTGGAGTTCCCTCCAGACAGAAATGGTTTCATCCATGACTTTGTTTGTTTGTCTAGAGTTGGAAATGGTCCTGTGGGCAAAAGTGCATGACTCCCACTTGTGATTCTCAGGGAGTGAAAGTCCCTAATTTAATGGGACTCCCATCAGCCCCATTAGGACTAACGCAGCCTCCCTCCCCTGCAGGGCTCTTTGCCTCTATGGAAAGTGCTCTCAGGAACCATTTTGCAAGACCAGCCCCTCCTGACCAGTGCCCGAGAGCACTCCAAGGGGGAACCATTCAGTCCACATTGGAGTGCTTTGGCTTCCTGGAAGTCCCTGGTGAAGGCCAGTCAGCTTTTGGGAGCCAGACAAGAGACCATTATGTGTATTTGCATCTTGAGGCCAGCATGGAAGCTGTTTTGGGGGTTGCTGGGGTGACCTGGCTGCAGGAGAGGCAAGAGGAGGCTAGATACAGCTTGGTGGAAAATAATCTGGGTATGAAATCCCAGGGTGAGGCGACTTCTCCAGGCCACTTATAGTGTGACCCAGAAATAGTGACTCAATCAAACAACAGCATGAAAGCAACCCACAACCCCCCATTCAACAACTCTTTCTTTCTGCCTTTGACCTGCCTGCCCTTGCTCACATTTACACAAACTTCACACACTTGCATTCACAGAATAAATTCCAGGTCGCATTCTGCTTTCCTGGTAATTGTGTAATAAACATCTTGCATGTTCCAATGAAACCACTGACATTGTTGACAATTACATTGATGACCACGACTTGACTTACCAGTCCCCTACAAATGATCCTTTGAGGGTTATCCAGGTTTTTGCTGCTATAGACACTGATGTAATAAATATCTCTGCTTATGTCTATTCCTTTCTTCAGGATTATTTTCTCAGGATAAATATCAGGGTGTGACAATGTATTATCACATCGTCCCCAAATTTGTAAGAATTCAGAGGGTCACAAGTAGTGTTTGTGTATGTGGTTTTCAACCCACCCTCATCAGACTTGGGAATTAAATAAATTTTTTCTTTAGGTGATTGATGCAAATTATTGTAATTCCCTCAGACAGAATTAAGAAAGAATATTTTTTTAAAAAATCTTTATTCTTACAAAAAAAAAAAAAAAAAAAAAAAAAAAAAAAAATCTTTATTCTTTATATTATTCCATATGTGAATTTTGGTTTGTAGATTTATTCAGCTCATCTTCTCTCACTCCTTTTCTGCATCTGTAAATTTGGGTGTGAATCACCACCCTCTGAAAAATAAGGAATGATATATTCAGGGAATGACGTTATAAATCATGGGCAGCACTCAGAGCTTGGAATAGGGTCCTCACAATGGCATAGGGGCTGCTGCACAGAAGGACAGCTATATTTTCTCCCAGCCAGTCATCTGCTGACCTCTGACTGGACTAGACTGGGTGGTTACTGATATGAATGCACTCTGTGCCTCGGGCACTGTGCTCAGCACTTTACAGAAATATCTCACTTAATCCCTACGGTGACACTGGGAAGTAAACTTTAGAATCTCCATTTTACAGACGGAACTGAGAAAAGTCAAGTTATTGGCCCAACTTCACCCAGACCAGACCCAACATCACCCAGACCAATCAGGATTCAAGCCCAGATCTATGGGTTGATCATGATGTAACCACTGCACTAGTCTCTGGATGGAAAATATGACCAAAATATTTTTAAAATAGTTAATGAATGTGCTACCTTCTGTATGAGTTATGGTTCTCCAGAGAAACAGAACCAATAGAGATATGCATGTAAGAGGAAATTTATTATAGGAAATGGCTCATGTGATTATGGAGGCTGAAAAATCCCACAACCTGCCATGTACAAGCTGGAGAACCAGCAAAATGGGTGGTGTAACTCAGTTGGAGTCTGAAGGCCTGAGAAGTCCCACTTGGAGTTGGAAAGGCCAAGAACTGGGAGCTCCAATGTCTGGGAGCATTAGATGGACGTCCCAGCTCAAGTGAAGATGAGTTCATCCTCGCTCTGCCTTTTTGTTCTGGTCAGGCCCTCAACAGATTGAATGATGCCTATCCCCACCATCTTCTCTACTCTGTCTACTGATTCAAATGCTCATCTTTCCCAGAGACATCCTCATAGACATATCCAAAAAATGTTTCATTGGTATCCCTGGCATCCCTTAGCCCTGTCAAGATGACACATAAAATTCACCATTACATTATATCTACCCTGAAAGAGCTCATGGCCCTCTGAAAAGGTAAGTAAGGAGAGTCACAAAAGCACATCTAATAAAGACCCATGTGGTTGGAGAGCTGTGGGGGCACAAGAGAACCCCTTGCTATGGAGCTGAGGAAGGCTTCCTGGTAGGGTATTGAGCATGAATAAGAACTTGCCTGGTGGGCAAGGGTCAGACTGCAGAGGAAAAGGAGAGCCAAGAGCTGGACCTCACAGGAAATCTGTGTTTGCAGGTGGAAAGAGCGCTTATGGGTAACTACAGACGGTGCGTTTTTGGAATCAGACAGACTCAGTTTTGAATTCTGCTAGCTGTGTGCTTAGACAGTCATTTCACTCTCTGAGTCTCAGTGTGCCCTTCCTGAGAACAAAGATCATTGTTTCACCACCGTGTTGGAGGGACTGAGCAACACATGAAAGTAACGTGCTCGGTCCAGCATTAGGCCGAGAAGGGCTCAGAAATGGTACGTCAAGTTCTTGTTACCATCTCTGAGGATCTCCCACTTTTGTCTGACTTTCCCTTCCACCAGCAAACCTGAGAGTGTGATGCACAAGGAGTGGCTTCCAAGGCCACAGACCTGTGGACACACACCTTTCTGGAAGGGACGAGAGGGCAGTGAAAGCCAGCTGGTCTTTGACTTCAGCCGCACCTGGTTTCAAATCCTGCTTCTGTCACTTACCAGCTTGGACCTGAGACCTTGGGCAAGCCCCTTACCTCCACTGAGGCCCAGTCTCCCCTTCTGTGTACAAGGGCCAGCAAGCCCTGTCCTGTAAGCTCTCACGTCACATGAGCATAGTGCCCTGCACGTAAATGTGCTATCCGTGTTGAGTGGAAGCCTCCGAAACCTGCCTCCCTGTGATCACCACGCAGGCACTCAGTGCGGTGGTCTGCGGCCCACGTCGGTGGTTGTGTCCATCTACACAGGAGAGCAGCAGCCCCAACGAGGACTTCCCCAAGGGCCCCGGGGCCTGCCACCCTCCAGGGCACCCAGCCTCCCATGGCCTAAAGGCAGAAGCCTCTGCCCCCCGAGCCCATCTCCTCCACATCCTGCCCTAGCTCTTGCGGGAAGGAGCATGACTCATTGAGGGAAGAGTGCTGGCATCATCTCCCCCCACCGCATGGGGCCAGCCAGCAGCTTGTGGTTAAAGGGCCTGCCTGGGTTGCAAAACAAGCCAGTTTGCTGTGTTCGGGCGTCACGTGACTCAGCGGGCTCTGGGGATGGCCTTTTCTTCCCTCGCTCACTGACTCACCGCAGGCTGGCTCGCTGTCACATGGGTTTCTGGGCCTCAGGTCCCCCGAGTGCTCCTAGCTGCTGAGCTCACTTAGAGAAGACCAAATTAGAAGAACTACTTCATTTTTCCTTGTGTTATTGCACCACGAATGCACAAACGTACCTTCTGAAAAATGTAAAGACAATCAAGCATAGAACCCTATAGAGACCAGAAACTGCCCCTCTGCCGCAGCAGATCTGGCCAATATCTTCCCGAGTATCTCTAAGAGCCCTAGCTCATCTTTTTAAATTAATTTTAAGTTACATAGAAATCTATAAATTCAACCTTCTTTTTTTAAATAGTAGACTAGTACTGAGAAGGCAAGAGTTCCCCTTGACAGAGGTCACCTCCAAAACTGACCCGGTCCAGAGGCAACCATTATCACCAGGGAAGTATTTCTCGGAAATCTCTGTTCTTTATATGGTATTATATGTGACATAGAAGTCATAGGAAAGACTAGGGGTGGAAGCCGGGAGGTGCCTTTCTTTTTTTTAAGATTTTATTTATTTTTGGGGCAGAGAGACAGCACGATCAGGGGGAAGGACAGAGGGAGAAGCAGACACTCTGCTGAGCAGGGAGCTTGAGGCAGGACTCGATCCCAGGACCCTGGGATTATGATCTGAGTTGAAGACAGATGCTTAACTGACTGAGCCACCCAAGTGCCCCTGGGGTGCATGTCTATGCTGATTTTTGCAAGGTATGTACCTTTCTACAGTTTGCTTTTTTCATCTGTCACAATGCTTCAGAGATTTGCCATTTGAGCACACAAAGGGTCCACTGATTTCATTTAATGGTTACTGAGTATTTGCCCCACTTATGCACGTGCTATAATTTTTAAGTTGCCAACTGGTGGACTTTTAATTTGGCTCCAGTTTTTTGTGCTGTTCATAAACAATGTTAGCATGACCACCCGCCCACACTCTTCTTTTGCCCTCTTGCAGGTAGTTCTTGAAAGCTGATGCCAGGGGGTAGAATCAGTGCATCCCAGCACACATGCTGCCTTAGTAGATATCACTGCATGGTGATACAGCCTATCCTACCTGTTTTCCAGGTATTCACAGATACCTGTCCATGTGCACATGGCAACTCACTCTGGAACGGTTCATGTTAAATGCTACAAGAGAAAGATTGAGAGAAGAAGAGAAGAATCTCTTCACCCCCAGGACTCAGTGTCCTGTTGAGAGGCAGCATCCGGTAGCATGAGGAAGGCCCACAGAACATCTGCAAGATGGAAATGATCAATCACTGCATCTAAATTCCCATGGAAAGGGGGAAACCAAAGACTGGCCAGAGAAGTTGACTTACCAATTGGCTCCCAGTGCCTTCTTGCCAAGCTTACTCTTCACAGTTAAGAGGAAGCATATCTGGGGCATCTGGGTGGCTCAGTGGTTGAGTGTCTGCCTTCGGCTCAGGTCCTGGGATCTAGTCCTACATGGGGCTCCTCACAGGGAGCCTGCTTCTCCCTCTGCCTATGTCTCTGCCTCTCTCTGTGTGTCTCTCATGAATTAGATAAATAAAATTAAAAAAAAAAAAAAGAGGAAGCATATTCTTCTACATGGAAGCCAGGGGAATCTTTTCCAAATTCAGATATAATCATGCCCCCTCTACTGGAAATATTTCACTGGCTTCCTATGCTCCAACTTTAAGACACCATCCAGCCCTTTGCTCTTTGATCTCCAGAGAGCACCAGGATCTCTCCTTCCTGCTACAGGGCCTTTGCACGTGTCTCTGGCCTTTGACTCTCTGGAATATTTCTTGCTCCTCCCCTTCCACTCTCACACTCACTTTGCTAACTCCTACTCATGTCTGAGATCTGAGCTAAAGCATTCCTTCCTCGGGGAAGCTACTTTGGCCCCCTTGACCATGCCAGAGCCCTCTCAGAATATCTCTTAGTATCTCATACTTCTCCTTCAGAGCACTGCTCACAGACGCAATTTATGATTTTTGTGTAATACTTAAAAAATACCTGACTCACCTACTGACTCTCCAAGGTCAGGGGCTGGCTTTCTTTTTGCTGGATCTCTGGCATTTAGGCTGCAGTAAATGTTCAGTATTATCTGGATGGATGAAGGAGTCACTTTATTCCTCTCCCCTTACCACACGGACTTTCGAGCATATTCTTTAGTCTCTCCCCTGAGTCTTTCCCTTGCAACACCAAGGTTCCCAATAGGAGGTTGCCTCAGATGGTCAGGTTCCTCAGACCATCCTTCTGGTCACAGGAGGCAGAGGCTGGTCTGAAAATTACCTGGGCTTCAGATTTGCCACACCTGATTTCAAACCCCATTTCAACAACTTGGACATGTCACTTTTATTCCCTGGACTCAGTTTCCTCATCTGCAAAATGGGGCAGCCACCCTGCCTTGCAGGATTGTATGGGGACTGAGGACAGGGCCTGGGCCAGGACCTGGAACATTGCAGTAGCTCAGCTTTGGAGGGGAGCCCCCGGAATTCCCCTTCCTCATAATCACCTCACTGTGGTCTGGAGAGGGTTTCACACTTATGTTAACTCAACAGTGACCTTCCCCACGCTTTCAGATCCTTGCCCTGAATCCAACAAGGGGAGCTCCATCATCTGATGGACCAAACACCATCCATCAGCACCAGCTGCAGCACTGAGGGCAGACATGGGATTAGGAATGGTCCCAGGGAACCCCTGCCACCACCATCGCCCATGACTCTCTGAGACCTGGTATATTCGGCTAATGGGGAGCAAGCTGGCTACCTTAGACCCACACAGGCTTTCTCCCTTCGGAGTAACAACCCTGCTTTTCTTTGACAGCACCTGCACGGCTCCCTATACGGCCAAGAGATCTTTCTGGATCCCAGGAATAATTGGTCATGAAAGGAGAATAAGGGGGCATTGGCTGAGCTGCAGCCTCAGGGGTCAGTCAGAGAGGCCAGGAGGGCATCCTGCAGCCCTCGAAGGGTGGGCATCTGAAGACTCAGAACTGGGACTATGGCCAGGAACTCCAGAACATTCCAGAATGTTCCAGAATGGCCCAGAACATCCACTGCCCCTTTTGTTTCTTTCTCACCTCTGGCTGTGGCCCTTGGCCTTAAATCAGCCTCATCCCCAGGTTTCATCACTCATCCAGTGTACCTTAGCGCCAGGTCCCAGCCAGATGCTAGAGGTGCCCTGGTGAGTATGACAGAGGTAGCTCCTCTGGCAGATGAGCCCGAGGCTGCCGCGGCCCTGCTGCCCACCTTGGCCCCTCACCTCAGACAGTGAAGGCTCTGAGAAGGAACACGGTTACAGAAAAGCCTGATGAGCCAGGTCTGCTCTGAACACTTTCCACCTGAGAGTTGCTTTTTCCCAGAACGCCATCCCATGATTTCAAAGGAATCTGGCAAGGCCACCTCCTGCGCGGGCCCCGGCCAAGTCCCCCCCTTCTTTTGGGCCACACTCGCCCTCAGCCCGAGCTGATTCCCGACAGCACGCCCCGTGCATGGGCCCTGCAGCCGCAGTTTCCGTCGCTGGGGTTCCTGGCACCTAGAGGATGCAGCTTGGCAGCGCTCCAGGAAACCGTGCCCTGTGCCACCTTTTTCCACCCAGGGTTGGGCTGCGCAGACGCCTCCTGCTGTCCTGTCCCTGGGACTCGGGAGCTGGGAGAAGCGGTGGGAGAAGCCAGAGCCGCAGGAGGCTGGGACTCTGGTTTGAACAGCAGGGAGGGAGGCCTGGCCTGACCGGAAGGCCCACACCATTCTGCCAGAACTCCAGGTTTTGGCAGGACCCGAATCCTGCTCGCCAAGGGAACTTGCAGAGTGCCAGACCCCCATGTGGAGAAAGACAAACATCAGCCTCGTGTTTCTGATTCACGTATGCTCAGCTCATCAAACTGCTATGTGGGGAAAGCTGCTTACATTTCAACACATCGAAGGACCTCCTTTGGAAATGTGATTTAGCTTTGTCCAGAGATCCCTTGGCCAGGGTGGAAGGATCCAGACCCTGCCTCTCCCACCGCAGGCCTCTCCCACTTCACAAAGAATTATAGCCATGAGATGCACTTAGAGAAACAAACCTCACCTTTCAAACCTCAGGTGGCTGGGTGGCTCAGTCAGTCAAGCATCCGAGTCTTGGTTTTGGCCCGGGTCATGAGTTCCGGGTCATGGGATCAAACCCCACACATATGGCTCTGCTCTGGGCGGGGAGTCTGCTTGATATTCCCTCTGCCCCACCCCTGCCTACAGCACATGTGCATACATGCTCTCTCCTGCTCTCAAAAAAAGAAAAAAAAAAAGAAAGAAAGAAAGAAAGAAAGAAAGAAAGAAAGAAAGAAGGAAGGAAGGAAGGAAGGAAGGAAGGAAGGAAGAAAGAAAGAAAGAAAGAAAGAAAGAAAGAAAGAAAGAAAGAAAGAAAGAAAGAAAGAAAGAAAGAAAGAAAGACCTGGGTTTCCTCATCCACAAACTGGGAGGGGTACTGACCCAGCAGAATTGCCGAGAAGATTAAATACCAAATGCATTATTTCTGTCCCAGGATTTAATAAGTACTAAATAAAAAGGTATATGTTATTAATCCTAGTATTAGGGTTATTATCAGTATCTGCAACATCACCATTCTGTGATTCAGCAGACCCCTGGTATCTTGGACACAGTGCAGAGACTCCCAGGGTTCATCCTTACAGCAGTGACCCCAACAAATCCCCCTTCTCAGAATCCACACCAGTGCAGTCCCTTCCTCCACACTGACTCTGGGATTGGACACAAGACTTGGTCTGGCAATGCCAGGAGGGTCAGGATGACCCAGGCCTTGGAGACAGGCTCAGGCATCCAAGACTTCCAGGCCGGGCCCAAGACCAAAGCAGATGGAGCCCCGTGACGAGCCCAGGTGAGCCCAGCAGAAGGGCCTCCAGCCAGATGAGCTGAGCTGCTGCTCTGAGCCACCGAGTCCTGGGTGGTGTTCTACACAGCAGGAAAGAACGGATAGAATGGGCCCACTTTCCTGTCCACTCGTCTCCTCTTTCACTAGGCACTCTTTCTCGCTTCTTGTTCAACTAGTCTTGGATGGAAGAAATGGAGAGCCCGGAGCCTGGGGCGGGGGGGTTGTGCTTGGCATCTTCATTCCCATCAGCAGCCGCCCGAGGCTGCTCAGACTCCCCCGGAGGCGGGGGAGCGCACCCCTCGCAGCCACCCCTCATCCCATCTTACAGCACAGCAGCCTGCCATTCAGAACCGGAATACAAGGAAGGTCAACGTGATTCCAGACATTCCATTCATCCAGGCTAATGGGAAGGAAGACCAGTGAGAAGAAGTGAATTGCATTTTTTTTTCCAGTGGTCTGTAGTTTTATTGCTCCAGAACTCACACCGTAACTCAAACTAAATACTCGAGTGCTACCAATAACTAGTCCCCCGGGCAGCTCTGATGAGTGGAGTCGCTTGGTTGGCAATTGACATACTAATTGCGCGCATGCAAATAAGGTCCTCCTAACAACCCGCAGCTATCTGTGCAGAGTTGATTCTCTTAAATGCTTCCACATTAACCCAGCAAATATTTACCTGGTGGCCAGGAGCGATGATCCAGGAAAGGAGATCCCACCCCCACCCGTCTCTGCCTCCAGCCCAGGTCTTCCTTCTGGACTCCAGACCTGTGTTAACCACGTGTTTATGGGAATGTGTCCGAATGTATTGAACCGACGCTGAGACAGAGGTGCACGTGCCAATCACAGGTCTGAACGTTGTTCATTTCGTTCCCTCGGGCACCCCGAGATAGGTACTGTTCGTATCCCCACTTTGCAGATGGAAAAACTGAAGGTCAAGGGGGTAAAACGACTCCCCCAAGTTTGTGCTGTGCGGTTCCGGAGTTCCACACCATGGTCTCAAAGATTCCAGCCCCTCTGCCCCGCCCCTCCTCACCTCCCTGTGTTTCTTCCATGGTCTGTGTCCACCCATAGGTTCATCCAAGCCATGCTCAAGCCTTCTCAAAGAGCTCCTGAAGCCTTCTGACACCTAGGCCCTCCTCTGCACCCACTCTGCCACTCCCCCGGTCCTGGGCGACCCCAAGACCCCCTGGCTGGTCTCACTCCCTCCACGCTGTGACAACCGAAGGGTCACCCTGGCTAAGCCTGAGCACAGCAGCTTGTAATTCACAAGGAGGAAGGGGTAGCATTTTCAAAAAAAACACCCATAAAAGTGGCTGGGTAAGAAACTGGAAAAATGGAGAGACACAAAGGAACCTGAGGGAGGAGAACCGGACCCAGAAGTCAGGGGGACACCCACAGAGATCACGTTGCCTGTGAAGGCAAAGCACAAGAAAAAGTCGAAGTTAACCATACTCTCCTTCTTTGCTCCTCCTTGGCAATAATTTCCTCTGAGATTGATCTTACTCTTTAGAAAAGGATCATTTGATGAAAAAAGAAATGGATAAGACCTTGAAGAACCTGTGCCCTCTGGGCTAGAGGACCTCCCAGCTGGATTCTTACATACATGCTGTCCTTTACAAACAACTCCTAAGTCTGTCGAAACTTCTCGAGGTTCCCCAAATGCCCTCTAGCTCTCTCCCACCACAGGGCCTTTGCACATGCAGGTTCCAGAACCTGGAATACTTTTCTTTCTCTAGCAAATTCCTACTCATATTTCAGGTTTCAACTTACACATCAGTTCCTTCTGAAAAAAAAAATCTTGCCTCGGCCCCAGGTCCCAGTTAAGTACATTTAAAATATCTCCTCCTGGTTTACTTCCCCCTCATTAGCTGTCCTTGTGTTCTTACTCTTATTTCTCTTGATGGTGGTGTTCCATTAACTATCGATATAAATGAATGAATGAGCGATGTGTTCGTCGACACCAATTTTGCCTTGCCCAATCTGGGTAAAGGAGGTGCCCAGTGACGTGAGCCCCAGGGCACACCACATCAGAGACAGACGGACTTCTCTGTCTGGGGAATGATTCTCTGATGTCAAGGTTAAATAAAAACTTGTGTCCAAAAGGAGGTCTTTGGCATCATGGACTCAGGTGTGGAGCAAGCTGAGAACACGGGGAAGGGTGAAGAGAGACATGAGGAGGCATGGGGAAAGCAGGAGTTGGGGAAACCAGTTATGGTCAGGACCGGGGCATGGGGAGCTGCCCCCATTTTCAGTAGGTCTCTGAGGCAGGCAGCATTTCGTCCAGATTTCATGTCCCACTGAGTGATGGGGAATAGTGCCAGCTGTGGAGAACCAGCCTTTGGGAACAGGGGTAAGTATGGTAAAAGCAGAAATTAAACAACCACACAAGGACCCAAGGCGACCTGGATATCTTACTTTGGGAACACAACTTGTGATTTTGTGTTGTGACCTGCCTCCAGCCCAGGTCTTCTTCTACCTGTGATTTCCCGCTCCCCAGCCCACCTGTCAGATATGAAGTGGACTGAGCCAGCTGAGGACAGACCAGGGCTGTGTGTCTGGCTTTTGCTTCTCGGGCTCAGACATCAGCTGCTAGTTTGCTGTTTCTCAAACCACCTCAAGGCTTCACCCCTCCCTCACCTCCCCCACTCCGCCCCTTCTTCGGCCTCACAAGTCAGCCCACCCCATGAGCGTTTGAGAGGGGTGGGAAGACAGCCTGGTTTTGCAGGGAATGATTGATAATCCTGCATATCAACTTTGGGGAAGCAGTGTCCCATCCTGCAGCCTCAAAGACATGATAGGGAAAACCTGCCTTCAGGGTGATGTAAAACGGAGAACTTTGGGCAGCTGGAAGCCATGTGGCAGCAGACAGGTGAGGCATTCAGGCCCTCTCGTGCACCTGGGTTCACAGCGATGTTGCTCACAAGAGCTAAAGCAAGGAAGCCACCCGGGTGTCCATCAGCAGAGGGACGGATCAACAGAATGTGGTCTCTCTGTACAACGGAATATTATCCAGCCTTCAATAGGAAGGAAATTCTATGTATACCGTACTCTGGATGGAACCTGGAAGCACTCTGCTAAGGGAAATAACCAGACTCAAAAAGACTAGTACTGTACGATTCCATTCATACGAGATGCTCAGAACAGACCAAGTGGTAGAGACAGAGTAGAAGGGTGGTCGCAGGGCCCGAGGGCAGGGGGTGATGGGGACTTAGTGTTTACTGTGCACAGAGTATGGGTTTGGAAAATGAAAACTCTGGAGAGGAATGGTGGTGTGGCTGCACAACAGTGTGGATATGCTTAATGCCACTGACCTGGATTAATCCATTAAAAATGGATTAAGATGGTGAATTTTATGTTAATGTGTATTTTACAACAAAAGAAAATTTTAAGAAAAGGTATGAAAGTAATTTTTTTCAATAAAAGCGTGCAGGCCAAAAAAAAAAAAAGCGTGCAGGCCTTGGAACCAAGCAGACCTGGTTTGACTCACAGTCTGACCAACTTGGTAGCTTGTGGTCTTCGGAAGCGCCCTGTCTTCTGTATCAGCCAGAGGGCGATCCCAAATCCAGAGACCCAGGCATCTCGAGCACAAACGGGCTTAATTCAGAGAACTGGGGGTTTGCAAGGCGTGCAAAGGAGCTGGAGGAGAGAGCCCGAGTCTGCCCTAGAGTTCCAGTTCACTGTCATATCCATGGTCTGAAGCCAGGAATGCCCTCCTGCCCCAGAAGTGAGGAGTTTCCAGGAAGCCACCAGGGACCACCGCAGGTCCCCTCCATGCAGGTCTGGGGCAGGTGACAGGCACTGACACTTCTACCATCACTGCTTGAGAAGAAAGAATGGCTTCCAGGGCCCTTCTGCCTTCTGGATCTCCCAGGCAAACTCTGCTCACAGGAAGAATTCTGGGGGCGAGGGAATCTGTGGAATGTGGTTGCTGGACTTCTGGTCCCTGAGATCCAGGGGAAAGCACAGGAAATGAAAACAAATGCTGGCCACTCTACTTATCTGCTGTACGTCCTGGACCCTGGCTTTTCTTGTCTCTTTCTGGGGATGTCACCAGCCCTCATCTCGTGGAGTCTTATTTGGATCAGATGAAATGATGCACAGGCTCTGGGCAGAGGTCCCAAATACTCCCACTTGGCCCCCTCCTCAGGGTCCTTCTCCAGGTGGTCCCCGCTACGCAGGACCCCGCTCAGCACTGCCTACATCTAGTCACCTGTCACACCTTAGGTGAGCCGGCATTCCCTCGGGGACTCCTAAATTAAATTTATTAATCTAAAGTCACCTTATCATCATGCTTCATGCAATCTCCTGCTTTTGCCACATGGTACCCAGCACAGTTTTCAACTTACAAAGTGGCCATGTGATTCCGGGTTTAAAATCTGTTTCCCTCGACTGTGAGTTTCCAAGATCAGAGCCATCGGGCCACTGCCTCCTCCCCCTATTCAGGTTGGTCTCGCAGGAGGGGAAGCAGGCTCAGATCTGGGTGACAGACCTGCAAGGACCACTTCTTCCCTCTGCAGCTGGAAACACCGAGGGCCAGAAAGGGGAAGGTGCACGTTCACCACGCACCGGCCTTGCGTGGCCCGGGACATGGTCAGCCCAGGTCAGAGGACTCTGAGAGGCCTGTGGGGGGGTGGGGGGGGTCAGGATGACTGGGGCCAGGGCACAGGGCAGGGAAGGGGCTCCCCGCCCCCCATTCCAACCCTCTCCCTCCAGGTTACAGGGGCCGCACGACAGGTGGTGCTGTGTTCTGGGGTGCTCAGAGCATGGACCCCTCATGCAGGCAAGAGCATTTCTCTGGTTTTGCATCTAAAGGAGGTACGGCCTTCACCAGTCACCCTTTCTCTAACACACATACACACACACACACACACACATACACAGTTTCTGTGTGCCTCAGTTTCCTCATCAGTAAAATGGGGACGATAAACCCACCTGGTGAAGTTAATGAGAGGCGTACCAGCCAAAATCACGGCGCAGAGCACTCCATGGTTGGTAACCGTGCCCAGCGATGCTTTCCCGCCGGGCCCCACCCCAACCAGCCACCCCCGTGTCACTGGCTGTCCTCTCAGGAACCGCTGCTGGGACCCACAGATGGACTCAGGCCCCAGGAAGCAGCTGACCCCCCCCAACCAAGATCCTGGGTATCAGGCGGCCTCTGCCCATGGACAGCAAGAAATGTTCTCAAGGGACACAGCTGCTCTGCATGAGGTGGCCCAGCCTTGGTCCTACAGCCCTCGCTCAGTGAGCCATGACCCAAACTTTCCTCTGGGGAGCCCCCTACCCCCGCCAGAGTCCAAGGAACGTGGACACCACAACCCAGGGCAGGCAGCTCCATGTCCATCTGGGTGGGAGGGTCTCCATTTTATAGCTAAGATCACATCTCAGAGATGGCAAGACACTTGCCCCAAGCGGCTCAGCTCAGTGGCAGAGCTAGAACGTCCGTGTTTTCCCTTCTTCCCAGCAACCCCTTAGGACTTCAGAGTCTCTGTACAACTAAGGTAAAAGGAACAGAGGGAGGGAAGGAATGAGGAGAAAAGGGAGAAGGAGGAGGTACCTGAGGAACTCAGCATCCCCAAACACAGCATTCGTGAAGGGACATACTATGGTTTCCTTCCTGCCTAACTTCCTCCTGTCCCTCCTTCTTCCCGTCCTATTGTTCATCCCGATTCCCCGTGCCTCCCTCTGCCTGTGGATCTCCGTGTCTCTGCTTCTCTCACCTCCAGACAGCCTGTGGGGTGGCTGGCAGTTAGCCTCCAGCCCCTCAACTCCATGTCAAACAAGGAAGAGCCAACTCTGCTCCAGACCATTACCTGGGCCGTGGAGGCCTATCATACCCACTTGGGGAGAAAACCAGACTTTCATCTGTGTCCAGGGCAAAGGAGACCAGAACCCAGTCTGGATCTGGAAAGATCTGGATCTCAGGTACCTCCTTTGCCAGCTTCTAGAAACTGGTGTTGGCCAGACAAGTTGGGATATTGGCAGGTCAGGTGTCACCATTCAGAGCAGAGATTTAGCAAGGTGTGGCAGGAGAGAAAGCAGGAGGTAGATGTTCAGGCCAGATGGTGTCATTAATGTCAATTAGGAAAATGACCCAGCATCACCATCTAGTCATGCCATCACAGGCGTGTCCCCCGGGACACCCACCAGGACGCAGCCATTAAATGCACACCCCCTCTCTTCCTCCCACTCTTCCCTGTCCCCTGGGGGTGAAGGCTGTACCCTGGCTGCAATTTTACTCAGGCAAAGCCCTCTACGCCACTATGCTGTACGACTCCAGAAAGGGATACCTCGTGAGGTGGGGAGCTGCCCATCCTGGGAGATATTCAAGACAGTGATGACTTCCTAGGTCTGGGGTACACAGGATCATCACTGAACTGTCTTCCAAAGGCCAAGAGCCAAGAACCTTTAGGAAGGCCATGAATTTTATGTAATTTTATATGTATAAAAATATATATAAATTTTATATAGTATATATATAAACATGTATATAGTCACAATTCCCATCTTAGAGAAGTGATCACCATGATTCAGATAGATGAAAAGGCTAAGGCATATGGTCTGAGATCTCAGAGTCCTCCCATCATTGTGACTCCAAAAATACCTGGCTTTGTTCTTTCCAACTTTGTTCAAAGGAGAAACGTGGCTGCTTGAGTTTAAAAGCCCAGGCGTAGGAGCCAGACAGACCTGGATTCAGATCTGCCGCCCACCAGCCCTGCATCCTTGAATAAGTCACTTCAACCTCTGAGCCTCAGATTCCAGACAGGGACAAGTGCTCACCACCTTGTTGGCAAAGAATAAATGAGACTGTGACTCTCGGGGTCCCAAGCCAGGTTCCAGGCGCATAGTAAGTGCTCAGTAAATGGCTTGCTGTATGTTTGGTAGCATGGCAAAAACAAAGGTTTGGTCCCAGAGGGGGACCTAAGAGTGATCGTGGTGGGTGCTCATCCCCACAGCTACATGACTCAGATAATAGAGGAAGCTTGCCTTTGGCCTGAGCAGACACCTCAGAGCCTCTGTCCCTGTCCTTCTATGACACAATGTACCTTTGTTGGTCTGAACCCCTAGTGTCCCAGGCCTGCCCTGTGCCAACAGCACTCAAGTCTCCCGGTCTTCTCTAGACTTGACATGGGTCCTTTAACCATTAAGCACTGAACATTGTGTTTTCCACCCTCAGAGATTTCTAAACAGTAATTAGGCAGTGGAACACCCTGCCAGGGTGGCAAGAGTAAATATCATTAGTGTAGGAAGAGGTGTGGGGTAGGTGGAGGTACTTGGAGTCTTGGCGCACAGCAGTGACTGGGCTGGCACCAGGGTGGCCAAAGCCTGGCAGCACAGTTCCATTGCCAAACCCCCAGCTGCCTAGCACTCTCTTGGGGGAAACTAGCTCTGAAGGTGCCAGGACAAGTAATAGAATGGAGAGAACACTAGCTTTTGTGTCAGAAAAAATCAGACTTTAAAATCCATCCCTGCCATTTTAAATTGAGCACAATATCAAATCACTCTATGCTCATTTCCTCATCTGGGAATGATTTTGTTGATCTCATGGAGAAGTGGGAAGGATTTAATGAGATCATGTGAGTGAAGTACCAAGCACAGTGCTTAGAAGAGAATAGGGTACCTGCCGGTACCTGTTGCTCAAATGGAGCCACCATGATGTAGATGGTAAAGTCACAGCATAAGGTGACCATCACGATACCCGATATTTCCCTGTAAACAATATCTCAGGTAGGATGTGTTGGGTTGGGTCGCTACAACAAGCAAGCTCAAAACCTCAGGTAAAACCACAAGGATTTACGTCTCTTCAGTGCCACGTTTCTCGCAGATAGGCAGGGTGGTTTCATTTGTCATAGGAATTTAGGATCCCAGGCTTACAAAGCAGCCACCAATTGCCACCATGCCAAAGGGAAAGAGACAGCTTTGGAGTTTCTTGCCCTGGCAAGGAGATATTTTGACCCAGTAGTAATGCACATCATGCAGTAGTTAGAACCCGTCACACACCCCACTCAATCACAAAGTTGTAGTCTTCTGTGTACAGAGAAGAAAAAAAAAGAATTGGGAACTAGCAAGCATCGTTAATCACCACCTGGGATCCATACCGGGGACTCTCACATCTTTTCTCAATCTGTCCACAAGGACAAATTTGTCTCCAATATTGGAACAAATCACCATGTCTCCACTTGAGCACTAAAGGATAAAATCGACGTGCTCCCAGGCCAATGTTGCATGAAAATATTCAAACCTTTAACTCCTAGAATCACAGCTGGTACTGCAAGACACCGGCCAGTGGAAAGGCACATGGACTTGAAGCTGACACTCAGCTAGCAGATTGACTTCTCCCCACCCAGCTCACTCCGTGCCTAGGCTCACTGAGCAGATCAATGGCCAAAATCATCTGCGTGCTTACATTTTCTATTTCTTCTCTTCCGTTTTTGCTTCAACGCTGAATTGTTTAAGCTAAATGCCTATAAAATAGAAAGTCCTTTCCTGATATGGCTTTGAACCACGAGGGTTCAGTTGGCCCCCACGGCAGGAAGAAGAGATTCCCCGAGATTCTCTTGATCAAGTTCCCAATCTGAGAGCTGTGGGCAGAGGGCTCTAGTGTCTCACCTTCAGAGTCTGGGATATGACTCCTTCCTTTCCCCCTGCCCTTCTCCTCCTACAATTGCAACAGAGGGGAGGGATCCAACTTCCTCCTAAGACCATCATGAACTGTCTATGGACCGACCTCCTGTCAAGGGGAGCCTGTGGCCAGTGACTCTAGCTAAGAGGACAGAAGTTTTCTCTTGAAAACTCAGAGACTGGGATCCCCGGGTGGCGCAGCGGTTTGGCGCCTGCCTTCGGCCCAGGGCGCGATCCTGGAGACCAGGCTCCCGGTGCATGGAGCCTGCTTCTCCCTCTGCCTGTGTCTCTGCCTCTCTCTCTTTCTCTCTCTATGACTATCATAAAAAAAAAAAAAAAGAAAACTCAGAGACTCAACTTTCTACTGCAAACTTTAGAATCCAACTTATCAGGCCCTTGGCAAACTAAGTTCTATGCAGCGTCATCCTGTGGATACCTTCTTTCTGAAAGTTCTTCGGAGCCAGAAGTCAGGGTCTAGCTTGAACTGGGGCAAGTTTCCAGTTGTACGACAGTACAAATCATATTCTACAGTGCTTGTGTCGTGTGTATGTGTGTGGTGTGTGTGTGTTTATTTTCATCTATAAAATGAAAAATGAGCATTATAACAGCTAACTAGACACAGTTTGCTCTCCACTTAAGAAATGATTTGGGGCTACAAATGAAGCCAAATTCAATGGAATCAAATTAACTTCAAGTACCTACAATGTGCCAAGCACACGGCTGGGGGGTTTTACATATGGGTTATCTCATATGTTACCACCTTTTAAGAGAGGCACTTGTTTCCATTTTCTAGATGAGGAACTAAAGCTCTGAGAGGTGAAGTGACTCATCAAGCCAGCAGGGTTTACATTTGTGTTCTGAGCTGCCTGTCTCTGAAGGTCATGTCTCTTCTCCTTCACTGTCTTGGATTCACCCTGGGAAAGAAGTCCTTATGGCCTCCACCTAGATCTCAAGCCAAGCAGGGAGGAGCAGTGGGTTGAGAAAGAGAGCAATACTGCCAGGTTGGTCCTTGGAGACCAGAGTCTGTGTGGGAAGTTGCCAGGAAAGCTGGAAATGTGTGTAAGCCCCACCCAGATGCTTGTTCTGAATCCATGGTCCATTTCTTCAGCAAGAGGCTTCCAAGCCTGGACTTGTACTTAATTACAGGTGCAGTCTCCCTACTGTGCACAGACTGGGTGTCAAGGCACAGGAGACCCACGTGTGTTAAGCCTGATACCTTCTTTCACAATCGCCTTGACAAATGAGTGAATATAGTGAGCATGTGAAGCCATTTCCCCTGCCTGTTCCATTTTAAAATAGGTCTGACACCCATTTCCCCATTTCCATCTCCAATGTCACACTAATTCAAGTCTCATTCCCCAGTGTTTGCAACAGTTTCCCGACTGGCTCTCTCGCCACCAGCATCCCCTCCCATCTACCCAAGCTTCCTCCAAGCCACCAGAGTCATCTTCCGAAAATGCAAACCTGATCCCATCTTATTCGAATTAAAAACAAACAAGCAAAAATCCTTCAACAGATTCCATTACTCTTAGGATCAAGTCCTGATTCCTAGTCCTTGGCCTCAAGACCATTCATAATCCAGCCCCTTTGAACCTTTCCAACTTTATCTCTCTTCTACTTCTTCAGGAGCATCCCCAGCTCTGTTCATCCCTAAATGTACAGTGTTCTTTTATGGTTCTGTGCCTTTCTACGATATAGCTCTTTGCACGGAGGGGGGCCTTTTTCCCAATTCCCACCCTAGTTAAACCCCATTGAACAGCAACAAGAGTAGAAATCATGAAAAGATGAGTATTCAGGATCCTCTCTCCTCCCCACTTCCTTAGGAGGCAGAATCAGGGCAACATGCCTCATTAAGATGTTTACAGAATGCAGAGGCTGAGTTATCCATCTAACGAAGAGCTGGGGTAACATGGAGAAGATGCATTTTTAAAAAAAATATGAGAGAACTGAGAGTCAGGAAAGCTCATGGTATGGATGGTTGAGATTAGGAGACAGAAGAAGTTGGGGGAAGTCTTTGTGTAAAGGATGTTCAACTGGAAAACTGGAAGGATATTCATTAGAGTAACTCTCTCCCATTTAGTACTTCCTCTAGAAACTAAATAAAGACTTAAACTACTCTTAAATACTACACTTACTTTTCTTACTACAACACCAAAACTGGACTGAGCCATGTGGGATGTCAAGATCTTTCAGGTTACAAGTTCTTTAGAGTTTAAATCAAAGCTTTTGAAGCTTGCCCCAACCACCTCCCCGACTCAACAGAATTAGTCATTCTTCTCTATGTAAAACCACAGCACTTTATTATATAAACCCTGTTTTAAGTCTTCACACTGAGATACATTATTTGACTATGTATCCTTTCTGTCAACAGTCCTTGAGGTCCTAAGGAAAAGGGATGACCATATCTTCCCCATCTCTGAATCTCCAGTTCCCAGAACAAGTGCTGGAATAGAGCACAAGGTCATCATTCTAGTTGAATATCCTACTAAATACTGACCTGTCCTAGGAAGCCTTCACCAAACTGACCCCCCACCAAGTCTCACCTTGGCTAGTCTGAGATGGGAGGCTCTGCTAAAGAGTGGTCAGCCTCACTCCTAGGTGCCACCACTTTCAGTTTGGGTTCTGACCACTTCCAGCTGAAGATTGAAAACAGAAGTTAAGGGAAAAAAGAAGAAGGAGGAGGGGGAGGAGAAGAAGAAGAAGAAAGAAGAAAGAAGGAAGAAGAAGAAGAAGAAAGAAGAAGAAGAAGAAGAAGAAGAAGAAGAAGAAGAAGAAGAAGAAGAAGAAGAAGAAGAAGAAAGTGTCTGAACATTAAGAACCACAAAGAGTGTTTGTCCAATTGCTTCTAAAAATGTACCCTTGTGCCTCTTCCTCTCATTGGGTTCAACCAGGCCCAGTACAACTTTGCTCAACTCTCACTCTGCCTGGCAGATCAGATCCCAACAGGACTCCTTTGCCACAGTCATGCATGCAAGCACCTCTGAAGAGTCTGGAAAGAAAATAACCTTGAACACCAAGCACCCTTCTAGTGGTCAGGCTTCATGCCATCGCCTGAGTCTGGGATGATTGTATGCCACAGATCTATTCCTTCTCCCCCACGGGCCTCTGGGATTATCTGAGTGTTAGAAGGACTTCTTTTTTATAAGATTTTATTTATTTATTTATTTATTTATTTATTTATTTATTTATTTATTCAAGAGAGACACACACAAAGAGAGACAGAGACACAGGCAGAGGGAGAAGCAGGCTCCATGCAGGGAGCCCGACGCGGGACTCGATCCCGGGTCTCCAGGATCACACCCTGGGCCGAAGGCAGCGCCAAACCGCTGAGCCACCAGGGCTGCCCAGAAGGACTTCAAATATATGCTCCCTCCCTACTCACTGAGTTCAAGGGCTGGTGTCTGGGATATTCTATGAAGCCCAAGGTGTCAGGGCAGAGAGCCAGAGATCAGGCACCTTCTTTCATCCCTCATTCAACAGAAGACAGACTTCAGGCACTTCTTCAACCTCAGTGGAGGCCAAATAAAAAAGGAAAATTGGAAACATCCAGGGGAGACCCAACTTCATAGGTAACAGTAGGAACTTCCTAGATAAATGCCTTCCCTGGAAGTTTGAATGGATCCAGAGGTTGCGCATCCCTGAAGGAAAGCAACGACAAGGTGACCACCCAAGAAGAGATGGAAATAGCCCTCCCTCACGTCCTGCCTGTGTCCAGCCTTTCCCCAAGTGTGTCTACTTTCCTAGGGTCTCTTCTCCTACCTCATGAGAACCTGGTTATGCCCTTGAGGAGTAGAATAGAGGGGAAGCTCGAGGCTGCCCCTCAGTGTCACTCAGGTTGTCAACCCTCAGGCAGGACTAGATGGGGCCCACGGTTCTCTGTGTCTGTGTGCTGTACAACCATGAGGTCTTGAACCCAAATAACTCTGTCTTCACTCCTGGATGGCCAGGAGACCGTGAGCATCACTTCTCAGCTTCTTTAATAATTTGTATTTCAGTGGCTTGTGCTGGGCATTTCTTGAGAACATGCACGCAAAATACCCAGCGGATAGTAAGCCCTAGGTCATTGTTAGTCGTTAATTATTATTACTATTTAAAACACCAGCATGCCTCATCTGAGAGACAGAACGAAGCCACTCGAGGTTTCCTCGTATTCCTCCCCCAGAACCCTGCACTTCCCCCTGTAGATTTCTCTACATCCACCATTTCTGCTCAGCCTCTGCCTTTCCTCCGGGCCAGGGAATTCTAGGAGTGGATCACAGACCACAATGATCTCGTTTGCCACCACCCCGGGTGCCTAGAATCATATTCAGTGCTCAAAAAATATTTTCAACTTAATTCACTCACATTCCACCCATTCCCACTGCAGCTTCTCTTCTCTGAAGTGTTTGCCCATTTCCACGTTAACCTCAAACCTCAACCACCCTCTGCCTCTCTTTCTACCGATTTGAAATCTGAAGAAGCTAAACTCTTCCAGAGTTGAGTATGTTGAGGCCCCCGCTTACATGTGTCAGCAGATGACCTGCATAAATACACAGAGAACCCTTAGGCCTTTTCTCCCCAGGCCCCCAGGTGGGATGCTGGAAGATGCAGTAGGGCCAGATTCAGGTGGACTGCTCTGAAAGTCTGAAAGTCCTCTTGCTTAGAAGAGAAGAAAGCATGGTGATCAATTCTGCATAACATTGGCAAATGCAAGATGGAGAGAAAAAAAAAAAGAGAGAGGAGCACAGCGACACCCTGATAGCCATGAGAGCTAGGTGTTATTATCCCCATTCTACAGATGAAGAAACTGAGGTTCAGGAAATTGAAGTCCCTTGCCCAGGGCAGTGACAGCTCCCTGGACACTGACTGGGGTGCAGTAGAAAGAAAGCATCTGGATGGGCTAGCAGCTGATCTCACTAACACGCACCCCTACCTCTCAAGCCTGGCCTCCACCCCAGAAGGTACTGGAAGGCATCTATAAAGCCAGAGGGTATGGTGTCATCTGGCTTAGCCTGGTGACATCAGATGCCAGATTGAGCAGCTCAGGAATCCCTCCACCTCCGAATAAACCCTGTTCGTTCTGGAGACATCATTCCTGCAGCTTAGTGATGGCAGGTGAGGGACAAGCAGGAGTCCATCCTACCCTCTGATCCCAGAAGGAAGGATGAGGATTCAGACCCCCTGGTAGTCCTCATCTTGAACACCCCACCTCAGAGGTGATGGGCTCGTTTTACCTGCATCCATGGAGGCGGTGGCAGGAGGAGACCGAGTGTGTCCTAGGAACTCCACATGGGGACCAGAGAGAGGCCAACACTGCTCACAGCTGGATCTCTCTCTGCCTTCGCTGCCCCTCAAGCTCTCTTGAATGTTCCCAGCTACCTCCCCTTGCACATCTCCCTCTGTGCCTTTCCCTATACCCGGTTCTCCCTCTCTTTCATCCCAGGAGAAGCAGTACCTAATTTGAAAATATCTGTATTGTATACTGTTTGGTATATGCTCATAACAAGTATTGACCTCACTGTCACATCTGGACCATAGAGATATTTTATTTGTTCCACATAGTGTTTTAGAAAACTTGAATGTAAAAATCCAGGTCTCTGCCTTCTCATGGATAATAGAAAGCTAGAAGTTCTGAATGTACAAACTTCTCACACAGCACCAGTTGGCTGAAGTTGAAAAACATCTGCCCCTTTGGGTCAGGATATTTTCCCCACAGCTAAAATCGGCTTGCTTTATTCACTTGGCTACCAGACCTGTGTCTATGTTTGTGATTAAGACTCTGTTCTACTTTTAACTCAAAAACCCCCATTATACAGAAAGGAAAAGAAAAACCGAGGCACAAAGAGCTTTATAACTCTTTACAAAGAGCCAAGGTCACTAGTGGGTGGCAGCCCCAGGGCTCCCTGGTAACCGCCCTTCCGCAATTCCCAAGGGAGAAAAGAAAGCCCCCTCAACTCACCTGTCCTCTACCTTCCACACCCTCTAGTGCCAAGCCTAGGGGGCAGGAGGAGCTCCAGAAGGACCCAGGATGACGCAGGTGAAAGACGAACTCAGGTGGGTGGGTACTTGGCCCTCACTACAAACAAGGCCTCCTCCCCTGCCCGTGGCTTGCGGGGGCGGAGCCACCATCAGGGCAGGTGAGGACAGCTCTTAGGGCTACCTTGTCCTTACCTGCCCTCTCAGGGCCAGGTCTCCCAGGCACTGGGGCCCCTGAACCAGTAGCACAAACTCTTCTACCCAAGATTTACTCATAGTCCCACACCATCCCACACCTCAAGAGTGAGTCTCCTATGGTGGAGATGTGTAGGTACACACACAAACATATATGTATATATATACGCACATACACACAAACACCAAGCACATGTATACATACAAAACACACAAACATGCACACACGTGTACATATGCATGTGCATGCACACAACACATGTGTACAGGCATGCACAAACACATATACACACTAACAAAAAAAAACTCTGAGAAGGACAAAAGGTGAACAGTGAGAGGATGGAGGGAAGGAAGGAAGGAAAGAAGGAAGGAAGGAGCTAAAAACCTTTTAAATTGGGGCTGCCCAGGTGGCTCAGTAATATAGCTCCGCCTTCAGCCCAGGGCATGATCCTGGAGTCCCAGGATCGAGTCCCACATCAGGCTCCCTGCATGGAGCCTGCTTCTCTCTCTGCCTGTGTCTCTGCCTTTCTCTCTCTCTCCCTCTCTGTGTCTCTCATGAATAAATAAATAAAATCTTTAAAAAAAAATTTTTTTCAATTACTATAGAGCGAGTCTTTGCTATGTGCCAGGCATTATATTACTTGGTCCTCTCAGCAGCCTTTTGAAGTGGGTATATTTTTATTTCCTCTTTTCAGAGAGGGAAGCAGAAGCTTAGAGCAATTGGATAAGTAGCCCCAGATCTTCCAGCCAAGACAGTTTGCACTGGACCTAAGGTTGGAACTGGTGCTTCTACTAGTGTATTGGTAGTTGCAAAGTCTCCATAAGGTGCCAGACTCCATGCTAAGCCTCAGGAACACAGAAGTGGGGTGTGCTTATGGTACCTACCTCATGGGGTTCCTGTTTGGAGAGGGGGACAAATAATTATGCAAATATCACACCAGTGCAAATATCAAATACCCACAAGATTACAAATCTGATTAAGTGCAATAAAATTAAAGCACAGAGCTTTAACCATGCGTGGTTATAACTGGAGAGGCCCTCACTTAAACATAGGAGTAACAAAGGGCCTCCCTGTGTGAGTGACTAGGCCCCAACCTGGTCTGCCTAGATCTGATTAAACTGCTCCTCATCACCTTCCTGGGATGAAGCGCCTATAAACTCAAACCAGGTGGATGATTTCAGTTTTAGAGACAATTCTCCAAAAGGCTTGGGAATCCACCTGCTGGAATCATGCTGTACTGAAAGCCTACTTGCGTGGGCCCGTTCTGGAGCCCCTCACACCAGAGGGATCAGGCCAGCCGGGACACCTCAACTTCAGCGTTCCCCCAGGGGCATGGGCTGTACAGGACTGGTGTTCAACAGCGACACCATGTGGCAGGACAGAAATGAAATTCACGCGTCTGGTCCAAATGTCTAGTTCTCTCACCTGACAGCTGGAAACCGAGTGCGACTCCTTCCCACTGAACAAGACCCCAATTGGTCCTTGGAAATTAGGCAATTCACGCTAAAAATGTAAGGACTGATGGGAAAAAGAAAGGAGCAGTGATCCTATTGTCCCTCAAGTGTTCATGTGGCCCCTACTGGCTTCCAATGAGTTTCCAGAATGTTCTCTGGGGCTTCCCAAAGGCAGTTTGCAGCCTTCTTTACCTTCTAGAGGTGGAGCATCCACATATAGCTAACCTGTTCCCCAGAAGGGCTGCTTACAAAAGTCCTCACCAGTATCATGGAAACGAAATAGGTTCGGATGAGATAAATGTGACCTGGAACCCCAGATCCACTACTTGGTAGGTGATAACCATAGTCTCAGGCTCTACCAGAACCAGTCATCTCAAAAATACTGTCTTCCTCATAGACTGTGGAAGGTGTACTAGTTTCCTACGGCCGTCCATAACAAATAACCATGAACTGGGTGGCTGAAAACAACAGAAATTTATTCTTTCACAGTTCTGGAGACCAAGAGTCCCAAATCAAGCTGTTGGGAGGGCCATGCCCCCTGTTACAGCTCAAGGGAGGGGTCCTTCCTGGCCTTTTTCCAGCTTCTGGTGGCTGCTGTCATTGCTTGGCGATCTTTAGCTTGGAGCTGCATCAGGGGATAAACAAGATGACATATGTAGAGAGCAAGGCATGTCACACACACTCGATTAACTTTATTTACATCTGGATCTGAGTTGACTGTGCCCAGTGTTGGAGTCTTTTGTTTCATTCAGCAGCCAGTCAACAGTAATTTTATCAAATTAAAAATATGGTCACATCCCTCTCCTGCTTATAGTCCTCTGTGGCTCCCCAGTGCCCTTGAGAAAAAGTCTATCTTTAGAATACCCTATAAGCCCTCATTACCTGGCCCACGCCTACTCTTCCACTTACCTCTGTTCCTTCCATGCCAAACCAGCCCTCAGTCCACGAAAACTCCACACATATTCACACTTTCAAATCATGCCCTATTTTTTTTCTATCTCTAATACTCCACCCACTCCCTTCTTCACTAAAGAAGGCTTTTTTTTCTCATTGTTCAGGACTCATCTTGCATCCTGTGTTCAGTGAGTCTGTCCCAGAGGCCCCTGGACAGAGTTAGAGCCTCCCACTTCTAACAAAGCTCCCCATATGACATTATTATGGTCTGCCCATATTTCATTGTCATTCCCACTGCCTCTGTGTTCTCAGCCAGACCATGAACTCCTTGAGGACAGGGACTGGGTTTTATTCACTCTTATCCCTACGTCCGGCCCAACGAGCCATGAACCCTAATCATCCACTTGCTGAAATGAGCCTTCAATCTGAACAGCTTCTGAGGACTCTCAGATCCTGCAGGAGTTGGCGGGGGGGTGGGTACCAAGGAACCACGAAATTCCCTTTGGTGTCTGTGACATCACTTAGAACAGTGAAGAGAACCAAATCTGAATGACTCAGGATACCTGGTCCTCCCTTCTATACGCTCTGAACCTCTTAATCTGACAAAGCCTCTAGATTCTCATTTGTCAAAGTAACACATGCTGTTAGGCATGTTTAGAAATGTCGTCTGTTTTAACCCTCATGATGACACAGGTACACAGGCACTTAATCTCCATCATACAGAGTAAACTGAGATCCAGAGAAGTTAAGTAACTTATACACTTTACCATAGCTAGTGAGCAGCGGTGCTGGGATTCAGACCCAGGTTCACAAACCCAGAGACTTTTCTTATTCATTCATTGCTTCATTCCAAAAAAAAAAAAATCTTTACTGAGCACCTGCACACCCCTAGATGCTGGGGCTACAAGCAGTGACCAAAATGAGCAAACATCTCCACATTCATGACACTTATATTTCTCCTCTGTCATGCTGCCTCTCTAAAACTGGTGACACCAGTGCAAGGGGCAACAGGACTGCAGGGAGCCCAGCCAGGCCCAGGACTCACACACTAGCTTCAGAACAAGGATGGCAAGACTCACTAGCCAAGGCCAGCCCATAGGCAGAGCTGGAACAGAGCTCAGAGGACCATGTCCTGCTTGCGGGAAGGGCAGGGTGAAGTTTAGCACCAGGGCTGGACTGAGCGAGCACGGAGACGGAGAGATGATCTGGAAATGGCAGGTCACAAATCTGTCCTCCTGCCACCTGGAGCCCCCTCCCCGCCCCATCCTTAGCCAAGCACAGAAGCAATTGCTCAAGTTTACGACGTGCTGCGTGCAGGTTGCAGACCTACCATCATCTGTAATGGGTTGTTGTTTTTATTTTCCATTTATAGGGGAGCCTGAGTTACTACCTGTGGTCACCGTGGCCATTAAACTGCTCCAAGGGCTAAGATTTACATATCGGCCACGTGACCTGCAACAAGCTTATGGGGGGGGGGGAGGACTTTTACAGTCTAATTAGAGCTGGTGATTGATACACAGGGCTGGCGGAGAGCAGCCTCATCAACCCCAAAAAGTCTCAAAGCCCTGACCCATGATGCATTCCTAGGTGGTAAGCACGGTGGATCCCCACCCCGCTGTGCTGGAATGAAGCCCACAGGTAAGGAAAGGGATTCAGAACAAGTGGGCACCCTCTGCCCCCCTGGAGGGGCCCGCAAGGGCTGGGGAAAGGGTGGGGAGGAAGCAGGATGGGAGGGCCTTCCCTCCTAGCCACCACTGTGTCCAATTAATACAGTAATTAAGTCTATTACCTGCACAAAGGTTGCTGACAACCATTTAATAACATGCCACGGCCTCCACAGCTTTCATCCCAAGATCTCAAAACACGTTATGAATAATTAAATGCTATTATTTAGCGATTTGTGTCATCAACGAAATTTACAACCATCCTTTTTTGTTGTTGTTGTTCTTTCACTGCACACGGCTCAGCACCATGACCTCAAATAAGGAAACTGAGGCACGGACAGAGGCCAAGTGAGCTGGCCTAGGCCATGCGAGATCTCCCCATGGTTCTTAGTGTCTATGGAGCACCTTCCAGCCGGACCCTGCTCCCAGGCACAATGACGTATTTCCTGCTGGAGTCATCTTCACTCCCACTGGGGCAAATGGAGGGGTCCCACAGAATAGACCAGGCACCTTCTGTCCTGGCTCCTACCTTGACCCCTCTTACCATTCAGACCTTCCATGTTGAACAAAGTCAAGAAGTGTGCCCCCTTTTCATAGGGTTCACTAGAGGGACAGGGTTTGATCCTTAAAAGTAAGCACGAGTTTCCACCGAGCATCCGTGTAGATGCTGCCTGCTAGAAGCTCTCATCTTCTATATCGTGTGCCTGACATGCACATGTGCCCAGGACCTTCCATCTAAAGAAATGTTTCATCATTATATAATGGCAGAGCCATAGACCTCAAGTCAGGACCCACTCAGGCCAAGAGCTGTGGGAAGCTGAGAACATAAGCCTAAACCACGGCAGCACCCGTGCCCTGCATGATCCCAAGCACTGGCCACAGTTTAGTCATCAGGGTTCCCATGGTGGGCTTCACAGGGACCTCAGAGAGAATACTGGTACTGTGGATCAGCATTTTGATTATTCATCTATCTCTTCCATCAGCTAGAGCTCCTCATCTCAGGTTCTTTCCTACAGTGTCTTAATACTCTGAACAATGAATGCTATGTGTTAAATATGATTATCCCCATTTTACAGATGTAGAAACAGCCTCCCAATTTACTCAAAGCCACATATAGTCAATGCCTTCATCATGATGAGATGCCATTTCTTCAGCCCCATGTTTCATGTTCATCTCACAATCCTCCAGTTAATCCGCCGGCCAGTCCATCTGACTAATGGTCAGAGCAGCCATGTGACTAATTCAAACTCCCAAACTCACTTCTGCACCTGTTGCTGTGAAAAATGGCGGCCACCTCCAAGGTACAGAGCAAAAAGGATCATTGGCGAAAACTCATCTCAGACATCCCAACTAGAACATGTGAAGGTGAAAGAGAATTCTCATTATCATAACTGCCAGCACAAACAAAATTAACTAGATCGTGCCAGATTTCTTCATTGCCTTGAAGACATTTAGCTGTATCTGCACATAAGTGAAATTATAGCACCTCTTAGCCAATCATCTTGTCTATAAAGATGAGGCAACTGTGTCTTGTCTGTGATCTGTGCCCCATTTTCATTCAGCACATGTTTATTGGGTCTTAGGGATGTGCCGAGCCCTGCCCTGGATGGCAGGATGACATGCATGAGTGAGATAGTCCCCACCCATGGGATGTTCCCAGTCCAGAGAAGCCATGGCATGTAGCTCCCTGGAGGAGGACACCGGGAAAGGTGGAGAGAGGCAGGGAAAGCATGCAAGTCCAGGGCAGACCAGTTGCGATTGCAATGAGGATGACGCTAACCACCAACTCTAAGGCCACCAGGCCGAAGAGAAAGGACAGCAAGGGTTTAGCTTTGTCTTTCTCTCCTCGGGGCCTGGAGTGGCCACCATTAAAATCTGCCTATGATAACAGCAGGGTGAGAGACTACCTGGGATACTAGACTTCATATGCCTGCCATTCCAGCCTCACACCTCTGCTCTCTGCTGGAGTGAGTACATCAGGCTCTTCTGTTTATCCCCACAATGATGCTCTCTCTCTCGGTTGGAGAGGGCCCCATTCCACTAAGGGGACACATTTTTGGGTGCCCCATCAAACCAGAGAGCTTTCCTCACTTAGGGCGAAGTCCAATAGCCCTATCTGGGGTCTTGGGCACCAGTCATTCCAAGGCTAGATTGCCTGTTAGCCAGCGGAGCCATGGAGACAGTTACCTAGCTCCTTCAAGCAGGAAAAGCACCCACTGCCCTGCCTTTGTTAATCAGCTAGACACTTCAGTTTGCATTGTCCTATTGGCCATCATCGTTCTGCTGCAGTGTTAATTGAGACGATTAGAATTCAGCATGTAATTTTACTGCAGGGATGCACTGGTACAGGGAGAAAAGCAGAGTAATTGAGGACTGTCATCCCTACTAGCTGTGAGCTGGGACTTGAGAGAGGCAGTAAGTCCCCAGATAAGTAACTCGTTTGACAATAATTATGGGTGTCAATAATGGGTCAGATCCTGTGCTGGGGCTTCAGAAGCAGATGAGGCCGGCACTCTCCCTCTCCTTAAGGAGCTCACATCAAGTGGGAGGAGCACACAGCCAATCTTGCAGATCATCACAGTGAAGAGCACAAAAAATAGAGTGAGTCAGGAACTACAGAAGCACTAAAGAGAGCTGTACATTATACCCATGGAATCTAAAAGTTTTAGAGAGGAGGTGAAGCCTGAGATGGGCTTTGAAGAACAAGCCAAAGCTCATCAAAATCCATGAGAAGAGAACCTTGAAGGACCCAGCATCAGGTAGTGCTGCCACTCACAGGCTATGCAGTCAGACTTTGTGAGATTATAGATTAGGCCAGTTCTACTTTTGTGATGGAGACAGATTGCTCTAATCTCTCCATTTCTCAGTTTCCCTGTCAGAAAAATGCCATTATTCTGATTATTAAATTAGACAGTCTAAGGCAAAGCACTTGACACAGTGCCTGAGAACAGGTGTGCAAGAACTGTTAGCAATTATCCAGTATGGCACTGGCACAAAAACAGACACATCGATCAATGGAACAGAATAGAAAAGCGGGAAATGGACCCACAATTCTATGGTCAACTAAGCTTCAACAAAGCAGGAAAGAATATCCAATGGGGAAAAAAACAGTATCTTCAATAAATGCTGTTGGGAAATCTGGACAACAGCATGTGGAAGAATGAAATTAGACCACTTTCTTATACTATACACAAAGAGAAATTCAAAAACAGGGCACCTGTGTCGCTCTGTCAGCTAAGCATACAACTCATGATTTCAGCACAGATCATGACTTCATAGGTCGTGGGATTGAACCCCATGTCGGACTCCATGCTTGGTGGGGAGTCTGCCTCTCCCTCTGCCCCTGTCCCCACTCACTCGCAATCTCTCCCTCTCAAATAAATAAAATAAATTGAAAATAGATGAAAGGCAGGAAATCATCAAAATCCTGGAGGAGAACACAGGCAGAAATCTCTTTCACCTCAGCCATAGAAACTTCTTACTAGACACGTCATTAGAGGTAAAGGAAACAAAAGCAAAAATGAACCATTGGGACTTCATCAAGATAAAAAGATTCTGCACAGTGAAGGAAACAATCAACAAAATTAGAAGGCAACCCAAGAAATGGGAGAAGATATTTGCAAATGACATACCTGATAAAGGGTTAGTATCCAAAATCTATAAAGAACTTATCAAAAAAAAAAAAAAGAACTTATCAAACTCAGCACCCAAAAAAAAAAAAAAATCCAGTTAAGAAATGGGCAGAAGACACGAATAGACATTTTTCCATAGCAGGCATCCAGATGGCCGACAGACACATGAAAAGGTATTCAACATCACTCATCATCAGGGAAATGCAAATCAAAACCACGATGAGATACCACCTCATGCCTGTCAGAATGGCTAAAATGAACAAGACAGGAAACAACAGATGTTGGCAAGGATGCAGAGAAAGGGGAGCTCTTACACTGTTGGTGGGAATGTAAACTGGTGCAGCCACTCTGGAAAACAGTGTGGAAGTTCCTCAAAAAGTTAAAAATAGAGCTACCCTATGACCTAGCAATTGCACTACTAGGTATTTACCCAGAGGAGACAAATTTACAGTTTTGAAGGGGCACATGCACCATAATGTTTATAGCAACATTGTATACATATATATTACATATATATATGGATATACATATAGTGGAATATTACTCAGCCACCAAAAAGGATGAAATCTTGCCATTTTAAAGATGTAGATGGAGCTACAGTGTATTACACTAAGCAAAATAAATCAGAGAAATACAAATACCATATGATTTTACTCGTGTGAAATTTAAGAAACAAAACATGGGAAGGGGGAAAAGAAGGGAAGCAAGCAAACCATAAGAGACTCTTAACTATAGAGAACAAACTAAAGGATGGTAGAGGTAGGTGGTGGAGGGATAGGCTAGATGGACAATGGGGATTAAAGAGGGCACTTTTGATGATGAGCAGTAGGTGTTATATGTAAGTTATGAATCACTGAATTCTACTCCCGAAACCGATATTACACTATATGTTAACGAACTAGAATCTAAATAAAAATTTGAACAAGAAAAATGTCAGCCATTATCATGTGCAGAAGGAAAGGTGTGAAAGAGATGAGCAAGTCAGTAGGGCTTAGGGCTTTGGTACAAAAGGAAGGGTAGGAAGTGCCCAGTTTAAGGTGTTGATATTTATCCCAAAGTCAATGGTAAAAATCAAGTCGTTTCTGACCTGGACTGTGCCTCCTTGGATTAGACCAGAGACCATAGGCCTGGATGCAGGGACACCAGACATCAGCCATTGACCTTGGGGCTTGTAAAGGAAGATGGAGAGAAGGGGAGGGATCTGAAGATATTAGGAGGTGGCACCAACTGGCTTTGCTGACTGTGATGATCAGTTCTATGTGTTAACTCACCCAGGCTACACTCCCTGCTTGCTTAATCATACCCTGATCTAGGAGTTTCTGCAAAGGTATTTTGCTGATGTGATTAAAGTCCATAATCAGTTGACGTTAAGTATGGGCGATTACCCTGTATAATTTGGGTGGGCCTCATTCAACCAGGTGAAAGGTCTGAAGAACAGACCCAAGATGTCCCTGAAGAAGAAATCGGGCCTATGGACAGCAGTTCCAGCCCATGCCCGAGTTCCAGCCTGCCGAGCCAGCCCCACCATCACTTTAGCCAGTTCCTCACAATAAATCTTAATACCTATCTCGTATCGGTTCTGTTTCTCTGGTTGAACCCTGGCTGAGACAGCAACTGATTAAAAGAAGGGGTAAAAGAAACCACATCAGTCCTACAGATTTCTTCTCAAAGCCTAGGACCTACAGTTCCTGCCTCATCCTGTGCCAAAGTCCATAAAAGCCTCCCTTTTATGCGGCTGCCTTTTCTGGACAAGGCAACATTCCTGCCTCGGTTGGCAACTCTATAGAGCAGATCACAGAAGTTTGGCCTTATCAACTCTGACATATGGACCACGCTCTGGGGTTGGGTTTTTTTGTTTTGTTTTGTTCTTCATATATATAGTTTTATATGGTTTCTTTTATGTTAGGCTGACTCTTTGATCTCCCCAGGAAAAACTCTTCCCCCTTGGAGTTCCTTTTAATGTACAAAAATCACTGACCACAGCTGTGGGCGGGGAAAGGTTCTGCAGAGACACAGGCTCAGCTAGGTGATCAAGTGCAGACCCAGATAACCGGGAACAACGGTGTGCTTCTCTGTGGTCCGGCAATATGTGTTGGGAGCTCTCTGTAGGCTCCCCAACCCCTGTGTTTGAGAATGTGTGACAGGAGAATAGGCAGGGGAGTAGAGTCACTGCTCCCTGTGCCAGGCTTGGCTCAGGTACCCATTGCTTCAACCCCATAAACGGCCTGGTCAGTACACACCCTGCTCTATAAGCCTCAGAGAGGGGCTTAGGTTGGGTCCCCTGGAAGCAGATCCTGAGACAAAGGATCCTTGCATTCCATCATAATTTCAAACATAAAGGAAAGTTTCCACAGTGGTCTAAGAAGCTCCTCTCTGTCTTCCCCCCGGACTTGCCAATGTTGGAGACATCCTGCACCTTTATCACTACATATTTCGGTGTTTACATCCTAAGCACTAGGACATTCTTTCATATAATCATGATACGATGATCAAAAACACAAAATTTAATGTCATTCCAATGCTGTTACTTGAATAGCCCATGCTCAGATTTTGTCAATTGTCCCAGTACTTGTCTTTTCTAAGCTATTTATTCCTTCCGGTTCAAGATTCCATCTAGGAGTATGCATTGCATTTAACCATCCTGTCTCTTCGTCTCTTTTAAGTGGCAACATCTTCTAAATCTTTCTTTTTCTCTTTCTTGGCCTTGACATTTTCCAAAAGCATTGGCCAGGCGTTTTGTAGAATGTCTATCAATTTCGGTTTGTCCAAGACCAAGATGGTTGAAGAAAGCACTCCCAGGTAGTGAGGAATGGCACCGAGAAGCCCCGAGGTCAGCACGGGTGCACATTGAAGCAAAGACCCCTGCGGGCTGAGGCTGGCTCCGTCCCCAGGGAGTCTCTGTAAACAGTGTCACACTTCAGAGTTGTCCTAATTGGGGGACAACCTGCAGAACACATACCCCCCGCAGCCAGCGATCACATTAAACTCCAGCTTTCCGTGCACGCAGGCGAAGGCAGTTTCTGCAGCCAGAGGGCACACATGCCGGCTATTGGCTGCTGTGTACAAAAACACTAAAGGGATATGGGGGAAGACAGTTGGCACACTGACAGTGTCACTGTTAAAGAGTTTGACTTATCCAGAGTCACAGAGCTGATAAGGAACGGAGCTAGAATTTCAGCAAGATCTGTGCCATCGACCCAGACTCCATCACCATTCCAGAGAAGTAAAGTCAACCAGAAAACAATGTGTCAGGCAGCATTACTTACCTGGAGAAATGAGATATTAAAAATAATTTAAGGGGCACCTGGGTGGCTCAGTCAGTGAGTCAGTCTGTCTTCAGCCCATGTTGTGATCCTGAGGTCCCAGGTGGAGCCCCACATCGGGCTCCTGGCTCCATGGGGAGTCTGCTTCTCTCTCTTTCTCTCTCTCTCTCTCTCTCTCTCTCTCACTTGCTTGCTCACTCTCAAATAATAAATAAATAAACAAACAAATCAATAACCTTTAATAATAATTTAAAGCGAGTCACATTGTCTCTCCATTGTGGATCATATGCTGTTGGTTTTTGTTTTCTTACCTCTGTCTACCATTAAGATGCTGTACAGTTTATAATCACGTGACAACCAATAAGAGAAATGACCAAGATGTACCATGTTCACATGCCCACAGGGTGCACAAATGGCTGGGAAGCCCAGCACCTGAGAGCTTGGGCTCTGGTGCTGGACTAGGTTCAAGTCCTGGCTGTGGCGGTCACAAACTCAGTCACCTCTCAGGATATCTGCTCAGTGCCCTATGGGGATAATAACAGTACCAACCCAGGAGGTTAGTTGAGAATTAGGTGAGACACGGTTTATAAAATTCTTAGCATAGTGCCTGACACATGGTGAGTCCTCCATAAATGTTAGCCGTTTTTATGAACATCCTTGACTGCCCCGCGGGCTGCGGAGGGTCTGCCCTGCTCTCATCCGATTCACCTTGGCTCCCACCCCCTCACAAGCGCCTTCCAACAGGGACCAGCCTGACACACAGTGGCTGCCCATGAGGCTTCCATAGAGGATTGGCAAGAACAACCATGGGTCATCTGAGACAAAATTGGGGTCGGCGGATAGGACCCACAAGAAGAAGCTCTAAGGACATGGAGATGCGTGCTCGTCCTACCTGAGATGCGACCTCTTGCTCTGTCCTCATTCTCTCAATGAAGACGTGCAAGGTGTGTGAAAAAGCACAGACTTTGTGCCGATCCTGCTTTCACATGTTCCCCCCCTCATCTCTGCCTCTCGGTGGCTCCTCATTGTCTAAGGACTAAAGGAGAAATTTCATTAAAGCTCTTCCTGTGCTGGCCCTCACCTTACTTCCCAATGCCCTCTGTTGTCACCTACCTACGTTCAGCACCACCATTACCCCATGGACTGGTCCCCCGAATCACCTGCCTTTTCCCAAGCAGGCCAGGCAGCCTCCCCAACTCTGTACCCTGCACAGTTTCCCCTTCCCGTCAGAAACTTCCCCACTGTGGTCAGCAGACTCTAAGATGACCTCGCCTTCTGATCTTTGTCCTTTGTAACTCTTGGATTTAAGTATGGACTAGACCTCGTAACTTGCCTCTCCTGGAAAATGTGAGGGGATGTCACTTCTGAGATTAGGTTACCAAACGCCTCTCTATCTTGTTCACCCTTTCTTGCTTTCTTGTTCTGGTGGAAGCCAGCTTCCATGCTGTGGAGGAGGAACTGAGGGAAACCTCTGGACAACAGCCAGTGAGGAACAGCCCCCAGTCCAACAGTCCGTGAGGGATTGAATCCTGCCAACACCTCCATGAGTGAACTTGGAGGGACATCCTCCTGCCAGCTGAGCCCTTGGATGAAACCTTAGAACCATCCAAGACCCTGATTCCACCTCAATCGTGAGAGACCCTAAACGAGAGGACTCAGGTAATCTATGCCCTGACTCCTGACCCACAGAAACTGTGAGATAATGAACGTATGGGTTTTAAGGCTCTAAGTTTGGGTTAACTTGGTACATAACAATAGATAACTAATACATATACTTTCAACCTGCCAAAGTTATATTCACTCTGGAATTATGTCCAGGGTGGCCTTCTGTGGTTTCCTGTTTTTGACCTTGGCTAGGCTAAGCAGCCCTCCTGAGCGGCACCACAGTTTCTGTCACCACAGCCTCAAACACATTACACTATAATTTTCTGGCAATTTTTCAGCACTTCCCTCTGGAATATGAGTCCTTTGGAGTCATGATCTGCATCTCATTCAACTCTGTCGCCCCTAAAACAAGTCTGATGCCTGACTCACTAGTAATGATAATACCTAATTTTTATTGAGCACTTACTGTATGCCAAAATCATTTTGCTTTCCTAAACGTAATCTCGCTGAAGCTTCCTACCAAGCATCATTAAGTCCATTATACTGATAAAAAAACAAAACAAAACAAAACAAAACTGAAGTCCAGAGAGGTTGCCCAAAGAGCTAATACATGGCAGAGCTAGAACTCGAACCCAGGCAGTGTGGCTCTAGAGTTCTCGCTCTGTGTAGTAGATGCTTCTTGACTGACTGTCCAACTAAAGACCTGCTATGTGGCCATAGGATTGACAACAGACCCAATATGACCGGCCATTCATGTATCTGCCACACAGAGGAGTGAGAGCCCCACAAAGTTACAGAGATCCGTAAGGAATAGCAAAGTCAAGACTGAGAACAGCTGGGTTTGGATTTCCTGGAAAGCCTGGGCCAGAGTCCAAGACAGAATCCAGGGAGCAAAGTTGAGTGGTTGTTAGGTCAACAAGCCCATGGTGAGCTGCCCAAGGGTCAGTGTCCATGAGCCAGACGAGGACACAGCAGAGGCTGGGGGTGGGAGAGAGCCGTCTGGAAGACCCAGATCTCTGAAAGCTCATGAGCCCTTACCCATCCAATCCATTTCACTGATATTTATTGAGTTCCTACTATGGGCCAGGTACCGTCTCAGGTGGGGACACAGCAATAAATTCAACAGACAAAAATCCTTGTCCCTGTGGAGTTTACGTTCTAGTAGGTATGGAAAGATAGGCAAACAATTAAAACAAATGCATATATTATAAAGTAAAAGGGTTTGAGTGCTGTGAAAAGTAAAGCAAGAAAAGTGGAAGATGGGGCAGGAGGGGAGATGTGTCAGCATTCAGCAGAAGGACTGTCTCACGTGGAAAATGTAAAGAGCCTGGACAATAAATGTTAAAGTTGTGATTCCTTCTGTGAAAAGGTGGCGGGTGGTCCTCATTTGTTCTTCACGAGTACTAACCAGCAGAAGATAGATTTCCAAGTCATGAAAGAAAAAAAAAAAGACTTCCAAGTCATGCGGGGAAGTCTGGTGGGATACAGGCAGCCATAAAAATCTGAAGAGATCTTCTCTGAGGGTACAAAGACCAGGGAGCAAGTGGACAGAACGTTTTGAGTTCTGCTTCACCCAGTCAGTTGGTTGGACACAAGCCAACAGCTGGGTCTTTGTGTGATGACAAGTCCAGCTCTCATCCCATCAGGCAGTGGGTGTGCTGGTCGGAGGAGCAGAGGTAGAAGCAAAGACATAAAAATGGACATACTGAGGCAAGGACTATCCAGGGCTCCCGGTGGTCTTGTTGAATGCCCACCAGCAGCCCAAGTGACTTCAGCTCCCCAGGGAGGTTCGGTGATGACCTCGGGCTACTGCTGCTCGGGTCAGGACAGGTATGTGAGCCTAGGGCTGAGCCTGAAGCCAGCATTGCCATCCCACTCCTGAACTCTAAAGGCATTCTGTGACAAGCACCATCCAGGGCTTTCAGCCTGAGACTTTGTATGGTGGCTGCGTTGCAAGCCTCACCCCATCCCTCTCCAGCCCCGATCTCTTCAACCATCAATGGGTCAAGCCCACTGAACCCCACCTTGTACTCCCAGGCATGGACCAGAGGCACCCACATGATGCCAGGTTTGTCTCAGAAGTACGTGGTTGCTTTTCCCTCTGCTGTCCATTTCTTGTCACCAGCAGTGTCCTGGGCTGACTTCTAAATGAGCGCTTCCAAAGCGCAAGGCACCGTGACCCCACAGTCCTCAGAGCACCTCTACAAAGGACCTACACTATCCATTTTACAGATCCAAGACAGCAGGCAAACCAGTAAAGGAGGCTCGCACCTGGATTCCCACCCAGGTCCAAGCGATTCCGACCCATGCTCCTCCACGAGATGGTGCAGCCTGCAGCCCACGCTCCTCCTCTGTCACCTTGGCTCAATCACACCTGCCTCATACGTTTGCCATGAGGTTTCGGCTGAGACTCTCTAGAGCCCTCAGCACAGGCCTTGGAACACCAAGTGAAAGCTCGCTGGTGGTAGCACAGAAGTGGCATCATCCCCTCCACTTTCCTGAAAAATTCTGCTCATTGCTTTGAGAAATTGCAGGAAGGACACGAGGAAACTTGCAATCCCCAACTCCTGCTCCCCGAGAGGGAAACTGCTCCCCAGCTTCTGAGCCCTCGTAGCTTCAACCAGGCAGGTGCTCACTGGTGAGAATCAGGGCAGCACACAGCCTGGAGCATTTGTTCAAGAATTAAAAGTCGGCCCGTATGGCCCTGCTATTAAACTCTCTGTGGGTGAGCCGGGTTAACGGTGAGGCCTCGTGTGATAAGCCATTAATCTCCACGTGTAATGCAAGAGCTGTACAACTTACTTCAGCCCTAATCTCCCATGAGTTACAGCCTCTTCTGTGATTCATAAAACAAATCAATCACACCTCCCAGGCTCTCATCTATTTATTACTGCTTTTTAAATGCTCAGAGAGAGAGAACCTGGAGGGTGTTATTCATCCTTTCCCCAGCTCAACCAACCTCTGTGTGCTGCAGAGAAACAGACTCTATACCCCTCCTCGGGTCACAGGCCAAAGTCGGTTGAATTCGGAGGCTTACAAGGAGCTGGTGATTCGGCATCCTTAGCATCTGGAAGGAGCCTTCCTATTGCTTCCCATAGGGGTTGGGAGCACAATCTGACTGGGTGGCAGGCCTGGTCACCCCCAACTTAAGTCTGGAAGGCTTGTCACGGTGGTAGATTTAAAGCACAACCACAAATTCGTTGACATTCCCCCACCAAGAGACAGAGCCTGTGTTCCCTCTCCTTGAATGTGGGTGAGCTTGTGACTCTTCCAATCTATAGGGTACGACAGACATAACACCAAATGACTTCCAAGGCTTGCCACATAAGACCGTGCAGTTTCCATCTTATTCTCTGGAACATCGCGCTGCTGTGTCAGGAAACATGCCACAGTAGATATGTGTGGTCCCTGCTGAGTCCAGCATCCAGATATCTGTGCCAAAGCCCCAGATGCATGAGTGAACCCAATTGTGAAATCGGCCACCCCTGCCCCTGCCATTCTAGTCACCTCTAGCCCTTCGAGCCTTCCCAAATGAGATCTCAGAGATCAGGATGCGGAGTCAAGCCATCCTCACTGCATCCTCTCTGAATTCCCAATCCAGAGTCCCTGGGTACAACGAAACGGCTGTTCTCTCTAGCACTAAGTTTGGGGCGGCTTTTATGCAGCCAGAAGAACTGTCATGGGGAGCATCGCGGTAGCTGACCAGAAAGGAAGCGCTCCCTGCATGCCCGCTCTCTGCACATAGTCACTTTGCAGATTGGACTATTTCCATCAGTCTTTACCAAAACCTGACCCGGTGGAGGCTATGGTCCCCCCTTTGCAGAAGAGGAAACAATGACTCTAAAGGGCAAGTCCATGCAGCAAAGCCATTATCTCCCCCGAAAACCCATCCCAACCCCTATGCCATCCCTCTGCCCACATGGACTGGCAACCAGCTTCACCTGAGATCCCTGAGCACTTCAGCTCGTTTGCCTGACATTTCCAGGACTTTAGCAATTTCTACCTAAATAATCTGTTAACATCGGCCCACTGGTGCTGGATGTGGTGGAACCATGAGGGCTGTAGCTTCTTGACCACAAGTTCAGGAGCTCGACGAGGGTGGACACTCCACAACAGCTCTCAAACTTAGGGCCCAGAGGCTAGGCTGGCAGTGGGAAGGGCTGGGATGGCAAGGCTCCCTCTGCCAGCCCCGCCCACTGGAGATCATGCACGAGGGGTCCCCAGGGCAGGCAGGACCTCACCCTTGGCTCCTTGAGCCCTGGCGATCACAGTGCCCCGGAACGTGGACTTCATTTCCCTACTCTTCTCACTGGGAAGTTGCTCAAACACAAGTCTTTGCAAAACTAAGGTCCAGCATCTTGGCCCTACAGTGTACCATCCCCACAAGCAGGGGCTCTGGGTAAAGCACAGGTTGGCCACTCAATGTCCATTCAAAGTGGAAGGGGACACAGCAAGGCGTGAGTGTGGGAAACTGAGGGAGAGATGGTGCTAACTCCAGCCATCAGGTGAATCCCTCGGCCCAGTGTAGACGGCTGCTCCAGATCCCACAGTCCATCCACCACCCTCCCACCCAAGGACCCTTCAAAACCAATGAACCAGGCTGCCTCCACAGCCCTTCCCCTGATTAAAACCCTCTAATTGTGTTCTCCCACACTGAGGGAGGAAATTCAAACTCCTTCCCTTAGTCCAGCCGAGACTCAAGGTTGAGCGTGGTCAGAACCACCTGCATCAGTCCTAGAGTTTCCAATTCAGTGGATCTATGCTGTGGCTCACGAACTCACTTTCCTTTCAAGTTCCCAAGCAGCACCCTTGCTGCCCATCAGAACCCGTCTACAGGATCCAGTATATTTTGTCTTAGGCTCACTACTTCCAGATATAACTTGCTTGCCGTGCCCAAGCCACAGAGACACACACCCGCTCCATGGAGATCTATAAACCCACCAGATGATTTTTCTTTTTCTTTTACCTTCAAAGCCTTCCCGCTCAGAGTGTTCCTCTACCTGGTGCACTCTCCCCAGTCCTGGACCTCTCCTCACCTTCCAGGGTTCTGGTGAGTACCGCCTCCTGCTCCTCGCTCCCCACCTGCCTCGGGATGCTCTCACCTTGGCGCCTCCTGTCACAGCTTCCTACCCATCTGCCTCTCAACACCATCCAACATGCAGGGGAAACGTATGGCTCTGCTGATTTGTTGGACTCTCTCTGTGCCCATGTGTAAGAGTTTTCTGTCTCTGCCTTTAAACCATGGGCTCCTTCCAACCAGGTTCTGTCTGAATCACTACCGTAACCCAGCACACAGCTCAGTGTCTGTCTCATAGCAGGTGCTCAGAAGTGTGTGTTGAAGGGGTGCATTGCCTTATGTCATTCTTATGACAACTCTATTAGAAAGGGAGTCTTAAGCCCATTTGACAGACGAGGAAACACAGAGGGGCAAAGACGTGTAGTCATGTCCAAGGTCAAATGGCCAGGCATCAAACTGAAGTCTGTGGACTCCAAAAGTCTTAGCCAGCACTCTGCACACATCCTGGTGGGAGAATAAAGGGACAGAGCTGGGGGCAGCAGGTGGAAGGAATGGTCTGAATGCAAAGTGCTGGAGAACAAGAATGGACAAGCAGCACGAGGCTGGCTGAGGAGGCAGGGAGGAAGGTCAGCTGGCACAGCCTCCCCAGGGAGTTCAGCAAGCCTGTCCTCTCAGAGCACTGTGTGTGGGAGGGGCGGGGGGTGCAATCCTGACTTTAGGCATGAGGCATTTCCACCCCCACCCCCCATCGGACTCTCCTCCCCTGGCCTCTCATTGGTCTGGCAGTAGGTGGAGCAGACCATGGACACTGGGAAGGGGCAAGGTTCGGGGCAAAGGCCCAAGCAGGGCATGAGGTGGGGAGGAGCAGAGCTGACACAGGCTGGGAATGGGGACATGGAGAACATCATCATGGTCTAAACTGGTTCCAGAAACAGAGCTCCATAGTCAAAGGTCTTAAACTCTGTGGCATGGACTCACAGCCAGCTGTGCGATGACCGCCCTGGGCTCGCTCCAGAGGGCTGTGTTCCCAGGCCACACCCCCCTTAGGGACTGCAGCCTGGCCTACTGCCCAGGGCCCTGTGCTGGCTGGGGGAGGTCTCCTAGAGAGCCTGGAAGGAGGTAACCTCCCACCTGGGACCCCTGTTGGGCAGGGCTAGGGAGGGGAGGAGGTGTGATTCCAGCCGCTGGCTCCCCAGTCTGAGTGCCAGGGCATATCTATTAGGAATGGCAGAAATGGAGCACAGGCCATGAGCTTTAGGGAAAAGGAGCTCCCTAGCCAGGGGGCTGGTGGGAGGTAGAGGTGGTAGATGGATGCACAGATAATCCCCACGGCCCCCTGAGAAGATAGACACCCCCAGAAGGCAATGCATCTCTCAGAAGCAGCACAGAGGCCCCTTTCTCCCTCTATAGATCAATTCAGAAACCAGGCCAGCTAACAAGGGCCAAGGAGTTCTGACCTAAAGGCAAAGAGGAGATATGAACAGATGCCACTCATCCCCTCTGTGTGTGTGTGGTGTGTGTGTGTGTATACGCGCGTGCGCATGCGCACATGTGTGCATGCATACAAGTGTGCCTATGTGTGAGTGCGTATTCACAAAACAGGAAGAGAAGGGGAAGTGGACAGTGGAGGGTGGGACAAAGAATTGTGCCCAGTTATGATCTGAGCAGATTCCAACAGTGGCCAACAAGGAGCAAAGCCAGCCCAAATCTACCACGAATCAATCCACCGATGTTTATTGAATATAACCAACAGCCAAGCATTGTCTGGGGCACTCGGGACACAGAAGGAAATGGCACAGGCCTGAGGCCTGGGCTTCGAGAAGCTCACGGTGCAGTGGGAAGCACAGGTGACAGGTGCATATCGATGCAACAGTGGAATGGTGAGTGGGGGGGGGATTACGCCAAAGGACTTCTCCAGTCTGGGGCATCAGGAAGGCCCCCCTGAGGAAGCACAATTTGAGGGGACAGCAAGAGAGGGGGAACGTAACCAGGAAAGTGACAGGGGTGCAGGACAAGGGGCCTAAGCCTTTGTGATGAAGAGCAGAGAGCAAGAAAGAACAGGAGGTGGCTTTAGATGAAGCCAAGACAAATTAGAAAGGATCGCAAAGAAATAAAAGTAGTAATTATTACTCTACAGCACACACTCAAACTAGTTTAACAAAATGTTGCCTTAATTATATCTACCTTAATGAACAGATAAAAACAGTTTGTAATTAGTTCTGTAATTGGTTATGTGAAAAGAGATGCTTCTTTGAGTTCCAAAGCACGTTGTCTTGTAGACGATTTATGAGAAGATGCTGCCTCCAGTACTGAAGCACGTTGTCCAAAAGAGCTGTCCCACTCTGGGGTCCTGGAGGCATCTTTTCTGCGTGGGCTCCGCAAAGGTCGGCTTCACCCTAGTCATTCCTAGAGTGGGAACAAAAGAGTTAAGAAGAGCTTTGACTGTCGATGTGAGTGACTCCATGTGTAATAGGGAGACACAGAATGGGGCTCAGCTCTCACTTCTGTGCCTCATGAGGACTCCGTATTTTTTTTTTTACCAGAAGTGGAAATCCTTACTCTTGAGGGCAAAGAATGCTTCTGGGAGCCTCTGTACCCCTATGATTATATTTAAAAGGGTGTATGCACATACTGGACTGTCCATTTTCCTGAGGGAAGGAAACATAAGTTTCAAAAGCCAAAGAAACACTGCCTTTAAGAAGGAGATCTTTGGGGCACCTGGGTGGCTGGTTGAGCATCAGCCTTTGGCTCAGGTCATGATCCCGGGGTCCTGGGATTGAGTTCCCACTTCGGACTCCCCACAGGGAGTCTGCATCTCCCTCTGCCTATGTCTATGCCTCTCTCTGTGTGTCACTCATGAATGAATGAATGAATGAATGAATAAATAAATAAATAAATAAATAAATAAATAAATAAATAAATCTAGTAGTAGAAGAAGAAACAGGAGGAGGAGGAGGAGGAGGAGGAGATTGACATTTGCAAAACAATTCTTAGGAAGCACTGGGACATGTTGGACCCTTGGACACTGAGATGGAAACCAGACACAGAACTCAGTCCACAACCTGCCCCTCCAGGTTGGAAGGAAAGGTGGGAAGGGAAGGCACCCTCTCCCAGCAGGAGGCTCCTGCTCCTGTTTGCTCCATTAAGACTCAGACTCGCCAAGCCTGCAGGCTGACTACATGCCTTCTCCAAGAGTAAGAAAGAGCCCCTCCCCAGCCACACCCGCAGACATTCCTCCTTGTGGTCTGGCTACCCTACCAAGATGAACTCTAACAACACCACTCTTGCCCCAGTGGACCTACAGTCCTGGGATAGGATTCCGAGACAGTGTCAGTATTGCAACAGGGCAACCAATGACTCTGAAATCCACAGATCTATCTTTATCTTCAAGGACCCCAAATACCCCCTCAAAATGGATGTACTAAGACCTTAGAAGCCCTGTCTGAACAGAGGTCCTTTCCCTGCCATAAAAGTGCCTAGTTCTGCACTGTCCAGAGCTAGCCACAAGTGTCTTTGAAATGTGGCTGGACAAAATTGAGATGTGCTGAATTTTTTTAAAATGTAAATTATCTCATTAATAATTTTATATTGATCACAAGCTAAAATGATATTTTTGGGTAATAGGGTTAAATAGAATGTATTACTAAAATCAATCTCATCTGTTTCTTTCTTTATAAGATTTTATTTATTTATTCATGAGAAACGCAGAGAGAGAGGCAGAGACGTAGGCAGAGGGAGAAGCAGGATCCCAGTGGGAAGCCTAATGCAGGACTCAATCCCAAGACTCTAGGATCACAACCTGAGCCAAAGGCAGGTGCTCAACCACTGAGCTACACAGGTGCCCCCTTTTTTTTAAATATAGTTTCTAGAAAATCTTAAATCACCTGTGTAGCTCACATTAGATTTCCAGTGTATACAGGTCTGGCTTATTATGCTCTGTACGAACATATGCATCTCCCAAAAACCAGGCCAGCTCTATGTAGCCACATCACAGCCTCGTAGACTAGACTGTCTCGGGGCCCCCACACTGGGTTTTGACACGGGATCGGATAGGGCTCATACCAGTCCCTATGAACTGGTCAGATTCACAGGCCTGAACTGGCTGCTGCCTGTCCCCAGCTCCAGCCCAACCCTGAACCCCAAGGAATTTTGCAGTCTTGTGCCAAGCTGAAGAAGAGGTGGCCAGCGTGCTGTGATGTGCATCTAGTGTGTTATAGCTGATCACATAGAGCAAGGGTCACTCGGGAATGTGATCAGTTTCTGGGTGTGCCCAGGAATGAGGGATTTCCTGGGCAGTGGGACTTACAGTCTTAATAATAGGACAGTTCCAGGCAAACCACAGTGAGCCGGTCACCTGGACCCAGCCTGTGAGACTGAATGCTAAGGTGCCCCAGAGCAGGCTGACCTTCCCGCCCAGCAGCCAAGCCCTGAGATGTGTAAGTATGACAGGGCACCTGGGTAGCTCAGTCCATTAAGCATCTGACTTTGGCTCAGGTCACGATCTCGGGGTCCTGGAAGTGAACCCCACTTGGGCTCTGTGCTCTCTGGGGAGTCTGTTTGTCCCTTTTTCTCTCCCTCTGTTTATGCTCTCTCTATCTCTATCTCTCCCTCTCAAATAAATAAATAAAATCCTTAAAAAAAAAAAAAAAAAAAAAAAAAAGGATGAGCAGGGCCAGCATAAAATCCCAACTGCTACAGGCCTCACCTACCCAGGCCTCCTCTGAACAAGGTGAAAACCCAAATTCTGTAGCCACATCCACTGTGGAGGAGAAACGCAGGCAGCCATTGGCTATGCTTGGGGATCAGACTCCTCCTGCTAGTCCTCCTCCCAGCGCTGGAGCTGTCCTCTATGATTGATCAGCAGACTTCCCAGCACTCCCTGCGGGCAGGGCGAGGGGGGTGGGTTCCGTCTGGCTCCCCACCTGTGCCACAGACGGGTCTGCGAGGTGAGGCACGGCCCCTCCTCTCCTCCTGTGGGTCGTCAGCCACAGGCTGTGCCTCCACAGGGCATATGGTGGGCGCATCGGGTCGGCTGAGGCCAAGGAGGGGGCCTTCTTGTCTCAAGTTCTATTACTGGCCTCATGATCATCGATCTCTCATAGTCTCCTTTCAACACATACCAGTGTCCTCCACACTAAGTCATTCAGGGAGGGGTGGGGAGGGGACAGAAACTCACGTGCTTCTCTGCTTCCCTGTGGAGTTGGAGCCCAGTAAGGCTGATATGATATCCAGGTGAGGAGAACAAGCAGGATTTCATTCATCCAGTCAAATATTCACTGCGCACCTCTCACGTGCCAGGCTTTGGAGCCGTGCCGGAAAACCCCTGCACCCATGATACTTAGTCTAGCAGGGGAAACAGATGATAAAGGACTCATTACCCAAAAATGTCAGATGTGATGAGAGTTATGGAAGGAGAAGACTTGAGCATAATGAGAACATGTATCCAAGATCTAATCCAATCTGGGCAATCATAGAGGACTTCCCTGTGGAGATGACTTATGTGTCAAGACCCAAAAATGGAGCAAAGGGTTCATTTATACTTACCTTGAGGGTAGAGCAGATAGTGAGGTCTGGAGTGAGGTCCGGGTAGGCCCCATTACAAACCCCACAGGGTATGACTTACCTCTTGGCTCACACACTAAGGCCTCAGAGCAGGGTCTAGGCTGTCCCTAGTCAGGATTGCTTCTAGGACCTGGAATGGGAGTCTTTGCAGAAGGAGCCAGGGGCCCAGGCATGGATGAGTAGGAAGTAACCTAGCAAAGAGCACAGAACTTAGGTTAAGACTTTGGGTTCTAGGGTCCAACCCACCTGAATTTGAAGTTCAGAGTCACCACTCACTATTTTTATGTCATGTCTCTGAGTCTGTTTCCTCATCTGTAAAATGGAGGTAAAATGGTGCCTTCTTCATAAAGTTGAGAGAATTTTAAAAGACAATATGTGGGAAGAGCTTAGTGTGGTGGACACAGTAAGTATTAGATAAAAAGTGAGATTTCCTGCTTCCAATTATGAGCGTTGCAGTGAAAGAAAAAAGATACAACGTGCTGTGGGAACTGACTGCCTCCTATCATTTATCTTACAGTAACAATTATTTAAAAGAAACTCAAACTGGCAACATGCCACATCGTGTCTCCAGGAAGAAATATTGGAACTGAGCCTGGAAGGGTGGATATTTGACTTGCAAGATCAAGGCAAGGTTTGCAGGCAGAGGGGGATGAAGAAAGGCTCAGAGACCAGAATGGGTGGGGCTCGGGCAAGAGCAGGCCCAGAGGAGCTCGGGAGGGGAGAAGGCAGGCTCAGAAGCATTGCTTCCTCCTACAAGCGATGGCCTGGCTCTTGAAGATTTTGGAGCAGGTTAATGATTTTGGTGGGGTTTGTATAGACAGAATGGCAGTTGCCTGAGAAGGAACACCACCAGGCAAAGGAGCAAGGAGAAGGCTGATATAAGCATCTAGAGCAAGAGTCAGCAAATCTTCTATAAAGGGCCACTCCAGATACCCCCATCACCAGCATGCTCAGTGCTATTTCTTGGCCCCATGCTTTGGCATACGCTAGCCCCTCTGCCTAGAATTCCAACCAACTTACCCTCCAAAATTAACCAAGTCATTCATTCACTCAACTCATACTTATTAAGCACTTACTCTGTGTCAAGCTCATAATCCTTGTTCTCATGAAATTGATGGTCTAGTGCAAGAGTCAGCAGAATTTTTCTGTAAAGGGCTGGAGAGTAAATATTTCAAGCTTTGAGGGTCAAAATGTCTCTGTCTCAAATAATGGACTCGGCTATTATAAAGCAAAGTTGCCCCTAGACACTATGTAAATGAATGAACCTGGTTATGTTTCAATAAAACTTTATTTATATAAACAGGCACCAGGCCAGATTTGGCCTGAGGGCTGATCCGCCCCAACAGAAACATAATGTGAGCCACAAACATGAGCCATTACATATTTAAATTACACATGGAATTTAAAATTTTCTAGTAGGTGCATTTTAAAAAGGAGATGGGTGAAATTAATTTTACTATATTTTACTTAATCCCATATATATCCAAAATATTACCATTTCAAACCTGCAATTAATGTAAAAAAAACATTAAGGAGAATTTTTCCTATTATTTTTTATGCTACATCTTTGAAATCTGGCATGCATTTTATACTTACAATGCCTCTCAATTTAGACTCACCACATTTCAACTGCTAATCGCTACAAGTGGCTCTGGCCACCATACCTAGTGGAAGGGGGCTCCTGCCTAGGTGGTGACAGGCGAGAGGACAGGAAACTATCTGACATCAACAGAAGGCTTGAATTAATTATGATTTGAATCCAGCTCGGCCACTTGCTTGCTGGCTAATTTCAGACATGGTTCCTCACCAATCTGGGTCTTTTTTAGGCCCAAAGTATCAAGTAGGTGGTTGTCTTCAAACCTCTAGGTTCCTGTCAACTCTACTATGTAGAGATTCTAGGATTCAGAGTTTGCCAGAAGCGATCGTCCACTTGGAGGTTCTTTGCTAAAAAGCATCTTCCATAATACAATGAGCTTGAGAAGATCAGGGTGAGGTTCTTCGTGGCTACTGCCACCACTCATCTCTCCTGGAACTTTGGGGGATGCTTGTCAGCTCTTGAGGAGTTGGGGGGATATAAGGTGGGGGAGGAATACGAGAACCACCCTCCCCAGCTTCTTGGGGGTGGTGTGCCTCCTGCACACACGTGGACACACATGCACAAGCACACGCACAGGATCCTCGCTGCCCCCTTCCCCCAGAGTGACAGCTGTGATCTCCAGCCCATCAGGGAGCAGAACGTGGGAACAGAAATAGACTCCACCTGAGTCAGAGGATGAGTCAGAATGTTCTGGAGAGCTTCAGAAGGGAGCAGCAGGAGGAGCTGATGGTGGGGAAGAGAGCCAGGCCCCCAGGGGAGAGGGAGGAGAATGGGCTGGTTTCCCAGGCATCAAGCCAAGTAAGAACGTCCTAGAAGGAGTGGGGTCCACTGCCACAGGCAACTCATGTCCTGATAAAGGGCCTGTACTGGGGGGTGCAGAGTGGAGGGGAGTTAGAAGGACACGGCTTTTGCAGGGCCAAGAAGGGAGTGATTTAGAAGGGGGTGTGTGGAGGCTACTCTGAGCACACAGGACACCCACAACACCAGCACCTAGCTGCTCTTAATTTCAGACCCTCTCACCACAATAGAAGCACATCTTGAGGCCTACCCTGCTAAGTGGGCTGCTAAACTACTCTGAACTAGGGAAACTGAGGAAGAGGCAAGACTAGGTATCCTAGTTGACCCAGGCTGGGCCGATAGGGTGGGGCTGCAGCCTCTGGCCGAGGACCTGAGAAACCCACAAGACAGAGGTCCGTGTGGTCCAGCCTAATTCAGGCATATCCTCAACGCTGGGGACCAGCCATGCTGCCACATGGGGACTCAGACGGCTCGCCGAAGAGTCTGATCTAGGTTGCAGCCTAGCAGAACCATGTGGGAGGATGGGGACCAGCAAGTGATGGGCCAGCCTAGCATGACCCGCATCGGGAGCCTGACGCCAGGCCACCATGGAGCGGAGGGGATCGGGTGCAGACACAGCGAGGCTTCTGGGGTGTCCTCACACCATGGTGCCAGGGTTGATTTACCAGCTGGCTGACATGCTCAGGCCTCAGCACAGGGACTGTCCCTGACCAGGACTGGTTCTGGGGCCAGGGAGAGGGGACCATGAAGGAGTGCAGGGCCCCAGGCACAGGGAGAGGGAGCTGAGGGGGAGGGGTGCCTCCAGCCCATCCCAATCCACCCATTCTATGCTCACTGTGTTCACATCACCACACTGATCTTAGTGTGGGGGTCCCCCAAAAGCAGAGCTTGAGACAGGGACTTGGGTGCAGGTAATCGATCTGGGAGTTGATCCCAGGAAGCATGAGTGAAAGAGCAGGAAGTGGGAGACAGAGAAAGGGCCCAGCTTCCCAAAGGGGACATTACTGAGGCCATTATAGTAGGCATAGGGGCTTGCGTGCACAGGGCCTCTGAGCAGAGTGCAGAAGGCCTCCTAGAAGTCCCCATCTGGAAAGCAGGAGGCTTTATCCACCACTCTCCATCTCCTGTGGTTGAAGGAGATGAAGGGGCCCAGCAGGAGAATTCATTTCCTGCTACCTTTCCCCCACCCCACCCCGGTAGTTCTGGAGAAAGCCCTGGGGCAGAAGGAGGACAGACTCGAGGTGTCCTGCAGGTGGGGAGGAGGCAGTACTGTCCTGGAATCAGAGGGGACACGGAGGCAGCCTGGCCTCCTATGGCTTCCCACTGCACTTCAAATAAGATGCAAACTCCCTGGCACTGTAAGGTCTGGCCCCAGCCCACTCTTCCAGCGTCCTCTGCCCTCACTCACCGTGCCTGAGATGTCTACACTTCTCAACAGCCCTACTGGTCTCCTCTTTATGCCCAGAAACAGCCACACCTCAAGACTTCGCCCTTATTCTTCCCTCCATGTGAAACCCCATATGGTCGGTTATATGGTCGACCCCTTCTGGTCCTTCAGGTCCCTCGGCAAAAACACCCCCTCCTTAGAGACACCGGCCCCGACCTCCCAGCCTGAGGTCCGTTCTTCTGCTCCTCTCTCGTGGATCCCAGTGGGGGTGGTGTCAGGAAGAGAGGCACAGTGACACATAGGTAGAGGGTGTTTCCACTCTATGGAGACAACGGGAGCAGATAGTTTCAAGAGCAGAGCTAAGAGTAAAATACTTAAGAAGTGATGCATTTTATTTTTTTAATGTAACTTATTTCATTATAAATTTTCACACCTTCATTTTTTGTAATGCCTGTGTTTAACCACCAGCTCATCAAACTCCTGAATCTTTAACGGTGGTCTCTCATGAGCTGAGAAGAGTCAGCTCCAAAACCACTAGATATCACCCCATTCTTTCCCTCCATGTACATTTTAGGGTGTGTGATTATTTTTTTTCTCCTTGCTTTATTCTATTTATGCTGGCCCTCTAATATGTGGGCCCTGTGAGGGTGGAAATCATGACTGATTTATTTTCAGATGTGTCCTCAGAGCCCAGCACAATGCCCAGCCTACGAGAGAAATTCAGGAAATATTTGTGGAAAGAAAGTCTTGAGTGCATGCATGAATAGGTAGGCGAAGTCGATGGATGTCACAGGTTTAGGATTTCTGCTGTGGACAGAAGAGGGACCACGCACCTCAAGAGACCCACACTGAATCCCACAGGGCTTGCTGAGATGCTTCTGAGAGGGCGTGAGGAACAGAACAGTCTCAGAGGTTCCAGGCAGGATAGCCAGGCTGCAGGGAAGAAGAGATGACTCTGAAATCACTGCTTGAGGGCTCCTGGGGTCTCCCAGGGATGGACTCCCCTGAGGTCTTCCAGGGATGGGCTCCCCTGAGGTCTTCCAGGGATGGGCTCCCCTGAGGTCTCCCAGGGATGGGCTCCCCTGGGGTCTCCCAAGGATGGGCTCCCCTGGTGCTCCACTCCCTCTCCATAGCTCCCCTGGCCCATGAGTGAACACAGCTCAGACACATCGGAGCTACCAGAGTTCATCATAGCCCTCCCGGTGGCAGTTTGCAGAGGAGAACTGCACAGGCCTGGTCTGCTCTGATAATTCTGGGATCCCAGCCCTTCATGCCTCCTGTGTCAGCTGTACCCTCCGCATGGGGTGGGCAAAGACCCCAGGAGGAACAGCAAAGTCAGAGAGCCTGAGCCCATTGGCCGTCTGGCATGTGGCCCACCTTCTGCCAATGCCATCCCCGGGCCCCGCCTGGGACTGCTGCTCAAACACCCAGAAGATGCCTGGCTTCACCTATCTGTCTGCAGTTCCTGGCATGGCACCAGGCACAGGGGAGACAGTGGCAAAGGATACTTGTAGCATGAATGAGCCAATGAGTAAGGTGGCTTCCCAGCAGAGCAAATGTGAATCAGAGGCATTTCCCACTCGGGCCAATCCCCTGCCCGGTGCTGGGAAAGAGCACAGAGATGCCAGGCCCGCTCTACCCATAACTGCAATCCAGGAAAGAGCCCAAGAACCCAGCCCTAGAGTCAGCCAGCCTGGGGTCACACCCCAGCCCTTCCACTCCCTAGCCGGGGCCTTCATTTCCTCGTCTGCAGAATGGGACTGCAGTATTACAGGCGGCCGGGGGGATTCAATCAATGCAGCGATACGAGTAAGGGTCTTGCAAATTTCCTGGAACAGTGAAAGAACTCTTTGTGCCAGAAAGTGTCCTAAGCACCTTGTAATATTAATGCATTTAATATTGTGCTTGTGTGCTATAGTGCCTCTGACTGTGTTTTTTCTTTTTGTTTGATTTGTTGGTTTGGGTCGAGTTGGGTTTTTGCTGTTACTATTATGGCTACAGAATAAGTTTCTTTTTTTTTTTTCCTTTTACATATATATTTTTTTTATTGGAGTTTGATTTGCCAACATATAGTATAACACCCAGTGCTCATCCCTTCAGGTGCCCCCTTCAGTGCCCATCACCCAGTCACCCCATCAAAATAATTTTCTTCTCCCTGAGCCTCAATGTTCTCACCTACAAAATGGAGTAGTGGATTAAGTGGCCTCTGATACAGTGTTTGCACAGCAGTAGAGTTCTGACTTCCCACCTCTTGATCCTAAGCAGCTGCTGAGACCTTTTTAAGTCCCCGTGAGCAGAAAGGACTCCCATTGCAGGGGCCTGAGCCAGGAGCCCAGCCCCTGTTGTCAGGAGAATACGAGCGTGGCAGGTGCTGGGGACCCACACAGCCATTCTCATCCCCACCTCGGCTTTGTGCTGCCAGCTCTGCTCTCACCTTCCCATCTTAGAGAGTCTCAGGAGATCAGAGTTGAAAAGCCAACGCTGCCAATGCCGTCCATTCTTAAGTCGGTAAGCATTTGTTGAGTACCAACTGTGTGCCAAGGGCCGTGCAGCGCTTTGGGAACAAGGCAGGGAACAACACAGGAAGATTGCTTGCTGCCTTTTATCTCTGGGGTTAGTCTACTGCAGGAAACAGGAAATAAACAGGCCAAGAAATAAAAAACAAGTGGATTTCAGAAAGAAGAATCATTTATACTCATATATAATGAGTATAAATCAGGTTAATAAGACAGAGTGGCTGGAGGGTAGTCAGGGTGGGCCCTCCGGTGAAGGCGACTTAGGAACCCAGACAGGGGACACATGGGTGGCTCAGTGGTTGAGCATCTGCCTTTGGCTTCTAGCGTGATCCTAGAGTCCCAGGATAGAGTCCCACATCGGGCTCCCTGCATGGAGCCTGCTTCTCCCTCTGCCTATGTCTCTGCCTCTCTCTCTGGGTCTCTCATAAATAAATAAAATCTTAAAAAAAAAAAAAAAGAGCCCAGACAGGAATAGTGACAGGAGCCAACCACAGGGTGAGCTGGGGAGGGGCTGGGGGCATGACCTGTTAAAGGAACAGGTCTGGGTGGCTAGCGTTCAGGAAGCATGGTGGCACCCGGCCACAGAGCTCAGCGACGGAGCAGGGCAGATCAGCAAGTCAGCCTGAGCAGCTTGGATTTGCTTCTAGGTATATTTGCCTGCATGCAGGACCTGCTACATAATTTGTAGGGCCAAGAGCAAAATGGAAACGAATGGCCCTTTTTCAAACAGTATTAAGAATTTCAAGATGCCAACAGGAGAGCATTAAGCCATGCACAGGGCCCTCCTAAGCATGGGGCCCTGCCCATGGAGCCAACCCTGTTGGAACAAAATTGTCGGCTTTAACAAAGCCTTCTTTAATTTGACAAGTATGTATCGAGGGCTTAAAATAAGCCAGGCCCTGTGCCAGGCTCTGAAAATAACAAAAAAGTGAATGATCACACTGAGAAAGCCCCTCTGACCTTCATTTTTCCATTAGATTTTCTCCACCTCATACCAGGCCAGAGGACGGACCCACCCGCACGTATCTGATGGTGGTCAGCCCCACAGAGGTTGAGGCCATCCACTGGATGGATCTGACTTGATTCCCCTGTAATAATGGGAGCAGTTACTGCGTGTCCACCATATGCCTAGCACATGCAGAAATCCCACCACCACAACCCACCAACAGGGACCCAGAAAGGGAGATGAAAGCTCAAGATCAGAGAAAAGGATGAGTTTTTCCCAGTTCATGCTGTTACTAGCATGGGGATGTGGGATGGGGCTGGGACTAAGACCCAGAAGATCTTGGGAAATCCAGAGGCCCCCACCTCTGAGCATATAAAATCCTTACTCCCATGTCCTGTATAATTGTTCAAAGTAAAGACTGAGGTACTAGCTTCCGGTCTGTTGAGGGAGTACCACATGCTAAGCCCTACAGAAAGCTCTCCACATAGATCTTCTCATTATTTTTCTATAAATACCAGCTTTGCAAATAGAGTCCAATTTCTCCACTACTGGTGGAGAGACTGAGATTCAGAAAGGTTGAGGGGCTTGTTCAGGGCCTCCTGGCCAGTGTGTGGTGAAGCTGGGGTCCAAGTTGAGCTGCGTGCCCCAGGGCTAAGCCCCTGGCACTGTCCTGCTCCCTCCATCTCGGCTAGGGTCCTGCACCACTTTTGCTGCTGTGCAACCCCCAGCCAGGGGGTCCTTTTCTTACTTTCCAAGGTCAGAACTCAGAAGTCCAAGGAGCCCAGACTCAGAGAGAAGGTCTAGGGTTTGACCTGGTGTCAACATCAGGGCTGAAGATTGCTTCATGCCCAGCCCAAGAGGAACAGGAAAGTCTGACTTCTCCCCTTAACCATGGGAAAGAGCTCCTTTTCTAAAAAAAGCAAGGTCGGAACTATGAGTGTGACATGTCAGGCCCTTTCTGCTGCAGATTTTCCCTCTGTCTTGGCCTTCTGGGGCAGTGGAGAGGGCTATCTTGAAAGAGGAAGACTTGCTCACTCTTGGTTTTCTGGCCAAGGATCTGAGGGACTTCCCTAAAGAAAGCTCCCTGCAGAAAGGTTCTGGGGCCACTTGTGGCCTGAGAAGACTCCATCCCTGCTCTGCAGAGCAACTTCAGCTGGGACCCTCGAGTCAGGATTGGCAGCCACACTTTGGCCCAGAAGAAAGCTCTGGAGAGCGGGACCTGGGCCTCCTGAGCCCCCAAACAGAAAGCCAGGTAGCCTATGGAAATGGCTGCACAGGTGCTGGTGGCCCGTGTCAGTTCCAGCTCTGCTCTGGGGTGATGGGGCTCCACTGTCTGGCAGAAACTACATCTGGGAGAGCCCAGAAGGAGTCCCACACCACCCCTCAATAGCTCTGGGACCCGGGCACATCCACTAATCCCTTTGGAACTCCTAATCCCTATTTTCCTGGATTAAATGATAGAATCCATATTAAGAAAGAGATAAGAATAAAAGGAAATATATTTCCTGGTCTCAGGGAAGTTGCAGAAGCAGAACAGTAACTGAGCGAAATAGTGAGAGTTCATGGGCTCAGGTGTACAATACAGACAGCATCCTGGATTTCGGAACCTGGGGTCAAAGTTTCAAAAAGAAAAAAAATCACATGTCCTTTGATACCACCATTCCTCATTCCCGCCTTCTTTCCATTCATTTGTCTTACATCTCTATCATAAGTCTACGTGAGTCCTTGGACCTGAAAGAATGTCTGCCTGTCCCTGGAACTATAAAGCCTCCAAAATTCTTAGGTCCCAATCTTTCTTTGAAACCTTGTAAGGGCTCCTCCTTGGAAAGCAAGCAAAGGAGAAATCTCAAGACATTCGATTTTCATATTCTTGATAAGGGGTTGGTTACTTCTCCCTTGATTTTTTTGTAGTGCAAAAATAAGTTATGATTAGAATTGAAATATCTTGTGTCCAGAACTCTGAAGGCTTTTTCTTTTTTTCTTGGAATGTGAATCTGTCCATTTTGCATACTCAGTAAATTGCTCCAAAAGTATCATGAAAAGCTATCACTTATTAAGCATTTAGAGCCCCGTGTTAAAAAATAATTCATGCAATTCTTACAAAAATCTTTATCATAAAGCAATTACTGAGGGTCATGGCTAAGAACATTGGGTGTGAAGTTAGGCTGAGTTTCCACCCGGACTTAGAGCTTTCTAGCCGAGTGACCTTGGACGTGTTACCTAAGCATTCTGAACCTTGGTTTCTCATCTGAGACATGGGGAAAACAAGGGTACCTACCTCGTCGTGGCTGGAAAGGGTATAATAAAATAATAAAAAACACACTGTCTGGCACATCCCAGGGACTCTACAAAGGCTGATTTTTAGTATAAAGCTCCCTTTCCTTTTAAGGAAATTGGGGCTTCAAGAAGCTAAGTAGCTTGCCCCGAGTCATACCAGTAGAAATGACAGAGTGGGGATTCTAACCCAATTCTTCTAAACCTAAAGTCTACCCCATAACTATCAGAGTTTAGTGCCTTGCGCCCAGCATCTGCCTGGCATGGAGAAAGCTGAGAATCAAGAGAACCTCCTCTCTTTTTTTTTTTCCTTTTAATAAAATAATTTTTATTGGTGTTCGATTTACCAACATACAGAATAACACCCAGTGCTCATCCCGTCAAGTGTCCCCCTCAGTGCCCGTCACCCACTCACCCCCACCCCCGCCCTCCTCCTCTTCCACCACCCCCAGTTCGTTTCCCAGAGTTAGGAGTCTTTATGTTCTGTCTCCCTTTCTGATATTTCCTACCCATTTCTTCTCCCTTCCCCTCTCTTATCAACCATCTTGCACAGGGAGCAGAAGCAAAGCTAAAGGGTGGCGTCACGTACCTTCCACACACAGGCTTTGGGATCAGTAATCCTCAGCCTCTCTGCACCAAGCAGGCTTCATCTTCTAGAAGCCACACCAGTCTGCGGGCTGACCCACACGTGCCTGTCTGCATCATGGCCTTTTGTCACTGACATCACATTCTTTAGATTTACTCCTGCTTAGGAAACGGGCCTCCTCCTTCTAATCTACTGAAAAATCATACATGCTGTATAAAATATAAACATTATGGACATACGACTATAATGCTGAAAAGGCACCTTCAGGATCCAGCTCAACACTGCTTCAGGCAGCGACATCAGGCAAAACAGAGTTGTGAAACTAAGTCTACTTGCCATCCCTGGCAGCCACAAACAAGAACTCAGATACGTTAGTCATTATAGTCTGTATTCTGCTGTGCACATGCTGCAGAAGTGGAGGGAGAAATGAATAAGCCACACAGGCTGAGGATGTCAGGACTTCTTGAAGGAGTCGACATGGGCACTGGGTTTTGATGGATAAGTAGGAGTTGACATGTGAAAAAAAAAAAAAGAGGGCCGTGTGAACAGAGACAGAGGGATCTGAAGGGTGTGGTTGGAGATGGTTAAGGAACATCCCATCACTGACAGTCTTACCTCCTCATTCACTCCTGCATATTGAAGAACCCAGGGAAGATGCCAGAGCCTGTGTTGGCTACTGCAAAAGTCAAGGTGAACCTCATCCAGAAGTTTCCCGTGTGACGTGGGAACGGATCATTGTGAAACAGCATGAGAGGTGTAAGCAGGGTGTCTCTAGTGGCTAGGGCTCCAGGAGTAGGGATTAAATCTGCATTGCAAATGGAAACAGAGGATAGATTCTGAACTCCATTTGGGGCGGATAGGATATGCAGGCTTCTATGACCAATTACACCCCAGGGATGAGGGACAGGGAGAAATCTGGGAGAGGTAGGAATGGCAGGAAGGAAATGCGCCTGGGAAGTTAAAAGCTAGCTGAGCTTTAGGATCGGCTTTCTGAATCCGTGAGCGTAGGAAGCCTCGGACTTAGAAACTCTTTGTGGGCAAGAATGAAGATCGTGGCACCCTGAAGGCCCTGCACCCCGCAGCTGCTGCGCCTGACTCCACTCTGGGTAGACACGCGGAGCTCAGCGGGAGCTCGATGTTGTAATGCGTCCTGCCCCATCCTCCCCTGCAGATCCTTCCGGAGCAAACTCGCCCTCATCCACACCCCACCTGAGCACTGGGACCAGAAGCTTCTGTGCAACGCGGAACGACACAAAACTGTTCCTCTTTTCAAAAACCAAAACGCTCCCAAGATTGAACGTGTGGATGCTTGTGCGGCTCAATCTCGGCAAACATCTGCTACCTTTGTGTGGCGAGCGCAGTCTCTTTAGAACAGTGCCTTTGATTTCAGGGAAAGACAAATCAGGCTGCACGTTTTTGTTCTGAATGCGTCTCATCACGGGAGGAAATTTTCGGCAGCTTGGAATTCTGAATGTATGAAAAATGGATTTTCTTTTTAAACAAAGAGTTCACGATAAAGAATCAACACAGTTCCTGAAAGAGACGAAACCAGTCCTCTATTCCTGTCCCTTTCGCCCTTGCCTGCCTCATCTTTTTTCTGGATTCTCCGAGGTCTCTCTCATCTGCATAGCCACTGTCACATCAGAGCTGGCAGCAGTTCTGGCCTCAGAGGGTAGGGTCAGGGCTGGTGGTGGCCCGAGTTGCCTCCCTCCGTGGAGTGAGCTACAAAATATGCCGTGAGCTCTTCTGTCCTGGTGTCAGATCTGCACCGATATGTTTGAAAATGATCCAGATGGAGAGGTGCCGGCAGTGCCCGAGTGTGTCCGGGGTGCAGGTCCTCACTTCCACAGCCCCATCATAAGGGGCTGGTGTCACTGCCCCCAGACATAGCAGGTGTGCAAGAGCAGGCTCAGGTATGAGCATCAGGCTGCTTTGGGGTCAGCTCCTCTCCTGGCTGCCTTCCAGCTGGGCGGTCCAAGGGTCATTTCAGACTTGCTGGACCTCAGGTTCACTGTCTATCAAACCGGCAAGAACAAAGCTCCCCCAGCCTGCCCCGCCCCACCCACGTCAGAAGCCAGTGGGTGAACATGTACACAGCCGACTTGCAAGCCACAAAGCACTGTAGGGTGACCCACTGTCCCAGTTTACTTGAGGTTAAAGGGTTTCCCAGGATGTGGGACTATCGGTCCCCAAACCAGGAAAGTTCTGGACACACCGGGACTGTTTGTCTTCAAATATGGCACAGCCCCATTGTGACAGGGATGAGGACTAAGGTCATCAAGGGGGCAAAATGAATTTTCTGGAAAAATGTACACTGATTCCTTAAACAAAATATTCTAAGAACGTTAGGAGAGGGTGAATCAAGGGGCTTTCTTAGTCTCATTTCGCCCTCCTGAACACCCGCAGAGCACAGTGAAGCTTATATAATAATAGCCACACACCGTCCCCTGTGGGTTTCAGCTTTACATCTATTTCATAACTACCTGTACCCCTTTACTGTGCTCTCTGTCCAGCCGGCCCCCCAAAAGCTTAGTGGCTTAAAACTATAGTCATCTACTCCGCTCATGATTCTGTGGCTCAGGGGGCAGCTGCCCTCAGTCTAGCCCCCTCGGGGACCTCAGCTAGAGGCTCGTCAGCCGGAGCCCAGCTGCCCTAGGACAGTTGCAGTGGGATGGCTCATTTCAGCTTCACAGAGCGTCTCATCATCCAGCAGGCTAGCCTGGTTCACACGATGGCCGGACAGGGTTCTGAAAGAGCATCACAGCCCCCCCACCCCGCCCCAGCCTCTGGAGGCCTAGCCTCAGACCTGGCATGCCAGCCACCCCACACACCACTCTGCGGCGCTAAAGCAAGTCACAGGCCAATCCAGATTCAAAGGGAGGGGAAATGAGACTCCAGCTTTTGATGGCAGGAGCTGCAAAGATACATTTCGAAGGGGTAACAGGAGGGAGTAGAAAACAACCTACAGCAACATCTTTCTGATTTATTTTATAAAACCTAGAAATGAGGGGCTTCCTAACTGTAATAATCCAGGGTCACATTGCTGCCATCCTCTCAGCCATTCAAGCCAGAAACCTTGGAATCCTCCCAGCCTGTGTCTCCTACTCCCTCTGTGTCCAACCACCACCAAGCCCTGCACCAACACCTCTAAGCATCCCTCTAGGTGCCGCCTCCCCTCCACACCCATACCCACACCTGAACCCACAGGTTGCTCCTCACTCCCTGGGATTATGGTAGCAGATTCCTAATCCTGCTCCCTGCTCCCTGCCTTACCCTCTCTAGTGCTTTCTCACTGCGACCAGGGAGGCCTTTCTAGAGTGGGCCTTTAGGTGTGTCAGTCCTCTAGGCTCTGCTCTAGAGCCTTCTTTTCTCCCTAGTGTTGCCAAATCCCATCGGGCAAACCCTTTCCACCCTCCTCTCCCTACATCTCCCTCCTGCTAAATCACTGCTCCAAGTACCAAAACTATGGTCTGGGCACTGTAAATTATCTGGCTTTTCCTAAACAAATCATGTCTTTTCATGCTTTTGAAAATATAGCTTAATCCTCCATGGGGTATTTCCAGAAACCTAGACGTTTGTTACCAGATCTAGACTGCGAACCTACCTCCACACCCAGAGGAGCAGCACTGTTTCCATCTCTGTTACTGGGTCTTCCTGGTGATAACACAAAGCATTGGTTCATTGTATTGGTCAGCATTCTCCAGAGAAACAGAGCCAATAGGACATGTGCATGGGTGTGTAGATGTAAATGCATATAGAAATCTCTTCGTGTGTACACATGTATATGTGTGTATGTATATACATATATATTTGTATATCTGTTCCTTCTGCCTACAAATGTGTGCATGTCTGTGTGTATATATGTATATATGTAAAGAAAATATAGAGTCAATTCCTTATAATAAATCTCTGTAGTGTGTGTATACACACACACACACACAAAGAGGTTTATTATAAGGAATTGACTCAAGTGGTTATGGAGTCGGCAAGTTCCAAGATTTGCACGGTCAGTAAGGAAATTGGAGATCCAGAAAAGCCAATAGTTTAGTTCCAGCCTGAGTCCAAAGGCCTGAGAACCTGGAAGGCTGAGGATATAATTTCCATTTAAAAGCTAGGGGTCTCAAGACCCCGGAAAAACCAGTGCTTCTATTTGGGTCCAAAGGCAGGGAAAAGGCTGATGTTCCAGGTCAAAGGCAGTCAGGCAAGAATTCTCTCTTCCTCTGCCTTTTTGGTCTATTCAACTGCTTGATTGAGGTCTTCAACTGATTAGATGAGGCCCACACACATGGGGGCTGGCCATCAACTTTTCTCAGCCTACCAATTTAAATGTTAATCTCATTCAAAAAAAAAAAATTCTTCAACATGGATGGAACTGGAGGGTATTATGCTGAGTGAAGTAAGTCAGTCGGAGAAGGACAAACATTATATGTTCTCATTCATTTGGGGAATATAAATAATAGTGAAAGGGAATATAAGGGAAGGGAGAAGAAATGTGTGGGAAATATCAGAAAGGGAGACAGAACGTAAAGACTGCTAACTCTGGGAAACGAACTAGGGGTGGTAGAAGGGGAGGAGGGCGGGGGGTGGGAGTGAATGGGTGACGGGCACTGGGGGTTATTCTGTATGTTAGTAAATTGAACACCAATAAAAAATAAAATAAAATAAAAATAAAATAAAATAAATAAAAATAAAATAAAATAAAAAATTCGCAGAAATACCCAAAAGAAAGTTTGACACCAAAGATCTGGGCTTCTCATGGCCTGCTCAAGTTGACACATAAAATTAACCATCACAGTGATCAGTGATTTAGTTGGTGGGGAAAAAAATAATGATGCTAAACTATAAGAGAATATAAGAGAAATGAGACTTACAGATTGCTTAATGGGAAGAAATACTCATTCACCCTTCTTTGTTTTGGAAAATACCCATAGTGGTAGCTATGGTGAGCAATAGATGACAGAATTATTGCGTCCCTCTGGACATGGGGCATTTGTCATTCACATAAGCACGCAGAAGAAAGGCTTCAGAGCCAATGACCACCACCATCATCTCGGTCCAGGCCTCAGCACTTCTCCCATGGACAATGCAACATCCTCCTCACTGGACTCCTTACTGCTACCCTTGGCCTTCCAACAACACATTTTCTACACAGCAGTCAGAGTGATCGTTTTAGAGGACAAATCAGGACAGATCATTCCCTGTTTTAAAGCCTTTCTCGCCTTACCAATGCTCTTAGAACAAAATCCACCATAGCCCACATGGTCCAGGCCCTGTGGTCTCCATCATCTCATCTCCTATCACTCTCCCCGTTGTTTACTGAACTGGCACCCTGGACTCTTTTTTATTCCTCAAGTATGTATCCTCAGAACCTACACATGGGTGCTCCCACAGCTGTTCCCCTCTTACCACCCAGCCCTTTGCATGACTGGCTGGCTCATTCATCAGGCTCCCCTCCAATGTCAGTCTTCAGAGATGCCTTCCCCAAAGTCATTGGAAATTATCTTGTTTGCATATTCGTTTCTTTGATTGTTGCCTGTCTCCCAACTGGTGTGCAATCTTCATGAGAACTGAGACTCCATCTGTCTTATGCTGTGTCCAGAATCTAAAACAGCATACCCAATCCAAGTTGGCTAAATAAATCAGTAAATAGTTGAATGACGTTATTAAAAACAATGAGAAAAAGATGTAAATTTCTTTGGCGGGATAAAGATAGATGCCACCTCCTACTCAGGAGAACCCTTCCCACCAGCTCCGTGCAGGTGAGACAAAGCGCTCCCAGACCCAGGCTGTGAGACCTCTCCGGGACATGTAGTCTCGGGGCTCACCTGGGAGACCTGTCACGGGGACATTTCATCTCATCTCCTTAATGGTGGTAATAATAGAACCAGGTTTATATCTTCTTGGGGGAACCACATTTTCTCACTTAGAAACCTTAATATGAAAAAAAACAAACTCGAATGGCTTAACTGTATCCTGATCAAAACTGAGCAGCAACAGAGAAATAAAGCCGAGTCTTAAAGAGTTCCAGGAGCAGCTCTCTGGAGAGTTGGATAATGAGAGGGACACACACATACATCTAAGTGCCTACTAGTATCTACACTCGGATGTCCCCTAAGCCCTGAAGCTCAGTGGGTCCCAGGCCATCTTCTTCATCTGCCTCCCTCCACCCCTCATTCTCACCCTTTATTAGCATCCTTGTGTCCCAAAGTGGGACTGCCATCCTGCCAGTTGCCAGACCAGATACCTGGAAGGCTCCATTGACAACTCCCTTTGCCTGGGTCCCTGCATCCTCCTGATGCTACTTCTGAAGCCCACATTCTGTTCCCTCTCTCCACCATCCTTTTGTATCCAAGCACTGGCAGCCATCCCCTGGACAACCAGTTTCGTCTCTTCCCTGGTCCCTGGACTCCCCATGCACTCGGGCACTCTCCATTTTCCCCCACAGCAACCAGAGCAATCTTTTAAAGAAGAAACCAAACTGTATCCTGGATTCTAAATCCCCTTCTACAGCTTCCCAATTCTCTTAGACTTGAAGCCAAATCCTAACCTTGGCCATCAGGGTCCCACACAATCAGGCACTGCCTGCCTCTCCAGCCTGGCACACACCCTACACACCTTCAATTTCCATACTCTCACTCTAAGGTCTCTGTTTATTACCAGCCCTTGACAGAGACTTTGCACAAGCTGTTCCCTTTGTCTGGAACTTTCTACCCACCACCTCCTATCCATTCTTCAGATCTCTGCTCAGTTTTACTTCCTAAGGGAACTCTTCCTTGATTACCCAATCTAGGTCAAGGACTCACAGAACTATTTTTTTTCCTCCAGAACAATTATATCTATGTGTAGTTTCAGACTCATTATGTCCACAGAGTGACTACATGACTATCACCTCTATCTCCCATCAAACTGTAAGCTCTGAAGGGCAGGCACATCTCTTTTTGTCCTGTATTATACCCCCAGTGCTTAGTATGGGCCCAGCACAGAGTAGAAGCTCAAACCATTGGATTAACAATTAATGTAGAGTTGGGCTGTAGAGTTGGGCTCACCCTCGATCAACTGGCCAAGATCCCGTGTTGAGTAATTCTCATGGGATACAGGAGAACTGGATGAGCTAGGAGTGAAAAGTGAAGGAAGAAAACTGACAGTCGTTGAAAGATTCAGAGCCCTATGCTGAAATCAGCCATTGTTTCCTTGTCACTTGCAAGGATCCATCATGATTTGTGCATCTCTGCACCAAGGAAGCGTATAACTGACTCCCAACCCCTTCTAGATGGATGGCACATTGACTCTCTCTCTTTGGAAATATTGGGTTGTGTAGAAATTGGTGGAGAGAGATGAGCAGCAAGGAGAGGGAAAATAGGCCATAGTTACGATGCCAGAGAAGAGACCAGCTAACATCTAAAGGATATCCCCAGCCACTCATGTTTCTCAGCATTTCTAAGAAAGAACACACACACACACACACACACACACACACACACACACACACTGTAAGAAAGAAGCAAACCCAACTTCAGATCACTAGGTCCAGTGGCCTTGAATTACCCAGGTGTCCTCAGTTTTCACCATGTACCAGTGCTCTGCTAGGTACTCACAGCCCAGAACGATCCCCTGGGCCCAGAGGCTGTCCTCATGGGCCTGCAGTGTGGCAGGGGCTGAGACTGTGAACAGGCGCTCACTCTATGCTGCAACGAAAGCTAAGAGGGAAGAGCAGGCGCCTAGGCCACGTGGACAGGGGACACCTGCCCCAGCCTTGGAGGCCAGCAGAGACTTGCTGGAGGAACTGAGAGCAAAGCTGCACCACAGTAACCCTGCCAAGCCTTGACTTTCTCAGACATAAATGGGGACAATGGGTCCCACCTCCCAGGGTGGGGGGAGTCATAAATTTAAAACAGCAACAGAGCACCTGGGTAGCTCAGTCAGTTAAGCATCTGCCTTTGGCTCAGGTCATGATCCCAGGGTCCTGAGATTGAGCTTCACATCGGGCTTCTTGCTCAGCCTGCTTCTTCCTCTCCCTCTCTGCCCGCTGCTCCCCCTGATTGTTCTCTCTCTCTCTCTCTCTCTCTCTTTTCCTCTCTCTCTCTCTCTTTTCCTCTCTCTCTGTCAAATAGATAAATTAAAAAAAAATTTAAAACAGCAACATTGCTGGCTAACATTTAGTGAGGCCTTCTTCTGTGGCAGCTGCCAGGCTGAGCACATCTAGTGTATTAGCTCGCTAAATCCTCATCGCAACTCTAGAAAATAGGTACAAGTATTATCCCATTTTACTGACAAAGAAACTGAGATTTAGGGAGTCTCTGGCCACCCAGGTCTACATGGCACCATTGCAGGTCACTCTGCTACCTCGTTAATGTGACCATGAAAAGCACTCAACCCAACATAAAGCATTGATGAATTTCAGTTCCCTTTCCCCCTTGTCCCCTCCTCCTTTTTCCTCCATAGAGGATAAAACAACAACAAGAAGAAGAAAGATCCCAGAGTTATGTGCCTTTAGCGGATCTCTCTGGATTCCATAACACCAGTTTATCGGTATAAATATGGTCTTTGAAAGGGCCTAGAAAGGGAAAACCAGAATATTAAGAATTATTTCCACCTCAAGAACAATAAACTAAATTCCTGGTCCATCTGCGACCTCAATCCTCACCCAGGGGATGTCCTGGGGAGGAAGGCTCCTCCAGGCTCTGCAGCCCTTGGGTCTGGGAGGTCACTGAGATTAAAGCCTATTTGCCAAACATTCCAATGATGCAGTCCAAAAATTAGTCAAGCCCCTAAGGTGCTAGGAGTCAGACTACCCCAGTCTCCTGTGGCTTGTGTTCTAGGAGATACAGCTCCAGCTGCTGTTCTGTTGACCCTTCTGGAAGACTTGGCGCTATCCCATCCACCAAAGCATCACCCCAGAGGCCTGGCCCTGCCTTCCCCTCTGTGATCTATGCCCAGCCCTCTCACTTTATTCCAAGGTTTGACCTCATAGAAGAAGTCTCAACTGGCCCACTTGATTTGTCCGTTCACTCATTATCGGGGGCCTACTGTATACCAGGCCTGTGTCCATGCACATGTCAGCTCCCACTGTGCTGATATTCTGAGTACGTTGCAGATAACATCAGAGGAGGAGACCTGACCTCTGGCGTGTTGCCACATCTCTCATTTGGCTGTGAGCATGTGCCGCCAGCTGTCAGAGTCTCCTCCCAGCACTTGATTCCAGAGCTAGAGAGGTCAGAGCCATGGGACTTGATGCTGAAGTTACTAGGATGATGTCCTGCCTTTTCTAACTCAGCTCAGCTGAGAGTAACCAAGATCAGCCCCTCAGGTCAATCCAAGGACCCCCCAGGAGCCTGTGCCCCCAGAAGATAGGCTGAGCTTTTGTGTTCTCTTGCAGTGGCAACAAGTCTGGGCCTTGGGGGGCCCTGGAGATCTCAGAAACCTCTGAGAATCAGCTCCCAATCCATGTTCCTCATCCTGACCTACAAGCTCAGTTGGCCAATTCCCAAAGAAGTAGTGAAGCACACGGGTTTGGAGTCAGCCAAACCTGGGATCATAGCCTAGCTCTGTCACTCTCCAGTTTGGTGAACTTGAGTAAATTGCTTCATGTTTTTACTCTTCAGCTCCCCCAACTATAAACAGGGGAGTGGTAATAATAGTAGCAGCTGCTTCATAGGGCTGGTTTGATGACTAAATGAGATAATGCATGTAGAGCGTTTAACCCAAAGTTTCTCAACTTCAGCACTAGTGACACTTCAGGGTAGAACATCACTTGCTTTATGGGGTACCCTGTGCATTGTAGGATGTTTAGCCCAACCTACATCCAACTAGATGCCAGGAGCACACCTTCCCCTCCTTTGTGACAACTAAAAGTATCTCTAGACATTGCCGCAAATCCCCTGACATCATTTCTGCTTGGGATGGGTTAACCCAGTGTCTGGAAAATAACTGCTGAGTTAACTCAGTGCCTGGAAAATATGCCTAATTAATGTTCACCATTATTATTACTGGGTGCTGGAACTCAGTCTGCTTGGATGGTCTCCATACCCTGTGCAGATCTTGCCAGCACCACCTCTGAGAGTTATTCCTGATTTCAGTTTCCTGCGTACTAGCAGGCCCCGGAATCAAGATACCTGGAATTGTGGGTACTGTCAACAGCTGACAAAGCCTGGAAATATGTCTGTAATGACATACAGAAAAAATAAGACCTGCCCCCACCAACCCTCCAGAATATCATAAACGTAAGAGGATTGCAGAGGGTAGAATCGAGGGGGGAGTTTCCTGAGGCAATTTGAAGCTAGAAAGACAGTAGAAATCACTGTTGAGATTGCTCAAGAGCACTAGGAAGGTGGCACTATTTCACCAATGCAATAAGACATGAAAAGAAATAGAGGTGATGATGTGCTATCAAGGTGGGGCTCAGAACACCTTGACAGTAATAAACCCCATAATTGAAATATAATGCTTCTATGCATATAATGACACCTAGCCCATGACCTGGCATGTTACAGGCCTGCAGTAAAGGTGATCTAAAGCTGTCATCCAGTTTGACTTACTTATGGTCAGGGAGAAGTTTCAATCAGATGATTGGTTCAGTGTCCTAGAATGTCAGAGCTGGGAGGGGTCATTGAGACAACCTGACCTAGCTCCTTAATTTTACAGCTGAAAACATCTACATGGAGAGAGAAAAGTGGGTTGTAGAGTCACAGATTGGGAAAAGAGCAAAAATGGGAAATGGAACTAGGTTTTCTAGACTCTACAGGTGAGAGTCACATCTATGCTGACTTGTTCTGAGCCTTGCACTCAGGTTATCTAGCCATCAGACTCAGCAGTTGGAAGAAACATGAGCAGGTGCATCTGGACACATAGTCCTAGACCACTCCCTACCCTCTGGCCTCGGCATGCCCCAAACTATCATGCTGCCCTCTCTTGACTCTGTGTTTCTGTTCTCGCTTCCATGGCTTCCATGTTTATGCCTCTCTTCTCCCTATCTCCCTCCCAAAAAAAGTCTTGCCAAGCCTTATTATACTATGTTTCCCATCAGAATAACCTGACTCCTCATTATTCAGTTTAGTGTACCTCCCTGATAATAACTAGTTTTTATTGAACACTCACTATATGTATGAGCTTTTTTTGCAATACCGGTCTGTACAACAAGGATTACTATTATCTCCATTTTACATATAAAGAAACTGAGGCTCCATCAATTTAGTGTGGGAAAGGAGGTAGAAGTAAAAGACTAATAGATTAAAGCTCCAGCTGTGGAGTGTCCTAGAATGAGTGTCCTAGAGTGACAGGTGGAGGTGGATGAATTCCTGGAAAGAGTGAACTGGTTTATTCTGAAGGCCAGAGGGAAGTGGTAGCTGGTGAATGTGTTTCTCCTTCATGTCTGGTAAATACAGATTCATTGAGGAGTAGGGTGGTAGTGGCGCAGGACTCCTGGTCAGTGGGACTCACAGGCTGGCTCTCTCTGCCACCTCCAACCCATCCAGAAGCCCACATCCTACAGAAGCCAGGCCCATTGCCAGGCCAACAAGAGCTCTTGTCTGTCCTCACCAGGTCCTCAAACCACAGGTGGAGTAGGGATCACAGGGCTCCACCTGTCTTGATGCTGGACCTCCAGATCCTGACCCACTTCTGACTAATACATCTGTAGAGTCAACCAAGTCTATGACCCACTTACCACAAGGCTCCTCCCCAGACAACCTTTCTTGTGAACCTTCTCTGTGCCCTGGAGTTCCCGCAGCCTGCAGGCACCAGCACTGCCTGTTCTGGACAGCTCCACCCAGCCCAGCCCTCACCTGGGTGTTGTCGGGTACTCCACCCTCTTTTCCCTTCTCAGCCTCCTTCTCCTGGCTCTGTCTGCCCTGGCCCAGAAATGCCTCTCTCACACACTTTTTCAGCAGCTGCTCCCCTGACTCAATTTCTCCCCCACTGATCTACTTGTCCCTCAGAAATGCAGATTGGTTCCTATTAGGTTGGTGCTTAAACACTTACTATGGATTCCACAAAATCCAAGCCCCATAGGTTGTGTGTCCCAAAGGAAGAACTATCTGTTTAGAATTTCCTCTGCCCCATTAGTCTAAAGAAGATGGGGTTGCTTAAGCTAAGCACTAAGACCTCCCAATATTTGATCCTATGCACAACAACCCTCAGATCTTGGAATTTTACATTTTAAAGGAACTTCAATCAACTCCTCATCACCATAAACTCAATCTTTTCTTGACAAGGTGCTCACAACATCATGAGGTAGTCCCTTCTCTCATGTAAAGGACTTTCTAATCATAGGGTTCCTGGAATCTTACACTTGTAATACACCCAGAAGGTGGTGACCTTCTGCTGCAAGTACCTCTCTGCAACAAACCTACAGATAGCCTGATTAATTCCCTTGAACTGCCCACACTTTGATATAATTGCTTTTGAACCCAAATGCAGTATTTTGCTTCTTTCCCAAGTAGATATCTTCTATCATACAAATATGTTTGAATTCTGAATTGTACCATCAATATGATACTCTAGTTAGCTCTTCCCAATTGTTTGATGCACTTGCCTGTTAGTACAGGCTTTAGAGTCAGATTCTCCAAGATAAAATGCCATCTCTGCCACTTACACACAATGAAACTTTGGCTGAGTGACTTAATTTCTTTGCAATTCAGTTTCCCCATCTGCAAAGGTGATATCTATCTCTTATAATTATTATGAGGATTAACTAATATGTATACACTGCTAAGCATGGCATCCAGTCTATATTAACATTAAATAAATGTTATCTTTTATTATTATACTTAGTACATTTATCTATGATGTTGACGATGGCTTTCAAACCTTTTTCATATAATTCTAATATCTAATATAGATAAAAGCAATATTGTTCTAGTGGCTGTATTGATGGGGTGTCCCAGAATCCCTTTGCCTCTGCCTTTCCATTCTCAACTTCCCTTCTTGGTAGCCTCTAAGATACCCCATTGGAACTCTTTCCAGCCTCGTTTGAAAATTATTGATCCATGTCATTAATAAAATCTCCCACTAGAAAAGGTTAATTGCAGAGACACAGTGAACATATACTAGTTTCCTATTGCTGCTATTACAAATTCAGTGACTTAAGCAATGCAAATTTGTTATCTTATGATTCTACAGGTCAGATGTTCAAAACAGGTCTCACCAGGCTAAAACCAAGGGGTAAACAGTGCTACTTTCTTTTTGGAGGCTCCTAAAGGAGAATTTTCTTTGCTTTATCCACCTACTAAAGGCCATCCACATTCCTTGGCTCATGGCCCCCTTTCTCCATTCTCAAATCCAGCAATATAGCATCTCTGGCCCTGCTTCCTTCATTATCTTCCCTTCTTTGACTCTTCTGCTTCCTTCTTCCACTTTTAAGGACCCATGTGATTACATTGGTCCCACCCAGGTAATCCAGGTTAAGCTCCTTATTTTAAGGACAGTTGCTCAGCAGTCTTAATTTCATCTACAATCTTAATTCCTCTTTGCAATGTAACCTAAAATATTTGCAGTTTCCAGGGATTAGGATGTGGACATCTTTGAAGGACCATTATTTTGCCTGCTGTAGCTTGTCACCAGAGATCTCCTTGGAGACTCACCTGGATAAATTACTCTGGCAATTACCTCACCGCAAGGGAGCCTGGGAAATTGAGCACATGGCATTTTCAGTTTTACTGAGGAAATCAGCTTCCACAACTCCCCAAGATCCATAAAGGTGAGAATTCCCCCAGATGAGTCCAAATGGTGGCAGGATGAAAAATAATAACATATCCACAGCACTAATATCTAGGAAACATTCCCCCCCCCAAAAAAAACAAATGATATGTTAAAATTGCTAGCTCTTAGTGAACCTTAGACTGTTCCATACTGATTTCCACTTCCTCTTCTAAGCGCACATAACCCATACACCATTTAAATAATCATTTCTAGTTTATCACCAGAAACTGGACTTAAGCCTATAATTTCTAGAACCCAGGTTTTGAAAATCAAGACAAGACGTGCCCATCTCCAGTCTCCTGGCGTCTCTCCCACCATGGTTCTCCAAATAAGACTCACGGGGATCCCACAAAGATTTCTGCAAGTCCTTTCAAGACCCTGGGCTATAATTCATGTGGGATGGAGACTTGAATTAATTAAGAGCAGTGAGGTGTGCCTTCTGCCTTTCCCCTATCTTCAATTTCAATCTTTCCAGATTAAAAGCTTTTGCCTTGATGAATTGAGCAGCTCTCAATTCTCTCCGATAACTGTCAACATTGTACCATCACACCATGCTATGGGCTCTCCTTCCTTCTCTACCAACTGTCTCCAAACAAGAAAAACCCTCATTTCTATTCTCATTGGCTTTTCCAAGGCTTTAGCTTCACTCTAGGTCAGGCTTTTGGACACAGTTTTTACAAACACGGGTACTTTCTCCCAGGTGCTTGGCTGTGTGCCCTTTCTCTTAGTATTTATATTTTTAAAACCCAAACCTATTGGAGGTGATGCTAAGGAGTCACACTGCTTTCTAGTTCACCCATATCAGGATTCTACAATGGAAGGAACAAGGATGCTGTGCTTCACAGAGACTTGAACTTGAACATCACCTGCATCTCTCATTAGCAGTGTGAGCTTTATCTCTCAACTAGGATAATAATAGCTACTCAATCTCCTAGAGCTACACAGGGTGGGTATCATTGCAACAGCCCCTCATGGGTTTGCATTTTTTTTTATTTATCTTAGGTATTTTCCCTTCAGTGAACATCGAGTTTTGCCTATTTGTCTGAACTCTTGCTACCACATCACTTGAAAACAGATGGACAGGGTGCCTGGGTAGCACAGTGGTTGAGCATTTGCCTTCGGCTCAGGGTGTGAGCCCAGGATCCTGGGATCAAGTCCCACATCAAGCTCTCTGCAGGGAAGCCTGCTTCTCCCTCTGCTTTTGTCTCTGCCTCTCTCTGTATGTCTCTCATGAATAAATAAATAAAATCTTAAAAAAACAGATGGACAGATAGATATCCAACAAATTTAAAGAGTTCTTTGAAGTGGTACAACATAAAATATCATCTATATGGCATGCATAATGTTCCTTTTGGGGAACTAGGGGCATTTCAAGATATTTATAAAGTCTTCTTCCAGAGGGAGGCCTGGGTGGCTCAGTGGTTGAGCATCTGTCTTTGGTTCAGGGCGTGATCCCGGGATCCTGGGATCAAGTCCCCTATCGGGCTCCCCATGGGGAACCTGCTTCTCCTTTTGCCTATGTCTCTGCCTCTCTGAGTCTCCCAGGAGTAAATAAAACTTTTTTTTTAAAAAAGTCTTCCTCCATAGCAGAGCCATCCCTAAAGTGTATGTGGCCCTGGGCAAATTGTTGTGGATCCCTGACAATAATTAATTTAAGATATATTATAAAATTCACGGACCCTTATGAGACTGTGATTTATCAATGAAGACTTAGAATAATGGATAAAGAAGAGGTTAACAATGCATTTGCTTATTGTCCAATAGAGCACTTGAACATGAAGATTTTTCTTAAGGTCCAGGCTCTATCTCTTCCTATTCATGACCAGAAACCATCTCTGTGTTTTTTTATTGTCAAATGCACCATTTCTGGCTGGTTTTGTGTCTCCTACACTGATAAAAAAAAAAGTGTTAATGTTATATTTCCTCTCAATGACATGGCATTTCAGAACCTGCTTATTTGGAGACAATACAGATCCCTGTGCCTGTGTAGTTCCCTAGCAGTATCTTCAAGGCCAGTTACATCATTACTCACAATGCTGCCTCATCAATCATGCCACCTATGAATACCAGCTTCCAATGACTCAAAGGTTATTACTAAATTTCATTGATGAAGACCACAAATGCAAATCTTACCAAGAATGTGCAGGGAAATGTGAATGATGATTCATTCCAGCTATGTCAAATTTATCACTTGGAATTTTACAAACTGCACGTGGAAAAAGACATCTTCCAATCATATCTGGAACTCTTTCAGCTATGATCACTGTATTCCTAGAAGATGACCACTTTTAGTGTTGACCACATAATTGCCTTCCACTCACAGGTACCAGTGGTGAGCACTGATGAGGGTCCCGGGAAAAAGCAAGAAGAATGGTTTTATTCACACAAGAAATGTCTGTCCCTTGTCCACATGACTTACAGCCAATTCAGAAGAGCACATCACACATCCATCATATCTGAGAGAGGCCACTGGTCATCTTTGAGCCATCACAAAAGTGCACAAATTAGGTAGACTTGGCCACCTCTGGAAACTGTTCCAGGGATGGGGTAAGCACGCTAGGTGACAGCAGCACTGCACATAGGAGGGGGGAGAGTAATAATGTATGAGGCTTGAGAGGTCAACAGGAATCAAAGATCAGGAGGGTCAAATACAAAATAACTGAGAAGATGAGCAAACCAAGTAGCAGGACCAACATGTGGAAAGGCATAGAGCTTAAAAAAAAAAAAGAAGGTACATCAGGGATCCATCAGATGGTCTCTTATTGCTGACTTCATATGTTGGGTTAGGAAATTTAAACTTCATTCTACAAGCCATGAAGACCTTACATGGTATCTTAAGCAGAAAGACGTGGCCAGATTTGGGTTTTAGGGCAAGTCAACCTGGAAGAAGAGGAGATCAGGTGAGTAAACAAATAGGAGCAGCCTCCAGTACAATATGAAGTAAGTCAGAACTGAACTTGGGTAAGGAGTCATTGGTAGGAGAGAACAGATTCTAGCTAAGCAAGGGCCAAGCACGCGAGATGTGACAACGGATGGATGTAGGAGTGTGTTGGCAAGGAGCCTGGAATGACTCCTAGGTTCCAGCCATGGTGACTGGGTGCGAGAATGGTGTCATTCCTGAAATGGGGAATTGAGGATGAGGAGCAAGTCAGGCAGGAAAGAGGATCAATTCAGGCTGGGACTTGTCAAGTTAAAGTTGCTGTAAGATATAGAAGAGGAGGCCTCCAGAAACCAGGAAATGTATTCCACATTCAGGAGTGAAGTCTGTCCTGGAGAGGGTCTTGGTTGAGTTGGAGCCTCGAGAGGCTTCTAGAACAAGATGGAAACTCCGAATCTGGGAAACACTGACACTGAAGAAATTATTATGAAGTAAAAGTCAAGAGTTAAAATGAAGGACACTCAGGGATAAGAGCCCATCACCCACGTACTGGAAGCCACACTGAGTTCCTTGGTCAAGTTTTCATAATCAACTATCCATGTATACCCCTGTTCCCTCTTCTCTTTTCCAATCATGAGTAAAAACACAAATTGCATTCTCCTCATATTTACACAATTTTAGTACAAAATTTCTTCAGAGTCTAACCTGTGTGCCTTCTTGAGTCAACACATCTGAACACAGCCAATGGGTTTGGAAAGGTTGACCTCAACAATATGGTAGTAGATGCCACCGGGCTGGTCATGAAAGCTTATCAGTTAGTTATCAGCCCTTCAGGGTAACTTGAGCTTTAGACCTCCTAGACAAATAACAGTAAAAGATTCTTGGATTTACTTTAATTTTCCCCATTTTCAGATGGAGAAACTGAGGCCAACATCTTGGAAGGATTTTGCCCAAAGTCAGTAGTAAATTCAGTTGACCACATCAGTGTGACTCTTTCTGAGATTGATTAAAATGTCTTAATGGGCAGATCATGCCAAAGTTTCACTGCCAATGCAACCAGGTGCCACTGGCCTAGTTCAGAAACCAATGAGTCTGCACTTCCTCCAGCTCATTCAGAAGCTGCTGGGATGAGACACAATCCTGGCAAGACAAGATTTCTCCACCTGGAAGGGTGGAGAAAAGGTACAAGTTATCACTTTCCATGAGGCTCCATAGACTGTGGTTGCAACCTATCCTTCCCCACCTAAGGCCATGAGGGTCTGCCTGTGTCCCAGCAGGGTCTTTAGTGTCACTTAATGATCATAAGAGGGGTATTCAAGGAGGACTCCAAACCTGTTTTACAAAAGTGAACTTCCTTGAAACTAGCTTATGTAGGGTACTCTTCCCGGAAACAGCAAATGCCTGGGTAGGCATTTTCATAGCTCCCTCTCTGACATCTCTGCCTCTGATCTTACTCTACTTCAGGCCCTCCCCTACAAAGCTGCCAGAGGTATCTTTCTGAAGCATCCTTTTGATAATGTCACTGCTTGGAAACTTCTAGGACTCTCTCCCACTGTGGCCAAGTATTCAAGACCCTTGCCCCAGTCTGACCTTCAGCTTTTCTAGCCATCACTTCTTCCAGGTTCCTTGGAGGTCTGCCACTTTGGGTATCTTCTAGTTCCCTAAACGCACTAGGTATTGTTATGCCCCAGTGCCTCTGCACAAGCTCCCTGGAATTCTATTTGCCTTGGTAGCCATTAAAACAACTTCTATCTATTCTTATCAATTTTAGTATTTTGGGGGTGCCAGGGTGGCTCAGTCCATTAGGCATCTACCCTTGGCTCAGGTCGTGATCCCGGGGTCCTGGGATCGACCCCTCCATTGGGCTCCCTACTCAGTCCAGAGTTTGCTTCTCCTTTTCCCTCTGCCCATCTCCCCTGCTAATGCTCTCTTCCTTGCTAGCTTTCTCTCTCAAGTAAATAAATAAAATCTTCATTTAAAAAAATGTACATATTTTGTATCTAGACTTTAAATTCCTCCAAAGATGTAACTGATAGTTTACCTCACTATACCCAGCATATAGTTCAGGATATAGAAGGAATGCCTATGAGCCAATAAGAGCACTTGCCATTGTCAGGAGGAAGAGGAAGGCTGAGAGTATCTATAAATAATGTTAAGACCAGCTTTCACGAGTGTGGGAGAGGAAGACAGTTAAAAAAGTTATCGTGAGGTGCCATGGTGGCCATGTTTCCACCCAGTGGGGAAATCCATTTTCAGCTCAAACTTTATTACAGAAGTTACTTTTCCTACCAGAGAGGTATCAGGCTAGAACCTTCAGTAATTCCTCATGACAACTCTAATCACAGATGGACCACAGGAAGCTTGGAAGCCCAGATTATGGATTATAGGTGTAGTTCTGTGCACAGTGAGCAAGGAGAAAGCAGTGATTCACTGAAAAACAAGCCAGGGCAGGCATCCTCTAGTGCATATTAAAGGAAACAAAGCTCCTTAGGAATATTTAGAAGTATCATTGATGGGCCATAAAGTAAACTTCAGGTAAAAAACAGAAGCAGAAGCTGGGAATTTTCTGCAAACAAGCAGTAATGTGAGGCCAGACATGTGTGAGAAAAAAGAACAGCATATCTTTAGAAGAAAATCAGATGTGTCTCCAAGAAGAACTAGATGTTTCTTGGCTGCTATGAGCTGGAAATCTTCCCCAGGTACCTAGTGAGGGTGAAGTGAGAGCTTGCACAGACCCGAGTGTATCATGCATAGTTTTTTCTGTCCTCTGGTTACCAAGTTGTATAGGTTTCTCCTTCTACAATATGGGCTCAATGTTCTCTACTAGCATTTTTGTGTCTTCATTAAGTCCTAAATTACAGAGTCCTTCCAGTTACTACTTAAGGGCAAATGAGTTGGGTGCCTCCAACCTGACACATGAAAGCAAGATTTGGATGCCTGCACAGGACATTCATTCATTTAACAAGTATCTGTTGGTCGACTACCTTGTGGCAGGTGCTGGGGGTACAGCCATAAACAAGCAATCTTTCGCTCTTGGAATTGACAGCTGGGTGGTAGGAAGGTGCTGGCAAGCAGCTAGGACTTACAATCCAGTGCACTTTGTATTACAATGGAGAAGCAGAAAGGGCTACAGACGCATGGAGAAGGGGCATTTGACCGAGACCAATAGGATCAGGGAAGACTTCCTGGAGGAATGATCTTGAGACATCCCATTAGACAATAGGGGAGGAAAGTGGGAAATGGATGTATTGCCCAGGCAGAATGGAGTGAAGAACTAAGTGTGCAAAGAGTTGGAATCAAGGGAGGGGAACGTGAGAAAAACAGGGCAGGTCCAAGTAAGGAGCCTTTTTGCTTTAGCTTGTCTACACCCATTGCCAAGGAAGAGAGTGGACAATAGGGGGCAGAGCCTAGGCTTGGCCTCTGCCTGACACCCCATTTCTACTTTAGTCATAGGCTTAGAGAGTCAACTTCACCAAGCCTGCTGGGTCAAGGTGGCCCTTGATGTCCCAAGCCCAGCAACTCAGAGCTCTCCCAGATTTCATCATGCAAGGAAGAGTGAGATAAACATCCCAGCCATGACCTTCTTATCCCTGTCCTTTGGCGTCCCTACTCCTAGCTCAGTGGTAGCTAGTAAGAGGGCTGCCATCTTGGACAGCATTGGATCCTGGGGTGGGGGTTAGGGGTGGAAGACCCAAATCTCTGCCCAATTCAGTCAGGGGAGCTGTTTGTCACTACATGACCCAAATAAGAGACAACCGGCTGCATCTTAGTCACATATGTAGGCCACGTGGACGTCGTATGGGTCTGCACAAGTGCTCAAGAGAGCCTTCTGGGAGGGATTATTGTTATTATTTCTCCCAGCAGCCAAGAGTTATCTCCTTAGATACATGGAACATGGAGACTCAGGATTGGGAGGACAAAGCCGCTTTAACCACATTTTATAGTTTGCAAACATTTTGACGCTCACCAAGCACTGACTGGTTTCTGCTAAGTGTGTTACTATCTACACAAAGCTGGACCCCCATAACAACCCTACAGCAGAGACACCATATTGCCATTTTTCAGATGAGAAAACCGAGGCCCAGGATGGTATAAGAAGTTTGTCAAAATCTACCTCCTACATGACAGAAAATCTGAACCCTGGCCTCCTGCTTCTCTCACTCCCCTCCCTTATTAGCTCATGCCATCATCTCTGGAGGCCTGGCAAGCTTGGCAATATCAAGACTCAGACTGAAAAGAGTGAGGCCCACCTGGGCGGCAGAAGGTACCAGAAACCTGTGTTTCAGTCTGATAGGTTTGGACCAGTCAGCACATTTTCTGAGGCAGCTCTCCCTCTCTGAGCACCACCTCCCATCACCTTGTTCTGACCTTTTAATGAAAAATAAACAACCCCCCACCTCCACCCTGTTCACTAGTCCAGATCAGGCAATTATTCAGTGTTGAGGGGAGTGTATCTGAGACACCAAGTCTGCAGTGAGAAGTGATGGCAGTGAGGAAAGCCAGCTGGGCCCCTGGGCTTTCCCAGAACCCCCAGGCCCCTCTGCTACTGTTCTTGCCTGCCCAGAGTTGCCCTGTGCTGTCCAGGTACAGCAAACCCATTTTCCCACCCATCAGCCCCAAATTATGGATCCAACTTTCCAACCAAATTCTTAGGCAAGGCCACATGGCACAGTGGTTAAGGCCACGAGCTCTGGTGTGACACTGACCCTCACGACACCCTCACTCTGTGAGCATGGACAAGTGGCTCTGTCTCTTGAAGCCTCAGTGTCATCGCCTATAAAATGGGGATGAGAGCAACCAGCTCACAGGATTAAATGAGATAAACCATATCAAGAGCCAGGCTCTTTTGAGCCAGGCTCAAAAGACATTAGTCGTTGGACTGTGTTGTTACTTTATAATGAAGTAGAATGAAGAAAAATGCACCCATCATAAGCACATAGCTCGTGGGTTTTCACAGGCTGAAAGCAACTGTCTAACCAGCACCCAAATCAAGAAACAGAACATGCCCAGCATCCCAGAAGCCCCCACTCTCATGCCACTCCATACCTTTCCAGTTGCTATTGCCTCTCAAGAGTAACCCCTAACCCTCCTTCTGGCAACACGGCTTGGTTTTGCCTGCACTGAAGATGGTCCTGTCAGTTTTATTACACTACGTAATGTGAGCAGCAATCAGAACAAGTCCTCTAGATATATTGTCTTATTTCTCCACAACAGCCCTCTCATATGTGTACTCACATCATCCCCATGGTACAGATGAAGAAATGAAGAACATACATCAGAATCCACAAAAATGCAAGTGGAACTGAGCTTAGCAAGATCACGGCGTGCGTAGCAAAATGCAGAACCCAACAGCAGTTCACACTAGCATCAGTCACCGGGGGCTTGAAGTTCAAAGTGCCATCACAAAATACTTAGGGAAAAAAAAATACTTAGGGATGAATTCTAAAGCCATGAAACACTTAGGGACAAATTCAACAAAATAGGTACAAGAACTATGCAGTCAAGATTGCAACGCTTTGCCGCAAGAAAATTTAAAAAGACCTAAATCGGGGGAAGATACATCATGTTCACAGATTAGAAGACTCATGGGTGTTAAAATGTATATTTGCCCCTAACTGATCTCTAATTTCAATGCCATCTCAATCAAAATCCCAGTAGTTGTTTTGTGGGGGGTTTTTAATAGAGAAATTGAAAGCTGATTCTAAAATGTATGTGAAAGTGGGAAAAGCCAAAACAATTTTGCAAAAGAACACTTTGGAGGACTTATATAATATGATTTCAAAACTCACCGTACAGCTAATGTGATCCAGTGTGGTCTCAAAGTAGAGATAAACAGACATACACATCAAAGAAACACAATGGAGAGTCTAGACATAAACCCACATAAATACACAGTCAGTTGATTTTTGACAAATATGCTAAGGTGATTCAATGAGAAAAGCAAAGTCTTTTTCACAAATGGTGCTGGGATAACTGGATGCGTATATATAAGAAGAATACGTACATACATACATACATACAAAAGAGAGAACTAGAATTTTGGCCTTTGCCCCACACTGTGCATAAAGTTAACTTAAAAACTGATCACAGACCTAACTGGAAAAGCTAAAACTGGAAAAGTTCTATAAGAAACAGAAGGAAATCTTTGCAACATTGATCCCAATGGCAATATTTCTTACATAGGACCTAAAAAAAAACAAAAAAAACAAACAAAAAAAAAAACATGACCCATTTTTTAAAAAGATCAATTGAATTGCATCAGAATTAAAAATGTCCTCTTTTTGAAAGTCACCATTAAGATACATAAACAAAAACAAGATACATATTGGAAAAAATATTCATAATACACGTCTGAAAAAGAACTTGGGTCAAAAATATTGAAAGAGCTCTTACCACTTGATAATAAAGAAAGAACCCAAACTTTTCAAATTGGCAAAATCCTTCACAAAAGAAGATATACAAGTCACCAATGTGCACATGAAAGGATCTTTAGTTATTAGAAAGCTAAAAGCGAAATGAGATAACACGCATGTCTAAAATGAGAATGTCTAAGATTTGAAAGACTGACGTCACAAAGTGTTGACAAGGAGGTGGGGCGGGTGTGACTCTCATACTGTGGGTGAGATTACAAAATAGTGCAGTCACTTTGGAAAACAGTCTGCCTGTGTCTTAGCGAGTTAAACACGCATTTAACCATGCAACCCAGCAATCTCACTTTTAGGTATTTGCCCAGGAGAAATGAACATGATGTCCATACAAAGACTTGTGCATGAATAACCAGATCAACTTTATTCCTAGATAACCAAAAACTGGAAAGGCCTCAAATGCCCAACTGACAAACAGATACATGATTTGTGGGGTAGCCCATTACAACTGTATCACACTCAGAAATAAAAAAGAACACAATTTGGGCACGTGGCCACAGCCTGCATAACCTCAAAAACACCTGGCTGAGTAAAATGATCCAGAACCTAAAACAATAAATACTGTATGATTTTATTTAGAAGTTCCAGGAAGGATAAATTTAATCCAAAGGGATAGAAAGCAGATCTGTGGTTGCCTGGAGCCAAAAGTGGGAGACCAGGGTGACTGCGAAGAGATTCAAGGAGCCTGTTGAGGGTGATGGAAATGTTCTATACACTGGTAGTGGTGGTGGTGGTCGGTGGGTATATTGATTTGTCAAAAGTCAGTGGACTCTTAAAATGAGTGCATCTTAGAATGTGATAATTATACCTTAATTACTAACAAAATGATTTTTGTTACAAGCAAAGAATGGAAGCTGTTGGTTTCATTACTATTATTTGCTATGTCCTAAAAACTGTGCTAAGCCTTTCATGAGTAACATTCCATTTAATCCTTTTAACAGCACACTGATGAATGCACACTAACATTATTCCCCTTTCATAGAGAAGAAAGCAGAAGCTCATGGGAGGACGTGGAATAATGTGGCCAAAGTTTCGCTAATAAATAATCCAAGATTGGAACTCAGGCTCTGCCAGTGAGTCTATTGCCTCCAAAGCACAGAGGAAACCCACCCTGCACACTTAAGTAGTTCTCACTCAATACATGGTTATAACTGATACTGCTCTGGGGCACACACATAAGCTAAGTCATGGGGAACGTGAGTATCACAGGAACGCACATGCCAAGTCTGGGACCCCCCAGGGAACAAAGAAAACTCCAAACCCCACCCAGGGTGGGGCTCAGGTTCAGAATGCACTTCTCAAGCTGGGCAGGGCTGGGCAGGGCTGGGCAGGGCGGGTTGAGATGGGCCAGGCAGCTTGGGGGTGACCGGTGTGGCTGCTCAACTCCAGTCAGCGTGAGACAGGTCACTCCTGGCAGGATGGAAAGCATGCCCATGGCTCCCTCTGACCTCAGATTCTCCCCTCGTTAACACACCAGGAAAGCTTATCTTTGGAAATGACCCCGCTTCTCTGAGTCTGCGGTTGTGGAGGGTGACATCACACCCTCTAATCATAACTTCAGTCCCAAAACAATTGTTCACCGTCTTCTATTTAAGAGTGGTGACCCATGCTCACTGGGTGATGAGCTCTCCCTCCTGACTTACTCTCCCATGGCTCACAATCTTCTCGGCTTTTGTCAGGTGCTTTCGGAAGTGGAGCAGGGAGTGCTGGACCCTAATGAAGGAATTAAGAGAACTTTAAAAAAAGAGAGAAAGAGAACAAGAAGACCCCTTTCTTCAAAGCCTTAGAAGCTTCATGAAGGGCCCTTCTCAATGGATTGCCATTTATAAGTGTCATACATAGAATTGCTGAACCCAGAGGTGGAACTTAGTGGTGAGCTTTCTGGCCCTAGTGGAGGAGATATTGGGAAAGCCCTCAGCAAATTGCCCTGAGTCAACCACAGGTGTGCCCTGCACGCATCCTTGGGCAACAGGATCTTCCCTGTCTTCTGCTGTGACTCTAAGTTATGTTGGGTTCATGAGACTAGTTGCCATGCTATCCTCCAGACATTGTCAAGAAACTGTCACCCAATGGCTGTCCTGGCTTTCAGAGGATGAGGCTGAAGAACTGTACAGTGTGTGAGGGACCACAGTGGGTGGCCAAGGTGCTGGGACAATGAGTGCCACAGAGGACACTGACCAGGACACTGACCAGATGGACACTGACCAGATGATGCCAGAACTACACCTTAGGGTGAAGATTGAGCAGGATGGGATGGGTGAGAGGGGATGAGGTGGGCCCAGGGCAGCGACAGTGAAAATGGAGGGGACAAGAGACATCGCTATACCTCAAAGTTGTCATTTCCACCACCTTTTTAACAGACTTCTGCAATTTGGGGGAAATAGACAAAATGAGTTCCTGTCTCCAAGGCAGAAGTCAGAACTCAAATAATTTCCAGACTCCCCTACCCCTGTGCCACAAGCACATGACCAGCCTTCATCGCTCAAACGCTCCAGATGGGAAGTGGTCTGTGTGAGGATTGGCCCTGTTGGGAGCTCACTTGCAGTTTTGCTGGAGTAGGAAACAACAAAAGCATTCAGCTTCCGGGGCAGCGCAGTGCCAAGTCAAAATGCCAACCCAGAGGCAACACGGGTGTGGGTAATGGCAGTGGCTTACAGTGAAATCGGGTTTCTGGGGTCTAGTACTCAATGGCAGCTTCAGCAGTGGCCATGGCAGCTCCCCCCCATAAGCCAGATTCAGAGTGATTTTAGATATTCTTAGAAGCTTGGCCTCCAGCCAACTTCTCCATCTCACCCATCAATTCTGGGCGCTACTCAATATATTTTCCTCCTAGGTATAGATGCTGTCATTTGCAACTGAGAAGCAGAGATGACACAATTCTTAGACATCTGAGGATAATATTAAGAGGATTTAGTGACCTAGTGGCCCAACAACTAAAACTGTGACTGACACATAGCAGATACGTGAAATCCTTATCTAGTGGAAGAGAGTGGGAAGAGGAGGAAGAGGGTGTGTATGTGAGACAAGAGAGGAAAGAGTGAGGATGCCCACAGATTTCTGACTTGGATAGCTTCATGGACATGGACGACAGAAGATAGAGCAAGTTTAAGAGAAAATTATTAAGTCAAGTTTGGGGATGTTGGGCAAGAGTTTTTTCCACCACAGATCTTTAGCAGATAGTTGGATATTGAGATGCAGAGGTCAAGAGGAAGCTCAGGGTGGCAGATGATGACCTGGGGGTAAGCAGGACAGAATTGGTAAGTGAGCTTCGAAGGCGGAAGAAACCCCTGGTGAAAAAGAGGAAATGGCCAAGGATAGAATTCTGAAAAGTATCAGCATTTACACATGACCTGAGAAAGACTTGCTCACAGCAGACACTAAGAAAAACTGTCAGAGGTTCGAAGAGAACCAAGACTTGCTCTAGAGAGCTAAGCCTCCGGGCCAAGATAGGATGAGAGGCTGGATTTGCGAAGACCTGGACAAAACCAAGGTATTTTTCTGCTTCTGCCTTCACGGTGCTGGGACCAAAACTCTCAGCTTCCCAGCCTCCTTGCTGTTAATGGAATAGAAGGTAGACCAGGTGTCCAGCTGCCGTGCAGGAGCACCCACTGCAGGCCAGGAGCTATGCAAGGCCAGAAGGCCAGTCTGTGCTGCTTCTTTGTCTCTTTTATCCTTTCAATTGCACTGTACACATCTACTGAGAAAACAGAGATTCAAAGAAGTGAGGTTACCTGCCCAAATTCCCACTGGGAAGGCTCTCAGAATGCTTATCCAAGACATTCTGACACTGGCATAGGATGGAGGCAGGAAGCTTCAAAAAGAGTAGCCACTTTGCATTATGAGACACTGAGGCACAGAGGTGCTACTTGCCTGACGTCACATGGCTAAGGACTGGATGTCATCCCTGGCTAGCCGCCTTCAGGCTCCGATGACGGTGATGATGCACACAATGGCAATGATGATGACAGTAATAATCATGAACCACAGTAGTCGCTGCTAGGATGACAAGGCACTTGTTACGTGCCAACACTAGTGTTTCTGGCACTACCTCACTTCATCTTTATGGCAACCCAACGAGGTGTGGGTTCTCGTAAACCACCCTCTGACCGTGGGTATAAAGGGGCTCGAATTGCACCACGAGCTGTAAAAAATCCTTCCACTGGGGTTGGGGCTGCAGGGGAGCATGCAGGACAGGACAGAGGGACAGGGAGCCCAACAGGGCAGATCCTGGCTCTTCAGACCTGCAAGCAGCCCCGGGGAACAGACAGCCTAGCCCAGCAAGGGAGGCATTCCGCCCAGAAAAACCACAGAAGCGTCTGGGTCGCTGCTGGCTCCTGCCCTCGGTGAGCCTGTTACAGCTTGTGCAGGTCTCTGGGATGAGGCGAGCAAGGACTGGCCCTCCTGTCCCCGGGTGCTGGCCAGGAAGCTGCCCTGTGCCGTCGGGGCTCATGTCTCCAAGCCTGTGCAGACCTAGGACCTTGAAATGAGTGGGGCGTGGGTCTATAGATTGGGGCGGTGGGTAGAACAGAATCTCCAAATAGTAGACCTTTTGGAGGATCTCAGCGCCACCATAGGGGCTCTGTCCTTAGGCTTTTCTTCATCTTTCTTCTGGAACTAGGGCCTGCTGGGCAGTGTATCGCCTTTCCCCTTAAGTCATGTTTGAAACAATATTTCAGTAATATTCCTAGCAAGGTACTAGATTTCATGAGATCTCAGGGCCTACTAAAGCACCTGCTACCTAGTAAAACTCAACATTCATTGAGCATTCACTCTGTGCTAGGCAAAGAGCCATGAACCTTACATTCATTATCTCTAATGGTCACTACAACCCTGTGAAACAGGTTCTCATAGAAAGGTGAAGTGACTCTCTCAAGGTCACATAGTTAAAATGTGGCAGAATGAGGATTTGACTTGAGCCCGTGCTCACAACTGTCCTGCTATGTTGCCTAGTTAGGCAAGTGGGAGAAAGTGTGTGTGTGAGTGTGTGTGTGTGTGTGTGTGTGTGTGTGTGTGTAGAAAGGCAGCCTAATTTGGTGGACACTTCTGAGATCTCAGGCTTGAGGCTTAACACTGTCCTATGAAGGCTGCATGAACTTCATGAAGGAACTTTGTATTTCTGAGCCTCCTCATTATTTTTTCCAAACATCCAGTATGAAAAGAGGACAAGTATGCCCCTCAACAAACAAAAATGCAGTAAAAATACAATGCATGCGTGAGTGTACCCAGAGACCCATATGTGCACATGTGCCTAGGGGTGTGGCATCTCCCCGGGCGGGTGTGTGAGTGCCCACATATGCACATGCATTTGCAGTAAGCACACTTAGTCAGAACTCATGTGTGTCCCGTCTCTGCCCCTAGTCACACACTGAAGGTCCAGGAAGGACCTAGAAGGATCTAGAGCTCACTCATACCCACCTGCCCTCTGTATTTACAAATCTTTCTACAAAGACAACTGTTACCTCCCACATGTTAAAGTCTGGGTTATGGCATGAGTCGAAGCTAAACTCTGCTCCCAAACTAAACCCCCTTGCCTCCTCTTGGGCCAGAACTGACCGCTGGGAGGTTTCCCTTAGGCTGAGTGAATGAGCCAGATATGACCCCCTAAGGAAAAGGGAACCTCAGACAATGTGGAGGGGGCGGGGGGAAAGGATACTTGCTTCAGGCCTCCTTTTGCTCCCTCAGTAGCCTAAGTAAATGCATCCTCCACAAAAGCAGGGACCAGGGCTTGTTCACATAGAGTGCATGCTCCATAACTATATGTTAAAGATGTCAACAACCGTTGAAAAAGCCCCACTTTATACATGAGAAAACAGAGGTTCAGAAAAGTTAAGTAACTTATGCAAGATCACACAGTATCAAAGCAGAAAAGACAACATTCTAACCCAATTTATCCTATACCAAGGCCTGTCCTTATTCCACTGTGCCCAAGAAGGTAGGAATCTGAGGCAATCTGGTGAGGTCAAATGTAAGACAGGTGGGCCTTTCCAGCCTGCCATGACATAGAGCCTCAGCCAGGGAGAATGGGCAAGAAGGCAACTGTCCCAGCCTGAGACTCTGGCCAGGGAGGCACTGATTTAGAGACCAGCTTAGCGGTCCTCTGAGGCGCGTGGGCTGCATGCTGTTTCCTTATCCATTAGCTGGTCTAGCTTGCCACATCTCTCAAGCTTGGCGGAGACTGAAGAATGTTCCAGGCAGGGAGATCAGTACATATAAAGTATGGCCAGAGTGTGGGGTGGGGGATGGGGTGTGATGGGGGAACAGGGTCAGAGATGAGGCTGGAGAGAAGGTCAAGGGCCAGATCTCAAAGGGTCTGGTGAAGCTACCTGTTTAGTTTCCCAAATTGGATGGCTTAAAACAATAGAAATTTTCACCCTCACAGTTCCAGAGGGCAGAAATCCAAAATCAGCTTCCCTGGTCAATACTGAAGTGTCAGCAGGGCTGTGCTCCCTCCAGGGACTCTAGAGGAGAATTTGCTTCCAGTCTCTTCCAGGTCTGGTGGCTACTGGCATCTCTTGATTTCAGCCACATGGCCACAACCTCTGCCTTGCTTCTCTACCGTCTGTGTCCGCCCCTCCTCTGTGTGTGGTACGATCCCTTTCTCTGCCTCTTATAAGGATACATGTGATGGTATTTACAGCCCATCAAGATAATCCAAGATAATCTCCCATCTCAAAATCTTTAATTTAATACCATTTTGCAAAGACTTTTTAAAAAATGGTAACATTTACAGGTTTCAGGGATTAGGACTGGATATCTTTGTGGCCATTTAAGTAAGTTTACACCTTGTCTTGATAGTAATGAGGGTCATCGGAAGGTTTCACATGGCAGAATGCCATGTTGAGATTTCTTTTCTAAAATGAATGTGGATTTCTCTCCTATGTCTGTAGGAAGTCCAACTCCCAGACCTAGATTTCTGAAAAGTCTCATAGATTTACAGTCTTTAGTCACTTCTTGCTCCCTATAGCTCTGGATTCACTTTTTCATGTATGATCCCCTACACTCCAACTCAAATGTAGAATTAAATCTTTCTTCCTCGATCTTTACCGCCCACTCCTCCCCAAAAAAAGAAACTCACTCATCTAAAACACTGGTGTATGCTTATGACTTCACTGAAGGCTTGCAGTGCCAGAGGGAGTTTACCTCGTATGATGCAAACAATTTTAAAATAAAAATTAAATACCTTGTTCTTCTATGGACTTGAGCCACTCCAGCCACCAGGCATCTCTCACTGGCTACCCTCTTCTCAGACTGCAACCTCCTGCCACGTTCCAGCCCTGCTTCTCTCCACTCTCCCTTACCACCTCCCTTTTCCCTGCTATACCCCACCCCAAATTCCTGTTACTGCCAAGGCTGAGCAGTTAGGATATGTCTGACTCTGTCCAAGTGAACTACTATTTTTCTAACGAGGCTGACTCCCTTCCCAAGAGGGTCTCTAAAACCAGCAGTTAAAATAAGAATTTTTCATTCCACTGCATGTGTATGTGGAAGCATGTTATAGGTAAATACATTTAGAGGGATATTGTATATGTAAATGGACACACACGCTTACATGCCCCAAAGGTCACAGCTCAGTTCCAACTTGAAAGAAACATGTTTTAATATCATCACCACAACCTACCGACCCGTCTGGTTTGAGCTGTGGTTGGCAGCACGTAATTAGCATTCACCAGGATGGCCAGGCCCAGTGCTCCATCATGGATCCCAACAGACGTCTTCACAGCAAGAGGCTCAGCTTTGGTGTAATTACCTATGCCCTGCACATCGGTTGCCCTGGTGTGATGTCAGTCCCTCCACATTGTTTATTTTAATTAAAACAGAAATTGCAGGTCTCAGGTGCCTGTAATTACAACCTACGAACTAAATTGACTGAGGCCCCTAATTAACCTGAAACACGTCTACCTGACTGGAGGTGTAAGTTAGTACTTGACTGGTGCAAGGCACTGCATCAGCACAGAAAAGAAAACTGGAGAAGAGCTGGTAGAGATGAGGCTAGGGCATCTCTCATCCAAAAACAGCCATATGGCAGCCTGTAGCCTCTAAACCACATAAAGGATTCAGTTGCATTCCCAAATGTGCCTACCAGCATGGGACACATTCAATAAAAGTGCACAGACAACTAATCAGCTAATAGGATACACCGTATCAATAGAATAAAAAGCAAAAACTGAAAGATTATCCCAATAGATGCAGAAGAAAACACTTGACAAAATCCAGTGCCCTTTCATGATAAAAACACTCAACAAACTAGGAGTAGAAGGGAATTTCCTCAATTTGATAAAGGACATCTATGAATAACACACAGCTAAGATCATACTCAATACTGAATGCTTTCTCCCTAAGATTAAAAACAAGGGAATGATTTCCACCTTCTCCACTTCTATTCAACATTGTCCTGGATGTTTCAGCCAGGGCAATAAGGGAAAAAAAGATAAATAAAGACTTCCAGATTGGAAAGAAAAAGTAAAACTATCTCTATTATAAATGGTATCCTCTTATATAGAGAAAATCCTGAGCACTAAAAAGTGATTTATTAGAACTAATAAATGAGTTCAGCAAAGTTGCAGGATACAAGATCAACATGCAAAAATCAATTATACTTCTATATACTTGCGATGAATTATCCAAAATAAAATTTAAAAAACAATTCTATTTACAACAACACCAAAACAAGTAAAATACATAGGAATAAATTTAACAAAAAACATGCAAAATGTGTACTCTGAACATTACCAAAAGAAATGAAAGAAGATCTGTAAAATTGGAAAAGTATTCCACGTTCATGGATTGGAAGACCTAATACTGTTAAGATGGCGATATTCCTCAAGTTGATCAATAGATTCAAAGCAATCTCTATCAGAATCTCAGCTGGCTTCACTGTAGAAATAGATAAACTCATTTTAAAATTCATTTTAATTGCATGGTCCTCAGAATAGCCAAAACAAGTCTTGAAAAAGAACAAAACAAAGCTGGAGGACTCACAACTTCCCTATTTCAAAACTTACTGGAAAGCAATAGTAATCAAGGTATAAGAAATTGGCAAAGGATAGACATATAGACCAATGGGATAAAATTGAGAGTCCAGAAATAAACCCATGTATCTATGGCCAATTGATTTTTGGCTGGGGTGCAAGACCATCCAGTGGGGAAAGGAGAATCTTCCTAACAAAAGCTGATGAGGCAACTGCATAGCTATGCAAGAGAGCAAAGGCGGACTTTTACCTCATATCATGTACAAAAACTAACACAAAATAAATCAAAGGATTAAATACAAAGGGCCAAAACTACAAAAATCATAGGAAACAAACATATTGGTCAATCTTCACAACTTTGGATTTGAGAATGGTATCTTAGAAATGATGCCAAAAGCGCAGACAGGAAAAAAGATACATACATTGAACTTCACCAAACTTAGAAACTTTTGTGCTTCAAAAGACACTACCATGAGAGTAGAAAGAAGACAGAGTGGTAAAATATTTGCAAATCATGCATCTGATAAGGTACTTGTACTAGAAAGTAAAAGAACACTTATAACCCAATAACAAAAAGACAAATAACCCAATTAAAAAATGGGCAAAGAATCTGCATAGGCCTTTCTCCAAGGAAGATATACAAATGGCCAATAAGCACATGAAAAGATGCTTAACATCATTAGTCATCAGGAAAATGCAAATCAAAACCACAATGAGAAACCACTTCACACCTGCTGGGATAGCCTGGATATCAACAAAAGTTAAGAAACAACAAAATGTCAGGGTTGGAGTGGTGGAGAAATCAGAACTCTCATGCACTGCTCATGGAAATGTCAAATGGTGCTATCACTTTGGAAAACAGCCTGAAAATTCCTCCAAATATTAAACATGGAATAACCCTATGACTCAGCATTTCCACCCCTAGATATATAACCAAGAGAAATAGACACATTACATATGTCCATGCCAAAAGCTTTAGACAAATTTTATAGCATAATTATTCATAATAGTCAAATGGTAGAAACACCCCAAATATCATCGACTAATGATAGATCAACAAGCAGAATATCCACTCAATATACTATTATTCAGCCATTTAGAAAAAGAATAAAATACAGACACATGCTACAACATGGATGGACTTTGAAAACATTACAGTAAGTGAAAGAAGCCAGTGGCAAAAGAGCATCATATGTTGGGTCATTCCACTTATATGCAATGGCTAGAATAGGCAAATATTAGAGAGAGGAAGTAGATCAGTGGTTCCTTAGTGCTAGGGGCGGTAGGGGGACAGAGAAGTGACAGCTAAATGGTGCAGGGTTCCTTGTTGAGGTGACGGAAATGTTCTAAAATTGACTGTGATGATGGCTGCATATACCTGTGAATTTGCTAAAAAATAAAATTGCATTTTATGGTATGTGAATTAGATCTCAATAAAGCTGTTTTTATAGGTATACCGAATACCTACTATGTGCCAGGCGTGATACCAAGTGCTGAAAGAAAAGCCATTTCAAACTATCATTTTTAATTTCTCATTTTTTAAATTCATTAATTTTTAGAAAATTAGGAAAAACCATAGGAAGAGAATAGAAATCATCCATAATCATACCATCCAATGATAGCCACTTATTTCAATTTTCATGCATTTTCTCTGCCTTTTGCACACAGAGATCCTTTAATGCATTAGGTACCATTTCAAACATGTTAAAGGTACTTTTTTTTAAGCAGAACATTATTATGTTTCAATAGAACACTTCTGTACAACCAAAAAGGAAAACGTCACAGTAAAATATTGGTGAGAAAACATGGTATTTCATTTGCAATGCATGACAAATGGTTAACATCCTTAGTCATAAATGGTCTCTTAGAAACTAGTCATTTGATGGACTCTTACATGCTTTTCAACCAATTTAAGAAATAAAGAGTATTAATAAAATAAAACATCATCAACGTGGATAAACACACTGAGGAAATAATCAAAGATTTATCAAAGCCATATGAGAATGCTCACCACGCCATCACCCTTAACTGCAAAGCAGAGGAGACACAAACTTAACAAAACTACCTCAGAAAAGTTTTTTTCAAAAAAAAAAAAAAAGAAAGAAAAGTTTTTTTCTAACTTTCTAAGTGTAAAACAAAATCTTATCTTTCATTTTTTAAGATTTATTTATTTTAGAGAGCGTTCACACACAAGCAGGAGAGTCAGAGAGAGAAAATCCCGAGCAGACTCAGCATGGAGCCCAACCCAGCATGGAGCCCAACCCTTGATCTCTTGACCCTTGAGATCTTAACCTGAACTGAAACTCCAAGTCAAATTCTCAAAGGACTGTGCCACGCAGGCTGCCCTATTCTTTTTACAATGTATTTATTTAATTTAGAGAGAGAGTATCCTTCATTTTTAATGTAAATTCTTTAGTAACAATAAGAGATTTTTGCAAGTTCATTATCTTCTTTTTAGAGAATGAAGACTGTATTTTTTAGAGCACTTTTAGGTTCACAGAAACCTTGAGCAGAATATTGTTTTTATGTTTCAGCAAATTACATATGCAAGTCTTACAGCCATTTTTCTTTAGGTTTTTCTTTTTTTCACATTGATTTGAAAGATCTCTATGTCTGTTAAGGATAGTAAGCCTTTCTGCTATATTTACTGCAAGTATTTTTTCCAATTTGACATTTTTCTTTTACTGTTGCTTATAATTTTTTGAAGACATAGAAATTCTCTATTTAAGTGGCCAAATACATTGTTCTTATACTCTGGATTTTTTCCTTTGCTCTTGGGCTTAGAAGATCTTTTGCTACATTATTGTCATTCCAATGCAGGCAATCTTAACTGCTCTTAATACTATGTTAAGTAAAATCTGTGCATAGCATAACTATCCAAAGGGAAAACAACCTGCATTTTTAAAATTTAGCTCTGTAAACTTAAAATTTAGCTCTGTAACTTAATTTGGGAGATGATGTGAGCTAAAGTTCTAAACTGATTTCACTTCAACATTTTTTGAAAAATACATCTCTTTCAAATAATTCACACCACTTTTTGTATATTCTATCAAGTTCATAGGTAGTCTATCATGTAATTCCAGATGATCCCTTCCTTTTCATGTCATTGTATTTTAATTGTGGTATAATACCATATTGTTTTCACTAATATATATATGTAATATATAGAACATTTTAGTAAGATTTTTATTTTTGTTTTCTTGTAATTACATCTTAATGTAAGTTAGAATCAACTTTGAAAATCAAAATTCCAAACTATGTTAAATGTATGAATCAACACTCTTTTCAGCGAGGTCTAAGATTGTCTTTCCATACATTCCTTCTTTTTCATATCTCTTGAAGTTTGCGATTTGGATTTTAATTTTTTCCTAATATTTTACAATGAAAAGTTTCAGTTATAAAAAAGTTGAGAGGGCAGCCTGGGTGGCTCAGCGGTTTAGTGCCTGCCGCCTTCCGCCCAGGGCATGATCCTGGAGTCCCTGGATTGAGTCCCATGCTGGGCTCCCGGCATGGAGTCTGCTTCTCCCTCTGCCTGTGTCTCTGCTTCTCTCTCTCTCTCTCTCTTTCTGTCTCTCATGAATAAATAAATAAAAATATTTTTAAGAAATAAATAAATAAATGAAATAAAAATTAAAAAGTTGAGAGAATTTTATAGCGAGTACTTCTAGAGACTCTATCATCAACACTTTACTTGCTTTATCATGTATCTGTCTATCTATCCATCCAACCATCTTGATTTTTTTGATGCACTTCAAGTTAAACTACATACATCAGTTGGCATCCCCCTCAATATTTCACAGTGCAAATAATTAACTAGAGTTTAATGTTTGTTTACAGGTCTTTTTCTTTGGTGTGAAATTTACATACAGTGAAAGCCACAAATCTGACTTAGGTACATTCCCAACTTCTGACAAATGCATATTCCTGTGTACCCAAACCTCTATCAAGATAGAACATCCCATCATCCCAGAAAATTCTCTCATGCTCCTTTCTTGTCAATGCCCATCCCCTATTCTCAGAGTCAATCATTATTCTGAGTTTTTCCCCACCATAAATTAGTTTTGCCTTTTTTAGAGCAAATGAAAATGAAAAAAATGATTTCATGCAAATGAAATCATACAGTGTAGACTTGTGTGTATGGTTTCTTTCACATGACAAGACATTTTGAGACTCACCCACATCATTGCACGCATCAGTGATGGTTCCTTTTAATTGCCACATAGTATTCCATTAAATGAAAATACCATAATTTGTTTACCCATTCTCCTATTGATGGACACCTGGGCTATTTTCAATTTTTGACTATTTTTTTAAAGATGTTATTTATTGATTCATGAGAGACACAGAAAGAGAGGCAGAGACATAGGCAGAGAGAGAAGCAGGCATCTCCCTGCAGGGACCCCCGGATCATGACCTGAGCCAAAGACAGAACTTCAACCACGGAACCACCCAGATACCCCAGTTTTTTACTATTTTTAATGATGTCCTGCCAGAGACATTCTTATACAAACTTTTTTGTAGACATGTATTTTCAGTTTTCTTGGATGATTACATGGGTATGCAATTGTTGAGTCACGTGGTAAATAGATATGTATTTAGATTTTTGAAAAAAAAATGTTAGATTTTCCCACTCCCACCTGCAACGTATGAAAGGCCAGTTGCTCCACCTTCCTGATAACATTTGGGACTGTTTAACAAAACTAAAAGACAACCTACAGAATGGGAGAAGATATTTGCAGATGACATATCAGATAAGGGCTAGTGTCCAAGATCTATAAAGAACTTACCAAACTCAACACCCAAGAAACAAAAAATCCAATCATGAAATGGGCAGAAGACACGAACAGAAATTTCACCAAAGAAGACATACACATGGCCAACAAGCACATGAGAAAATGTTCCGCATCACTTGCCATCAGGGAAATACAAATCAAGACCACAATGAGATACCACCTCACACCAGTGAGAATGGGGAAAATTAACAAGACAGGAAACAACAAATGTTGGAGAGGATGTGGAGAAAGGGGAACCCTCTTGCTCTGTGAGTGGGGATGCAAACTGGTACAACCACTCTGGAAAACTGTGTGGAGGTTCCTCAAAGGGTTAAAAATAGAGCTACCCTAACGACCAGAAATTGCACTACTAGATATTTACCCCAAAGATACAAATGTAGTGAAACACCAGGGCACGTGCACCCTACTGTCCGTAGCAGCAATGTCCACAATAGCCAAACTGTGAAAGGAGCCACGATGTCCTTCAACAGATGAATGCATAAAGAAGATGTGGTCTATATATACAATGGGATATTAGCCATTAGAAACGATGAATAACCACCATTTGCTTCAACGTGGATGGAACTGGAGGGTATTATGTCAATCAGAGTAAGTCAATCAGAGAAGGACAATCATCATATTCCACTCCTATGTAGAATATAAGAAATAGTGAAAGGTATTATAAGGGAAAGGAGGGGAACTGAGTGGGAAAAATTAGAGAGGGAGACAAACCATGAGAGACTCCTAACTCTGGGAAACAAACAAAGGGTTGTGGAAGGGGAGGTGGGTAAAGGGTTGGGGTAACTGAGTGATGGGCACTGAGGAGGGCACTTGACGGATGAGTACTGGGTGTTATAGTATATTTTGGCAAATCAAACTTAAATAAAAACAAATTTACAACAAAAGAAAAACAAACATTTGGGACTATTGGCCTTTTTAATTTTAAACCTTCTAAAGGATGCATAAGGCTGTCATACTGTGGTTTTGATTTGAATCTCCCTAATGTCTAATGAGGTTGAGTACTTTGTATATGTTCACTGGCCATGTATTCATCTTCTTTTGTGAAATACATATCCAATGATATTGCCCATTTTAATTGTTTTTGTTTGTTTTTTACTGAATTACAAAAGTTCTTTCTATATCCTGGATACCAGTTCTTTGTAAAGTATCTGTTTTACTAATGTTTTCTCTCAGCTTGTGGATTACCTACATATTTTCTAAAAGTATCTGCTTATAAGCAGAAATATTCACATTTTGACAAAGCCTAACTTACTGGTTTTTCTTTTCTAAGTCCTATAAGAACACTGCCTCTCTCTAAGTCCTGATGACATTTTCCTATGTTTTCTCCTGAAAGCTTTGTGGTTTTGTATAAAGTAGGAATTGATGTCTTTTTTTTTCCCCCTTATGAATAACTATTCCAATTTCATTAGTTGAAAGGCTGTCAAGAAAGGAAGGAAGGGACTTTCCTTTCTGCACTGAATTGCTTTGGTGACTCTGTCAAAAATTAGTTGGCCAAACCAATACAATACTATTATGCTAACGATACTGGAATTAACATTAAAAACTTAATAAGATTTTTAAGAACTTTTTGGCCAGTTGAGTTCATTTCTGAGCTTCATGTTCTTTTCCATTGATTCATTTGTCAATCTTTATGCTGATACCACACTTCTGATGATCATAGCTTTAAAATGAGTCTTGAAGTCAGAGAGTATAAGTCCTCCAACCTTGCTTTTCTTTATCAAGGCTGCTTTTAAGAAGATGTGGTCTATATATACAATGGAATATTACTGAGCCATTAGAAACAATGAATATCCACCATTTGCTTCAACGTGGATGGAACTGGAGGGTATTATGCTGAGTGAAGTAAGTCAATTGGAGAAGGACAAACATTATATGGTCTCATTCATTCGGGGAATATAAAAAATTGTGAAAGGGAAAAAGGGGAAAGGAGAGAAAATGAGTGGGAAATATCAGTGAGGGTGACTCAATATGAGGGACTCCTAACTCTGGGAAACGAACAAGGAGTAGTGGAAAGGGAGGTGGGCGGGGGGATGGAGTGACTGGGTGACGGGCACTGAGGGGGGCACTTGACGGGATGAGCACTGGGTGTTATGCTATATGTTGGCAAATTGAACTCCAATAAAAATATACAAAACAAAGAAAAATTGTTTTTGATATTCTGGGTGTTTTGCATTTCTAGATAAATATTAGAGTCAGTTTGTCAATTTCTGTGAAAGACCCTCTGGAATTTCTATTGTGATTATGTTGAATCTAGTGGGCAATTTGGGAAGAATTAATATCTAAACAACACTGAGCCTTCCTACCTATAAATACCCATTGATTTTGGTCCACTTTAATTACTCTCAGCAATGTTTCATGCTTTTCAGAGCAGAAGTCTTACACATATTCTGTTATATTTAATTGGCAGTATATTTTTTTGGTTTGTTTTTGATGCACTGGCAAAGGAATCTTTAAAACATCACTTTCCAAATATTTGGTACTAGTATATAAATAATAAAATTGATCTTTGTATATTAACTTTGAATGCTATGAACTTGCTAAGTTCACTTACTAGTTCTAGTAGTTAAAAGGTAGATTTCTTAGGATTCTCCACATAAATAATCATAACATCTGAACACAAATACAATTTTATCTCTTTCTTTCCTATCTTTTTTTTTTTTTTGGCCCTTTTTTCTTTTGGCCAAAAGAAAATGTTAGACAGCATAATGTTAGACAGAAATGGTGAGAAAGGACATCTTCACCTTATTTGCAATCTTAGTGAGAAAGTGTTCAGTATTTTACCAGGAAGTATAACGATTGCTGTAACTTTTTAATAAATAAATTTTATCAGATTGAGAAATTTTTCCTTTATTCTTAGTGTCCTGAGTTTTTATCATGAATAGATGTTCATTTTTATCAAATACTTTTTCTCCTTGATATATGTTTCTTCCTAATTCTGCAAATGTAGTGGATTACACTTTTGGATTTGCCAATGTTAAACCAACTTTGCATTTCTGGGATAAATCCTACTTGGTCATGATATGTTATCCTTCTTGTATATTGCTGGATTTGTGTACTAATATTTTGTTAAGGATTTTTTTAACCTATATTCATGCAGGATTTTAGTAATTCTGTTTCTTTTCTCTCTTTATGTCTTTCTTCCTTTCTCTTTTTGTAATTTATTTAAGATTGTGTATAATGACTTCTTAAATAAATATTATAAAATGAATTGTGAACTGTTTCCTCCTCCTCTAGTTTCCGAGAGAGTTTACATGAGATTAGTGTTATTCCTTCCTTAAATATTAAAAGAATTCACCGATAAAAATATGTAAGCCTGGAATTTTCTTCGAAGGAAGATTGTTTTTTTAACTCCTTTGACTCTGCATTTACATAAAGTATTTGGTATTTGTTTATATGTGTGTTTGGGGAAGGGGCTTATTTTAAGATCTGTTATTCATTCTTGTTCAGCCTTTTATCTAATAGAGTTCTGCTCTACTGGAATCTTCTCCGCCTTCCACTGCCTTATTTTCTGACATTCAAAACCAACAGAATACATTAAAATCTATAGTTTCCAACAGACCCTGCTACCTGGTCTCTCTTTGTCTCAATCCTCATCTATACAACTGCCCCTGGGCTGTCCTCCTCACAATCAGTGTAATATGGCCCCAACTTTCTACCCTATCACTTTATAAAAAACACATTCTCCAAAAAAATATATTGAGGATGGTGAGAAAAGCAATACTCACAGACTTGAGAGATGGCCGTGCAAATTTTTAATTGCTGCAAATGCTATGTCTCTAAGCCAATGCAAAGAGAGGGACAAGGAGAGAGGGTATCCACTTTTATGGTAATGGGGCTGTGCTGTTTCTATATCTTCATTAAAGAGGTTAATTAGAAAGCAAGAGAGACTGTGCCAGGGGCAGCTGTAGCTAGCCAGATGCCATTTTAAACTGGAAGTGTTCCAGCTGATTTCTTCAAGAACCCATAATGCTTTGCTCTACAGACACACTGCTGGCTGGCACACAGTATACCTCCAGCCCACAGTGGGTCATTTGTCCCTTTCTTTGGCTGATGTTCTGCCCCAGTCATTGCCTGACTACATTCACCTGCCCTGACTGTTCCTTTGGGGGAACTGATCAATGTGATCATAATTCCAGCAAAACCCAGATAATCATGTCCCCAGCTACATTCAGAAACAAAGATTCCCTTCAAGAGTCAGAATGGGGAGCACCTGGGTGGTTCAATTGATTAAGTATCTGCCTTCAGCCTAAGTCATGATCCCAGGGTCCTCGTTTTGAGCCCCACATGGGTTCCCTGCTTCGTAGGAAGCCAACTTCTCCCTCTCCTCCTGTCCCTCCCCACTGCTTGAGTGCTTTCACTCTCTCATATAAATAAAGAAAATATTAAAAAAAAAAAAAAGAGTCCAAATGGATTGACAACCATGGCCTCTGGGTTCCAAAGTTTTTCCCAAAGTTTTTCCCTGGTTACTCCAGAGTTTCTGTAAGGTCCTGGAAATACCACCTGAAGGCCACTGGAAAGACCTGAAGATCCTGAAAAGTCCACTGAAGATCCTGCCAAGGCCATCTGAATCCAGTCAGTTCCCTCTGGTTCAGGTGCCTCAGTTACCATCAAATTAAAATTTGTGAGGTGTCTATGAAGGAAAGAGAACCATTTTCCTATAACTGCTACAAATAACATACACGTATCTGTGCACTTACTTGCTGACAAAGTGGCTTCAAAGGGTTATTTCAAAGATCAAAAAAGAGGATACTCCAAGAAGACCCAATCCTGAGGAGCCAGATGGAAGAGATGCACAGGGCAAGGGGTGTAGAAAGAGGCACACAGCTCTCATGCCCTTTCTTAACATGCCATCCTTCCAGCACTCCACATGTTCACCTACCTGGAAGCCCCGTGAATCCTGTCCTTTTGGGTTTTTTGGAGGCTTCATTGCATAGGCATGATTGATTAAATCATTGGCCACTGGTGATTGAGTATGATACTCCAGCCCCTCTCCCTTCCCAGGAGGTCAGGAGGTATAACTGAAAGTTCTAACCCCCAATCACATGGTTGGTTCCTGTGGCAACCAGCCCCCATCTTTAGGGGCTTTCCAAAAGTCACCTCATTAACAGAAACTCAGGTGTGGTTGAAAGGGGTTTGTTATAAATATCAAGACATTTTTATCACTCTTATCGCTTAGGAAATTCTAAGGGTTTTAGGAGCTCTGTGTCAGAAACTGGGATGAAGACCAAATATATATTTCTTATTATAAATCAGTGTCACACTCCCTTACCTCCTTTGCTGCCTCCTCTGGGTGAGTTTAACCCTTTGTGGTTGAAAAAAAAAAAAAGGAGTGCAGGGTTGAATCCAAGCAAAAGTTGGCCATAAATGATCGGACCCCAAGCTAGTTTCCTAAAATCACCAAGGAGATGACTTCCACCTTCTTCAGGTCCGGGGGGCGGGGGTTGTTTGTTTTTTCCTGAATTGGTGCTTTCAAGTAGGAAAAATAAGACAATAATGGGAATTCATGAGTACTCAATTTCCTTGCATAAAACCACACCAACAGGAGAAGCTAGTATGAGCTCTGTGACAGCAAGTTCACTATTATATCTTCAGTGCACAAAAGAAAGAATTACAGAGATGAACCATACACAAGAAACAGACCCAATGGTTCCCTTATTCATCCAAAACTTAAGCCACTCTCTACAAGGTCTCAATTCTTAACCTTGGAGCAAAGTTTCCTAAGTCTCGCTTCTCTTGTGGTCACAACTTGTACTCAAAACTGTACAGTTTCTTACTCTTTACTAAGTCAACAACTCCATTCAGCTTACTGACCAAACCATGATCATCCTATTCACCAAATCATGTTCACCTACATTTTCTATCTCATTAACTCTAATTCTTCCAACTAAATGCAACATTAAAAGGACAAAAAAAAAGGTCGTGCATGTGCTCTACGACTCCGTCTTGGTCACAGCTGATCAGGACAGAAGTCAACATCTGACTCAAACCACCTACTTGAAAGCACCAATTCAGGACAATCATCCAACAGACACACTGTACTTCAGCTGTGGTCGAGGTTTGGAGAATGAAAGCAGGTAGCAATGTACTGTTGCATCTAGATTTCCAAGTGAATTCATAGGGACAGGTGATTAGAGGGGATGAGGGGCAAAACGCTTTCTCACAGGAACATTCTGAATCTGATGCTTACAGTCCAATGCCAGGCAGGAGATGAAAGGCCAAAATGCCCAAATGGTTTAGTCTTTTGAAGAACAGCTAACCCAGCTAGTAGAGTTGCTAACATAAAAGCAAAGACAAAATTTTCAGGAATGACATCCCTAGCTGACTCGCTGGAATTTTAATTGTTTAAAATGGTGTACTATCAGAATAAAATATCAACCAGAACAACCTGGTGGCTCAGTGGTTGAGTATCTGCTTTTGGCTCAGGGCCTGATCCCGGAGTTCCGGGATTGAGTCCCACATCGGGCTTCCTGCATGGAGCCTGCTTCTTCTTCTGCTTATGTCTCTGCCTCTCTCTCTCTGTCTCTCATGAATAAATAAATAAAATATTTTTTAAAAATAATAAAATATCAACCTTTTTAAAAAAATGGTGTGCAGAAAGAAAGGAAGGGATTATCTACTGCACTTGCGATTCCCAATATGGTAGCCACATGTGGCTACTAAGCACATGAAATGTAGCTAACCCGAACTTGTATGTGCTCTAAAGCGTAAAATACACATCAGATTACAAACAGTAGGAAAAAAGGAATGTAAAACATTTTACTAATAATGTCTCATATACATTATATGTTAAAATAGTCATATTTTATATTTATTAGGTTAAATAAAAATATTACTAAAATTAAATTAATCTCCTTTTTTAAACCTTGATAATACAACTACCAGAAATTACATATGTGATTCACAGTATTTTTCTGTTGGACAGTTCTGCTCTAGACAATTAAAATACAGTGTAGTAGGAAAGTCTTAGGCATGTGTATTAGTTTGCAAGGGCTGTTTTGACAAAGTACCACAGTCTAGGTGGCTTGCACAACAAAAATTTACTTTCTCCCACAATTGTAGAGACTAGACATCTAAGATCAAGGTGTCAGCAGGGCTGGCTCCTTCTAAGGCTCGTTTTTTGGCTTGTAGGTAGTTGTCTTCTCCCTACGTCCTTACATGGGCTTCTCTCTGTGTACATCTGTGCCCTAATCTCCTCTTCTTATAAACACACCAGTCATATTGGGTTAGGGTCACTCTAATGACCTCACTTTAACGTAATTACCTCTTTTTGCACCCTGTCTCCAAATACCGTCACATTCTGATGTAGTAGAGTGCTAAGACTTCAACATATGAATTTGAGGATGGGGACACAATTCAGCCTGTAACAGTATGACACTGTCCTGGGCTTGAAACCTGTGTTCAGCATTTACCAGCTATATAACATTCAAAGAATTTTCTCTTTCTTTACTGAATTCCTTACCGTTAACACAAGGATAATTTCACTCATTTCACAAATATTCTTTTACTTTTCCCTATGTCATGAATACTGTGCCAGAAATATGAATACAGCAAAGCTTGAATACAAATTGAGTACACCAGACCCAAGGACTGATGGGGGGGGGGGGGAGCTAAACACAATAACCTGTGATCATCCAGCAGTTGGAGGGCTGTGTGAGTACCAAGGAGGAGTCTAACCACCAGAGCATGAAAGGAAGTTCTCCTAGGGAGGGACATGATATTTAAAGAGAAATCTGGAAGAGGAGAAATTGACTAGGTATGACATAACAGATAGATGGTCCAGTCCAGAGAGTTCAGGGCCAAGACAAAAAGCCTCTGTTTAGGAATTTGGGGCATTATCCCTGGAATAATAAGGAGCCACTGAATATTCTAAGTAGAAGAGTGACGCAGTTCAGCTTATGAGATCTTCCTAGGCAGAGAATGGATTGGAGAAGTAATATGTAAACAAGAGGCCACTGCAAAGAACCAGGTGCCTGGACTGCAGCAGAGGCAGAAGAATGGAGAAAACAGGATACACTCAAGCACATCTTTCTATACTTACTGAGAAACTTCCATTAAAACCCAGGGATTCTGCAGAGAACAGGATAGACGCAATACCCACGTTCACAAGCTCACAATTTAAGGGGTCCACAAACAGCATCCAAATAAGCTCGCAAAAGCCACAAAAGAAATATAAAGCATGGCATGTCCTTTTTAACAGGGCAACCCTACCGGAATTGGGATCAAGTTATGAGTGAGCTGAAAACTGTAAAATGTAGGAGTTAATTTTGCAGAAGCAGGCAAGGAAATAGCATGTACCCTGGGGTTGAAGACACCATGGAGAATCATCAGAATAGAATAGTCAGTGTGGCTAGAAAACAGTATGATATTAAGCAGATAGAATCACTGGGAGCTGGGGGATGATTAGAAGAAGGGAGAGGGAATAACTAAGGATGACAACAGATTTCCAGCTTGGGTGACCAGAAACTTGGCTGTGCCATGTCCTAGGAGAGAAGGCCCAGGAAAAGGAGCAGGATAGCAGGGGAAGGGAACAGGATGGGATGGCTTGGGGCCATGTTGACTGAAGTGTCTCAGTCAATGAGACATTGACTAGAGTCTAGTGACTAGAAGTTTGTAAAAATTAAATCTATGCTTGAAATCTGGCACATGGTATGTGTATTCAGTGAATGATAGCAACAGGTATTGTCTTTTGTATTATGAATTATTAAATATAATAGTTCACATTTGGACAAAAACTCTAGTGGTTGTTTATCTTCCCAATCAGAGTCAAAACGGACACTATTAATGAGTACACTAGGCATCACAATCATACCAGGGCTGTCCCTGGACAAATGGGGATGTCTGGTCACTCTAAGCACAATCCAAGGGCTCTCAGGAAAGGGTGTCCCCAAGCCTGCAGAGAAACAACAAAGGCTGAGCAGCCCCAGGGACATGACTTGCCCACCACCTTCCCTGGGATCCAGCCAGGCTACAGAGAAGGACTCTTGCTTGTCTCCTGGGTCCACCTGCTGGCCCCACCTCCTCCTGCGGTGGTCACTTGGAAGTGGAGTTCCCCTTGCGTACCTAGCAAGGAGAAGATCCAAGTCCAGGTGTGCTGTGAGGGCAGGGAGGTAGGGATATGACCACATCCTGAGTAAGGAGGACAGAGGAAACACTCTGCTCTGTCCAGAGCCACACTGTTCAGCAGAGTAGGGACCCGAGTGACATATAGGTAGACATATCTGCAGCATTTTGTGTGACCTTTTTAACTTTCCCTTTGGGCCAAGTGACAGCTATATAGGGCTTAAATGTGTATATATATATGTGTATGTGTATATGTATATATGTGTGTATGTATATATGTACATATGTGTGTATACATATATATGCCTGTGTGTGTGTATATGTAATTCTTTTTTTTTGTATATGTAATTCTAAGCGCCCTTTGAACCCTGTACCCAGGCACTTTTGTCTAAAAAGAGACACACTATAAGCCCTAATAGACCATAACAAAACCCAAACCTTTAGTACTGTTTAAAATTCAACTTACTATTTCTCCTGATTACCAAAACCTGCCCATTTTGTGTTTTTTTTTTCCTCAAAAATAGGTATGGACAGAAAAATAAAACCAGCTTCAGTCTCAGTGCTCAGAAATAACCATGAAACTTCCAGTTTTCTATGCATATTTTTAAATAAATCAGAATCATACTGAATAATGTTTTTATTGTCCTTTTTTTTTCTTTGCTTATCATTTTATCATGAGTATTTCCTCAAGTTATAAGGTAGCTCTCTCTAACATAAATTTTGAGGACACATTTTCCCATTTTTGTGAATGTACCAATACATATTTAACCAATCGACTCTCAAGACGTAAGTTGTTTCTAATTTCCCACTATTGCATATAATGCGATAATGAATAACTTTAAATATGTCTTTACTTACATCATTTACATCTCTGGTATTGCCTTAGCATAAATTCTGAGAAGTGGAGTTAATTGGTCAAAGGATATGTACCTAGGATTTTTTTCTATCTATCGACAATTCAGGAGGTTTAGACTCCTACTATGAGCATAAAATTTTACTTTTTTTCCACATCCTGTGAGAACTGGATATTACATTGGGATTTGTTTGTATTTGTCTATTTTTTAAAGATTGTGTTTATTTATTTGAAAGAGAGAGAGTGAGAGAGAGAGAGCACAAGAGAGAGGAGGGGCAGAGGGAGAAGCCAGCTCCATCCCAGGACCCGATGTGGGGCTCCATCCCAGGACCCTGGAATCATGACCTGAGCCAAAGGTAGATGCATAACTGACTGACCCACCCAGATACCCCCATATTTGTCAATTTAATGGATGAAAATGATACCTTTTATTTCATTTGGATTCTTTCACTATTTCAATAATTTTAACTAATTTAATTTCAATAATTTAAATTATGCCCCCTCTTCAAAGAAAACAAATAGGAAAGGTAGCATCCTGCTGGTTCTCTGGGATTTTGATTCTTTGTAACCAACCTGGGGCTACAGCTCCACAGTCTTCCTACCGCATCTCAACCGGCTTACACTCACGTTCATATACGTAATCCTTTCAAACTGAGGAGTCTGTGTCAGTTTCCAAGGCTGCCACAACAACTTCCCCCAAGTGTAGTGGCTTACAACAGAGGTTGATTCCCTCCTGGTTCTGGAGGCCAGAAGTCTAGCATCAGGTGTTGGCAGGGCCGTGCTCTCTGCAGAGGCTCCAGCAGAGAATCCTTCCTTGCTTCTTCAGCTTCTGGTGGCTGCTGCCCTCTCTTAGCCTGTGGCAACATCCCTCCAGTCGCTGCTTCGTATTCACATGGCTGTCTTCCTGTGTCTCTGTGTGTCTTCTCCTTTGCTGTCTTACAAGACCTCTGTCATTGGCTTTGTGACCTATCCAAATCCAGGATGATCTCACCCCAAAAATCCTGGCCTTAATTACATCTGAAAAGACCCTATTTCCAGGGGCAGCCCAGGTGGCTCAGTGGTTTAGCGCTGCCTTCAGCCCAGAGCCTGATCCCAGAGCCTGATCCTGGAGACCCGGGATTGAGTCCCGTGTCAGGCTCCTTGCATGGAGCCTGCTTCATCCTCTGCCTGTGTCTCTGCCTCTCTCTCTCTCTCTCTCTCTCTCTCTCTGTGTGTGTGTGTGTGTGTGTCTGTCTGTCTCTCATGAATAAATAAATAAAATCTTAAAAAAAAAAAAAGAACCTATTTCCAAAGAAGGCTATATTCGAGACTCTGGGGATTAGGGCTTGCAACATACTTTGGGGGGACATGCTATTCAACCCACCGCAGTCCCGAGCAGGGCCCTCACTCAAAATGTCCTTTGAGGTTCCCCATAGGATCTGTTTAGAAGAACAGTGAATGCCCTGTCCCTGCCAAACTCAGAGCGAGAAACCAAGGAGAAATGGCTATCATCAAAGAAGAGAATTGTGTCTTGTTTCTGTAACCCCAAACGAAGAGTTACCCTTACTTTTTTTTCATTTTCAACCAATGTTTATTGCTCTGAATTGGGCTACCTGCCAACCTGGGGTGAGCCAGGACTCAAGGGGAGTGCCAACATGAAGCACCTATTACCAGAAACCTCAAATTCCAGATGGCCAGAGAAACAAAACTAAGCTGATTCCAGTATAAGACAATCACATGAGCAGTGAGAAGTCTAAGCCAGTGCTTCCTGGAGAGGAGAAAGGAGTGTTTTCAGTTCTGACCGAGAGAATCCAGAAAGTAGGAGGCATTTAACCTGGGCCACCAGGATCAGGAGGGGAGGCATTCCAGCAGAGGGAAGAGAGTGTTCAGGCATGATCTCAGACATGTATGCAGGATATTTATTGACCAAGACGGCCTCCTGGTATACCCAGACATCTGGTATACCTAGACTTGAGGGAAGCAGCAAAGCCAGACCCACAGTAACCGAATTATGAGGTTTTAGTTAAGAAAAAAATATAAAACTATTAGTAACACAAAATGAGGCACAATGCTGACCTGTACTAGCCCCTAAAGCAAGCCAGATACCAAAGGGTACTGCATGACTTCATTTATGTGAAGCTCCAGAACTGTCCAGATCTATTGTGATGGAAAGCAGATTAATGGTTACCTGGAGCAGCATCATGCAAGGAGGTTGACATAGGGGAAAGAGGGAAAGGTCAGGGGTGATGGAAATGTTCTATATCTTTCTTTTAAAGATTTTATTTATTTATTTGAGAGAGAGAGAGCAAGAGCAGGGAGAGGGGTGGAGGGAGAAGGAAAAGCAGGTTCCCTGCTGAGCAGGGAGCCCAACACAGGGCTTGATCCCAGGACCCTGCAATCATGACCTGAGATGAAGGCAGACACCCAACCTACTGAGCCCCCCAGGTGCCCAGAAATGTTGTATATCCTGATGGCTACCCGGGTACATATATTCATTAAGATTCACAAACTATGCCTTTGGGTATATGTATTTCATTATATATGAATTATACCTCAATGAGGCTTATTTTTAAAATAAATACGTAAGAATTTAGGTACAAAGGGAATATTCTTTTAGAATGAGAAATAACTAATTTCAAGTTTTAAAAGCCGACAAATACCCCAAGCACGGCAATATCCAGAAAAATCGCCATATTGTGCCTTAACTGATGGCTTGATGTATGTCTGTAATGCTTTTCTCCCTACGTACTTTGGCTTCATTCTCTTTGTCTCTGCGCTTGTCAATATCATGATTTTTTAAAATATCAACGATGGATCAAATTTCGTTTTCTTTTATTGGTCATTTAGAAAATGTTCCCCCCCCCCCCAGTTTCATCACCTTTTGTCAATGCCATCTATATTTTTAGGATTATTAGAATGTTTGGCCAAGTCTTTATTACGTTTTCTCGCACTTGGGCTCTGAGACTTGTGAGAATTTCCCACAGACGAGCTTCTGGCTCTGGACATTTCTAGCTGGTTTCTCCTCCATACTTGGGGCACCACAGGACACGTTCATGCCATGACGCAGCCGCTGGCCCCAAACCTTCATGTCACAACATGTCACGTGTCACATGTGAGTCGGCACAATCTGTGGTACGAGTTTTCCCTGGAGGCGATTTCTACACCGCGATGACTAGGGATTACTTAACAATGCATGGAAGCAACTGCAAGTCACATAACTATAAACCCAAACTCTGTGTATCCCCCGCTCAACCGGCTCTCAGAAGAGTCCCTGGAGCCACTCCGACAGTAAGAGGAGACGGAGGGATAGTACGGAAGTTAAAGGAAACAATAGTGGCTTTAACCTATCTCTGTTAAAAATATCTTACTTTTGCAAATTTGGCGGCAACCCATGAGCATGGGTCCCCTAGCAAGAGCCTGAGCTGGAACTTCATAGGTGCGCAGTGAAGCTGCCTCGGGGAAGGGGATGTAGTCTAGATAATTTGGGAAGAGTGGCTGGGACCAGACTGCAGAGGTCTTTGAAAGTCAGATGATGGGACTTCATCTTTAGCTTCCGTGCAGAGGAGAGCTGCAAAGGCTCTTCCTTTTATAAAAAGAACAGCATGACTTTGCTTTAGAGGGATAACTCTGGCAGTGGTGAAAAGCATTGGGCAGGGGTTTGGGGCTTATTTTTAGTTTCTCCTTTGACTTAAGACATTTCTTATGGAATCCCCTACCCTCCAAAAACAAACAAAACAGATTTAACCTGTTTATTCAAGGGCCTTTACATTGAGAAAGGTAAAAGATATTGAAAATCATTTTGCAAAAAGACCCCACCTTGGGGGCACCTAGGTGACTCAGTTGGTTGGGCGTCCACCTCTGGCTCAGGTCATGATCCCAGGGTCTCAGGATCAAGCCCTACGTCAGGCTCCTTGCTCAGTGGAGAATCTGTTTCTCCCTCTTCTCCTACTTATGCTCTCACACTCTCTCTTTCAAATAAATAAATAAAATCATTAAAGAAAAAAAGAAAAGAAAAAAGACTCTGCCTAATTCCAGCACACAAACATAATGAAGTCAAGAGAGTGCTTATGAGTACAGACTATGAAATAAAATTGCCCGTTTCAAAATTTGGCCTCAGCACTTTCTACTTCTGTGATCTTAGGCACATTGCATGAGCCCCAGGACCCTCAGATGCCTCGTCTGTTAAATAAGAGAAATAGTAGAACCCGGATGTAGAGTCGCTGCAAGAATGAAGTGAGCTAATGCACTCTGAGCACACAGCACCATCTCCCACACCCAAGTGTTAGCCGTAGTTACTATTTCTTAACTGGAACCTTCCCCAAGAAGATGTTTTGGGGGATTTCTTCCCACCCTTGAAGGGTCTCTGTCGTGGTCCCTTATCGCCACATCAGTCATCACAATATTCAGAACCAGGCCAGGCATTCCACTTGATGCAGCAAGTTGAATGCACCACAGCCCATTTCCTGAGTGGAGGATACTGGGGGAGCTGTGAGGTGCCAGCGAGGTGAGTCACCACTCAAAACGGACAGAGAGAGAACGAGAAGCCAAGACAAACTGTGTTAGTCAGGACTCGCTGGGTTTCAAAAGACGAAAGCCCAACTCCACAAATTTAAGAACAAAGAGACAATATTGGTTCCCACTACCTAAGAGAAATGAGAAAGCTGGACTGCAGGCACGTCTGCATCCAGGGGCTCGGAAACCATTGTTTCCGGTGAAATTATCTCCCTTGTTTTCTTCTCTGGCTGTCTTGCTGCATAGGCAGATAGAAATGTCTCCCCAAACTGCAGGCTTATATCATGCCTACTTAGCAACCTGAGAGGAGCAAGGCTGTGCCCATGTATCAAAAGTGAGGGAAGAGCTGGTTAGCTGAGTCACATGCCAGAGATCATACGACCCTGTCCCTGGCAAAGCCACCAGACCCCCAAGGAGGCAAGATGGCTGATATTCTCAAGAAGGGAAGGAAAGAATGCAAAACAGAGATGATAGATGCCAGTTCAAGGGTTATCAGGGTGAAAGCCCACCGTCGGATCTTCAATAACCCCCTTATACCACAATTCCCATTGTAAGGCTCATTTCCCATCCCAAGATGCAGGTTTCCAACCGTGGGAGTCTATCACCCACCCAGGCTCCCAGGCAGGCTGCCACCTGCTTTCTACCAGAGGCGACCTGGCTCCAAGGCCTGGGCTGTGGCTATGGGCACCGAGTCAGGCACTGAGTATCCCTGGGCCGGGGAGGTGACTGAGTCAAAGGGCCTCAGGCCTCCGCGCAGGCTGCTCAGCCCTGCTGCTTTCAGCGGGGCGGTATTGAAAAATCCGGAGGCAGTGCAGGGCTGCTGTGAGCATCCACTAATTGGAGATGGTGAAACATTCAGGGGAGATTCAGGTGCCAAATGCCTCTCCCTAGAGGTGCGTTAAAAGTCCTGAGCAACTGCAGTAGCAGGCATCCCTGGGGAAAGTCCCAGCAGAGGTCACAGGGGATGGGCTCTCACTCCCAGAAGGGTGGGGGTGCACCCACACCAGGCTCTGCCTCCACCACTTCCTGCCCATAGGATCTTAAGCAACTCTACCTCTCTGACCTTCTGTCTCCTTTTTTATAAAATAGAAGTTACATATTTTATCTGGAATAGTAAGATAATAACTATAGACACAGTGGACTTTTTTTTTCTTAAGTCCATTTTGGTAAATTATATTTTTCTTTAAAGTCCCTCTCCTCAAAAAGATTTCCAATATTTTAGTATACACTGACTCACATATTCTTTTGTTATTTGGAATGCCTATCTGCTGTATATGAAATCAGGCTCTCTTTCCTTTCTTGCTTTTGAGGAGCGTCTACTTGTGATGTGCTGATCCTCCCCAATGTTATCTGTGTATATTATTAATTTTTGCTCTTATGTTACTTGCTTCTTCTGCTACTAAACCTTTTTGGGGTTTAAACTATTATTTTTTCCTATCTTCTTAAGCTCATTATAAGCATTCAAAGCCATAAATATCACTCCAAGTACTGCTTAGGTACATTCTACAAGTTTTGATACATAGCATTTTCATTACTCTCCAGTTATAAATCTTTTTTTTTTTAATTTTTATTTATTTATGATAGTCACAGAGAGAGAGAGAGAGAGGCAGAGACACAGGCAGAGGGAGAAGCAGGCTCCATGCACCGGGAGCCTGATGTGGGATTCGATCCTGGGTCTCCAGGATCGCGCCCTGGGCCAAAGGCAGGCGCCAAACCGCTGCGCCACCCAGGGATCCCTCCAGTTATAAATCTTAACTATATTACATACTTTATGATTTCTCATTTGAGCCATGCGCTACTTAGAAATGGCTTTCTCAATTTCAAAACTATATGTACTTTTTTTAAAGCTACCTTACTCATATTTACAGAGCAGAATGCCTGGTGTATACTCAGTGATCAAAGATTACTGGAAGACAATATAAAAGAAGGGGAAGGAGGGAAAGAGAAAAGGAGAGGAGGCTGGAGGGAAGGATGGAGAGAGGTAGGTCATAGAGGAATCCTAGTTGGTTTGAGCCAAAATTTAGCAGTTCTGCTGTTGGGGTGAACATCGCGATGCTCAGATGTAAGCAGAGACCGGCGCACACCCCCAGTCCCCAGTCCCCACCTCGAACGTCTCAGAGAAATATCTGGAATATCTGAGTCTTAGACACAGATGTGTGTCTTCTGTGGCTCCTTCTCCTCGTGTGCCAGCCAGGCGCCCACCCCAGCTGGAAGAAGATAGAGCAGCTCGAAATCTGCCCGCAGTCCCTTGGGTGCGCCCTGGGAGGCAGCAGCAGGAGACAGAGTAAAGGAATAGCCTGGAAGACTGGAGCAGAGTCTGGGAAGATGTCAGCAGGTCAGGGAAATGGGCAAGTTCCCTGCTGGCCGTGGAGCTGACTGCCTTCCTTCTGTGTCTCTTTCAAATAGCTTTGCCATCCCTCGAGAAGGTTCAACAGCCATGGAACCAAACACGCTGTCTTCAACCATCGCTCCCTGACAGTGGAATGGCAGTGGCAGCCAGTCATCAGCCAGGCTGGTCACACACAGTGTGCCCCACCCTAGGTCATGCTCTCTCCACGTGACCTTTCTTTGGTGCTCCCAACGACCTGGAACTGGGGGCTGCTTGACCACCTATCTGATCTCAGATCCATTCCCTGCCCTTCCTCTGCTCTGCTGTGCTCTGGGACCTGCCTTCCCCAGCACCCCGTGTCCCCTGGCTTCCTGGTAGTTTGGCCAATGGGAAGCACTAGAGGAAGGGGGGAGGTGGGCACTAAAGTAAGTCCCTCCCTTCTTTCTGCTCCCTGGGGCATCTCTGGCAGTGATTACATCTCCGCCCAGGCACCCCCTCCTTCTGGGTATAAACTACTGTGGTTTTAGCTTCTGCTGATGGTCCTAACTCCAGGGATGTAATACTGATTCCCTCTTCCTTTGTACCTCAGGCCCTAAGGGTGGCAGCAGCTTCCTGCTCTTGCTTACACACTTGGGGTGCCCCTCCACCTCCCCAGTCACCCATGTAACTAATTCCCCGTATTAAATTCCCTCTGTTGGGAAGACCTAAAGCAATTCCCATCTCTCGGCTGGAAACTGACCAATGCAAATCCATTTTACCGACGAAGCCCGAAGTGGGGTTCAGAGAAGTTAAGGAAGAAGATATGAGGATGTCAGTAAAGAAAATAGCAGCACAGAGCTTGGGGCCAGGTGTTGCCTCCTTCAGTGGCTCGCTCTGACATCTGAGCTGTCTCCCCGTTGGTAAACATGATAATGGAGGATGCTGACACCGAGTATGTGGAACTGTTACGAAGATGAAATCAGCTATTATCTCTAAAATTTCAGCTAAGCAGAATGACGGGGCACATGGTCACACAACTAAGTGGCACAAACGGGATCTGGATTTCCTATCCAGTGCTCACTCCCCCGTCCCAAGTAGTTTGAATCAAGTTGTTCCTGGGATGGATTCCCATCCTGACTTTGGCCAAAGTATTTTCCCAGAGCTCCTCCCTCTCCACCATCACCCCCAACATGGAGATGACCTCCCACTTCCCAAGGGATAACCGCAAGTGGCTCTCAAGCTGCTTTGTCCCACCCAGTTCTCCCAGGGGCCAGACCCCAGGCCCCAGCTGCAGAATGTAATACAGCGTCTCTGACCTCTGGCAGCCGGGAGGGCTGGTGGAGACCCCAACACATGGTCTTAGGTCGCCCTGCCCAGGAGCCTCGTTATTAAGTGAGCTCTGCTGGCAGCCCTCCCAGTCTGGAAACAATGATCCTCACTCCCAACCTCGAGGAGCCAGGTCTCCGGTTCCCTTATTGGGACTGGCCTGGCCACTCACCAGTGAGGGAGAGACTGCAGCCTGGGGCCGTGGAGCCTCAAGCACTGCCCTGGCTTCCCTAGGATCAGATGCCTCAGGCCCAGGGACTCTGAGCATGGTGTGTAATGAAAGCTGACCTCCACTTCCTTCCTCTGGGAAAAATCCTTCTCCACCCATCCATGCTGAAGCCTCTGCCATCCACTCACCAGCTTCAGTATTGAATCTCTGGGACCCACCAGAGACTTGGACTCAAGAAAGGTAGATCCTGGAGCATACTCAGCCCTCTATAGCCAGGAGATCCCAGAGGACATCCTGGAGTAGCTGCCCCCTCAAAATAGCCCCATCTGGAGCCTCCCAAATGGTTTGCTCCCATGGGCAGGTCCAGGTTCCAAAAGCAGTTTATGCATTTGATGACTGTTGTGATCATTCATTCATCAAAACTGTCATGAGTTCCAACAGCACATGCCCTGTAACAGAATAAATGCTGCCCTGTGTTCTGCAGGGGGCTACACATGTAGAAAAACGCGGAAGACTCAAACCCAGCCCTTTATGAGCTGGGTAGTTTTCACTGTTTTGTTACTTTTTAATATTATTCTAAAAATCACACCCTCTTACCATAACACAGGCATACGATTAGAAATCTAATAATCTCCCTTATCTTTCAGAGGAATCTCTATGTTAATAACCTGGTATAGTCATACTTCCTTCTTACTATATTTATAAAACATATTCAGGGTTTGAGCTTGGGGAAATGGATTGTTTCATTTTGTTTTCTGCTTCTGTTTTTACAAAAGAAAGAAAATGGGATCCCATTATATAAATGACAAATTGCTTTTCTCAGCCAACAGTTCATACATTGCACTCATATCTGACTCTTTCCAATAGCTGTGTCCTATGCAGTATCACAACATACTCGACCACTGCCCTATTTATAAGTGGGAAATACACTTCCACAGTGTCAGCTACCGACACTTGGGGGTTTGTATGCTATCGCAGTTAGTGTTATTCAAGCTCTCCAAGTATGGTGACCAGACCAACCAGCAGCAGCAGTAGCACCTAGAAAACTGTTAGAAGTGCAAAATTTGGGCTCAAAGAACTCTGGCAGTGGGGGGTAGGGAGGTGTCCCAGCAATTCATGTTTTAACAAGCCCTGCAGGTAATTCTGACGCATGTTCCAGTCGGAGACCCACCACCTGCAAGGACCATGCCCATTTGTTTGTCCTCCACAAACAATTGCAGCAATCCCCAAAGTGTTTTCTCTGAGTGTAAGAAGCCAAGAAGTTTCTAGATATGCAAAGTTAGATGAAGTATTCAAGCAAGTTACCCGACTGCCCAGTAACTGGCTAACTCATTCCTTCACTTTTCCGGGAAGTATTGGACTCATAGAGACATAAAGTAAACATATGCCCCCATCTAATATATTCAGAAAAACAGGACCAGCAAATTTTCCCTGAATGGCCGGCATACCTGATGTGGTTCTTCCTTAGTGCAAAGAGATTGCAGTCAATGAGTTCCGTCTGCAAAAGAGCAACCATCTGAAATGTGTAGACATGGAAGTAATAACAGTGTCCAAAGTCCCACCACTCATCAGCACCTCTGAGGCTTAGATTTTGTGGGCATACTAAACTTACCTGCCAGGCTGTTGGTCCAAACCGTACTCTGTGGCTCCTCGAGTCAAGATTATCCTTCAGCTTAGCATCCAACACATCTCCTTGACAGTCGAGGGAATGAAAAAAGGAGAGGCATTAACAAGTTATCTCGTGAGAATGCCACTTTCCTATGCTGCCTTCATCTCAAGAATGAGAACTGCTATGTTCTGAATGAGGCCCCTAGGAGGCAAGGTTGGGTGGGGATGAGGATGGTGTGAGGGGGACGAGTGAAGCCACTTGAGCGGTCCTCAGTCTCCATTCAGGAGCTATGAGTGAAAGGTGTATAGGTTGGGGCCTATAAATTTGAAAGGTTCAAGCTTTCAACTGCATCAGAATCCCCTGGGGGCACCACAGGAGAGGTTTCAGATTAAGGAAATCCAGGGTGGTACCTGAGAGTTTGCACTGCTAACATGTTCCCAGGAAATGCTGGTGCTGCTGGCCCAGGGTCCACACTTTGAGGACCATTGGGGTACAGCAACACCAGATGTTGCAACAAACTCCAAAATGTCCATGGCTTGTCACAGTGAAAGTTTGTATCACACCAGGTAACTGTTGAAATGAGGTGTTATTGGGGGGTGGCGAGTGCTCCACTCAGTCACATGCTGGAGGCTCTGCCATAGTCATCATACCCAGTCCTATGCCATTAGCGAGGACTTGAGGTCGGCCGTACCTGATGCAAAAGGACCAGGGAAACACAGTCCTTGGGTGGACGGTTACTTCTCCACAGCAAGCCACTTCCTCCCGGGCTATGCAAGGACAGGACAAGCCAGCAGCCACTGCTGCACATAGCTAGTTTTTCCCATCTCCAAGTCCTCGCCTGGCCCCTGGGAAGGGGTTAGCCCAGCCACAGCCCCAGAGCTAAAAATGTCCTGCCAGCAAGGCACACTGTGGCAGTCAGGGGAAAGAGAAGCAGAGTCTACAGAGATAGTGACAGCCTCCCGACTTCCACAGGTGTCTTCCCAGTGACAGGGACATAAGCTTACTAATGTCTCCACCCCCTGGCCTGTCCTCTTGGGGTGCAGTGTGATACAGCAGAACCACAGGCCTGCGGCCAGATGGAAGAGCCATCACTTACGATTGTGTCACGTAGGGTCTCTCTGATCCTGGCATCTATTGAGCACCTACCACCCCCCAGCCCCTGGGAGCAGTCACGTTGCATATGGACGAATGGCTCCCATGCCCTCCCATGCATTAAAAATACTTGGTGAGCTTTAAAAACACGTAAAGCAAAAACCTATTTTAAAATATGACCTTCACCCAAAAGTTCTAAGTCACTTGGCAACAAAGGAAGCCATCTTCGGACCCAAAGCTCACACTAGGTGATTCAGACAAGAACAGATATTGGAGGTCAATATATCACGGCTGGGGCCGGTGCCCTGGCGGGTTTACACAGTGAATCTAAATAAACTGGGACTAAGTTTAACCCCTCCCTGCATAGTTTGGAGTTGGCTTAGGCCCCAGGAGACCTCTTGCATGAGATTTGGAAGTGGAAGGAAAGCAACAGCAGGCAGATGCCGTTGATGCTCAGAAAGTCTGCAGGGGTCCCCTGGGGCTGTTGGGGAGCACTTGTGCTGTTGCTGGTCTGCAGGCTCACCTGGATGACTTAGGGCAGCACCCGGACCACACCTCCTCCAGCCCCTGATCAGCTCTCTTCCCCTAGATCCCCCAGGTCTTGGGCCTGGAGCACGATGAGCTCTGCAGCGCAGGGCATCAGCTTCTGCAGGATGTCACTTGCATCTTTGCAGCTGGGGACCCATAAGTCCTTGTGGGCTCCAGCTCAGATTCCCTTTGCCCTTGCTCTGGACTTCTGTATGCCTTTCCCTCTTGACTGCTTGCCCTGCTGACTTCAAACAGGAGTGCAACCACCTTCCAGAGACAGTTTCCTCCTCTCCAACCATCGCGTGGGACCAAATCCTCACAATCAATTTCTTGCTTCCTATCACTCTTAATGGTTTTGCTCCTCTGCTTGAAACTTGGTAGGTGCTTTTCTTCCCACAGTCTCATTTAATTTCCACAACAGTCCCTAAGGAAGGTCTTGTTGATCCCATTTTAGTGATGAGCAAAATGAGGATCAGAGAGGCTAAGCCATTTGTCCAAGATCCCACAGCCAGGGAGAGGGAAGAGGGGTGGAATTTGAACCCAGGCCTCTCAAACTCCAAAGTGCTCTTCAGCACATGGTATTCTGTGGCCCCAATGAGAGAGTCAACACGGGGTTCCCACCTGTGTCTGTGCAGGATCTCCCCTCCTGCCCCCAGCGCTCTGGGGTCAGGGTCTTCCTTGGCTGGGGTCTGCCACCTGCAGAGAGAGAGCTGCCGCTGTCTTCCCTTCTCCCTCTCCTCTCCAGCTCTGGCCAGAGTTCTGGGTGGGCTAATTATACCCTTTCATCATAAATCAATAGGAGAAGGAAAAAATGCTTTCTTGGAAGCTTCTAAACATAACTTGAAGCCCAAAAGAGCACCTCCTTTGAAACCGTTCTGCTTTCGTGTACAAGACGCACACGGAATAGAGATGGTGTTCCTATGGGGAGCAGGTGCATGGGCCACCCCGCCCATGAGAGAGGCGCAGGAGGGCGGCAGGAGAGGAGGCGGGCGGGGCAGATCGGGGAGAGAGCAGGACAGAGGGGAGAGGGACAAGCAGCAAAGACCGGTAATGAAGGGACAGAGAGGGAGAGAGGGGAGGAAGCAGAGGAGAAAACAGGAGTCAGACACCGTAGAAATAGAAAACAGAATAGAAGGGCACCTGAGTGGCTCAGTCAGTTAAGCATCTGCCTTCGGCTCTGGTCATGATCTCAGGTCCTGGGATCGAGCCGCACATGGGACTCCCTGCTCAGCAGGGGGGTCTGCTTCTCCCTCTCCCTCTGCCTGCTGCTCCCCCCATTCATACTCTCTCGCTCTCTTTCAAATAAGTAAATAAAATCTTTAAAAAAGACAAGAAAACAGAATAGAAGGGGACAATAGGGCCAGAGGAAGTGATAAAGGTGGAGGAAGGAAAGAGAGTACAGCCAAGATGTGAGCAGGAGACCAAGACAGAGAAACAGGGAGACAGAGGGACAGCGGGAGACGTGCCTGTCTGGATCCTACCTAATTAACACTTCCTCGGGGCCCCAAGCTCCCCAGGAAGGCCGGGGCCCCCCAGACAGCGGGCGGGCGCGCCGGACACTGGCTGCGCTGGACGCACCCCCCGAAAGACAGCGAGCGCCTCTGAGTCAGCTCCTTTCTGCCCAGCCCCACCTGCCCCACCTCTGGGGCTAATATTCCAGGGATAATTACAGAAAGCCTGCTCGGCCGGGATTTACGAGCGCAGAGAGAGCTGGCTGCTGGAGGGGCGGGCAGACACGAGGGGGGAGTGGTCACCGCCACCCACCGAGCTGGCTGCCAAGGCTCCTGCCACCTGCTCTGGGCCGCCTTCAAGGAGGCTGAGGCCCCCGGAGGTAAAGGGAGGCCTGTCCAGGCTGGGCCACAAAGCCAACCTGCCTGTCCTCCAGACAACAGTTTTACTCTTCCACCAAGCCCTCCTTCTTTCCACTGAACATTTCCCCCCTCTGCCACCTTTCCCCCACTTTGCCATCTTTCCCCCTCTTTGCCGATCCTTCTTCCCATCTGCCAATACTTTCTCCCACCTGACATCTCCACTGAGCCGCCATCCTCCATTGACCCACCAATCTATCAATGGCTCCATGTTTCTGTCCACTCCTCATCCAACCACCACCTGCTCTACCCAACTGCCAACCTCTCTTCCTTCCACCCATCCCTCCTTCGCAGACCAACTTCTCCACCTCGTCACTAATTCCCTCAGCCTCCCCCATTTCCACCAACCCCTGCATCCTCAATTCAGCCCTCATCTCTGCCAACCCGTTCCCCATCTGATATGCCCTCCACCTGTGCACTGCCCTCCCCTTCGCTTCCAAACTCCTCCAACCACCACCCACACGCCCTCCACCCATTGACCAGTTTCTCCATACATTTGCCAACCGTCCAACTCTCCACCCCACCAGCCCTTCTATCGCTTTCCACATCTTCTCTCCATCCCCCAAAATCTCCAACCCCTCTGTATGTTTCTGACCTATCCTTATCTCTCGCTACACCCACACATCGATTCTTCCATTAATGCACGGCCCTCCTCCATCTACGCATACAATGCCTTGTCCAGTACCTACTCCCATCCACCATCCCAGCCAGCCAGCCAGCAACTCTTCCACTGACATGCTAACCTCTTCCTGCAATGCTTACCCCCTCACCCAGCAAGCCCTTAACACTTCAACTACCTCCCAGCACACCCACTAACTTCACAAAGGCCCCAACCCAGCCCTCGGGGTGGCTCAGTGAAAAGAAAATGGATTTGTAGAGCATGCATGCCTGGAATATAATCTTGGTTGGTACACACTGGCAATGTAGCTCCATCCAGTGCTACCCCCTGCCTAGTCACAGCCTTGGGAGGGTCCTCAAGGTCACTGAAGAAGCTGGACAGAATAGAAAGGGGCGTGGGAGAAAGATCCTCTCACCTCTCTTAAGGATGCTGGTAAAGTTAATTACAGCCATCTTCACACCTTCCCAGCTAACTGGACAGTACAGAGGAAGCCTCACCCCACTGATTTCTGCCCCGGCCTGTCCTGCCTGCCCTGATGGGACACATTCAGGCCACAGGCCCCTCCTCTGCCAGAGCCTGGGGCTCTGAACTGGGTCCAAAGACTCCGAATAGGCAAAGCCATGTTCGGACCAAGGCCTGAGTTTGTAGGTAACCCCAATGCCACAGTGAGCCACTCAGACCTATGTGGTGTCATCCATCCTTTTGAATACGAGCCAGTCTGAAAACAGATGACTTAGGGACTGGTTTCAACCCAGGACAGGTAGACTGCAGGTACCACAGAGGGAGTCCACTACATAGAACCTGGATGAAGGCTAAGGAATCAGCAAGACCCACGTTTGCATTCTTGTTGCACTGCCTAGCTGTGTGACCTTCTGGGATCACTTAACTTCTCTGAGCCACAGTGTCTTCATCTGTAGAATGAGGGTCAGAAAGTTCCTACCTACCGCGTAGGATTGTGATTAAAGATATGCACGCATTGAGGTAGCACCTGACACACAGTACGCCCCCATCAAAGATGGGGTTACCTCCCCCTCACTTGCACTTGGCCCTGGGGCTTCCAGGTACAGAGGGAAAACAGGACACATTTCCACCCCCAGCTGAGGCTGCCTTGGCCACAAAGCTAAAGCTCCCCCTAAGAGCTCCCTGTATCAGCATTTCCACTGAAAAACCTCTGTTTTCAGGGAATTTTAAACGCCTGGAAAATTTTGCTATGGGACCAACCTTATCCAGGGCCAGAAACAAATTTCTTTTGTAAATCCCAGCCCTCCCTTTTGGCATGTGGCAGCTCCTCACCAAAATGCTAGCTGACAGGTCAGTGTGCGAGCCTCTTTGACTTGGGTTTCCAAAGCAGAGTTTAGCAAGTGATCAGTCTAATTGCTTTTGATATCTAGAAAAGCTAATTAAGGTAATAATACTTGGCACTTGTATAATAATAATAAATATAATGACCCTTTCTATGTAAGGAGCGTCTTTCATCCAAGGATCACAAAGCCTTTACAAACATTAATTAATCCTCACAACTCACCTGTGAGGTAGGTGTAATTAGCCCCATTTTATAGCTAGATGAATTGAGGCACAGATAGGGTAAGGGATGTGACCGAGATCACACACTGCATCTACTGCCAAGCCTGGGATGGCTCTGAACATTCCAGAAGCCACACTAAGAGTTCCCAAGCCCTCTGGTTGGAGCCTTCCTCCTGCCTTCGGACTGTGTCGGGGAGCCTCCCTAAGGGACAAAACTTTCCTTGACCAACCACAGAGAAAAGCAGGAGGCCAGCACCATCTCTGGCTGGGTGGCCTCGAGTCGGCCTCTTCCCTCTCTGCGCCTCTATTTCCTTTCCCATAAGCCAAGAGGTTGGGCTCACAGCCCCAGTGTCCAGTCCCACTGCTTGTTATCCCATTTCTGGCTTCACTGGCTAGTTTTTCCGGCCTTGAAGCCAACAACAAAGACCCAGGTTCAGCCAACATCCCGTAATAATGGGGAGCCAGATTTCACAAGTAAAAATACAGATACTGAGTTAGATTTGAATTTCAGAAAAACAAATCATGCGTTAGTATAAGTATGTCCCAATATTGTATGGGACATAACTATACTGTGAGATCCCAATATTGTATGGGACATATTTATACTAATGCATGATTTCTCATTCATCTGATATTCAGATTTAACTGGGCATCCTGTATTTTATCTGGCAAGCCTGCTTATTGTCACTGTGTGCCAGGCACAGGGCGGATGTGCTCATCTTCCTAATGTCATGTAACCCTTAGCCTCGCCCTGGGAGGCAGGCGCAACTATTCCCCAGACTCCCCAGTGTCCAGAAAATAAAGCACAGATCCCTTGAGGGAAACCTTCCGGGCCCTGCTAATGTACCTCCCAAAACCTCTCCAGCTTCATGCTGGACCCCGTGGTCCCCATTACATGTTCATCAAAGCTCAGAGTAATTAGCAAGATCTTGTACCCAGCATCCAACCTTGTCTCTCTTGAGTCTCTAGCCTTTACCTCTGCTGCTCCTTCCACCTGGCATGCCCTTCCTCTCCCTTCTGGAAAATGCCTACACATCCGTAAGACTCTGTTCAATGCCACCATCTCAAGGAACTCTTCCCTCACCAAACACTCCCTCTGCTATATTCATCTCTGGGCTCCCATGGTCCCCAATGTGTGTGTGTGTGTGTGTGTGTGTGTGTGTGTGTGTGTATGTTCTCTGAACTTCAACCACACAAATATGCCCATGACCAGCACACCCTGTGCCATTTCTTGGCCACATGTCTTGGTACATGCTATTCCCTCTGCCTGGAATTCTAACAAGCACCTTCCAAAATAGATCAAGTCATTCATCTATTTAACTAATATTTATTAAGTACTTGCTATGTGTCAACCTTATAATCCCCACCTTCATGAAATTAAGTCTAATACAGAGGTCAGCAAACATTTTCTACAAACATCAAATGGTAAATATTTTAAGCTTTATAGGCCATAGGGTCTATTCAGTTCTGCCATTGTAGCACAGAAGCAGCCACGGAGAGCATATAACCAACTGGATGTGGTGTTGTTCCAATAAAACTTTATTTACAGAAATTGACAGTGGGCCGTATTTGACCCACAGACCATACTTCACCAACTCTGGGCTTAGTATTAGAAAACAGATATCACACAAATACTTAATAACTATGAATAACAAACTTTCTTAGATGCCACGAAGGCGAAGATTCTACTCAAACTCCTCCTCCCCAAGAGGCCTTATCTCAATTCCCACGGCCCTGAGTTTAGAGTGCATATCTGTGGTTATTCAAGGCAGGGACTTCCATGTCCAACCCAGAGGCCTGGGCCCCATCATTGATCCTGCTCCTCACCCTGCCTGAGATCACCTGCTTCCTGGCACCAGATGGGGCTGGACTGCCGGGGGTGCCCATGTAGCTGCCACACCCAAGCCTCTCCCTAGCAGACGAGAAGCTCTGCTTGCCCCTCACCCATAAAGACAACCCTGCGGCCACTCCTTCCAACTGCCCACCTCTGATTAATAACCCAGGCTGAGTGCGACTGGGAATCTTATTTAATAGAGAGTATTAGTGCTCATATATTTGAGTGTCAAGTATCATATTTATTAGCCAAAAAAGACATATATATAAGCACACATATATAAACTCCTGCTTCACGTGTATGCCAAGAGCACTCACATCCAAACTGGACACAAACACAGGTGTATCTAGTGACACACAGACCCTAAATTCTTGACTCAGAGCCGTGCGTGCACATACACATATATGTGTGTGCATGACACACTACACGCATGTGTGCACACACTCTACATGTGTGTGTGCATGTGTACCATACACATGCTTGTGCACATGCACATATGCATACACTATAGCATGCACGTGCGTGCGCGCACACACATATACACATACTATACTCCCATATACTGTGAGATCCAGCCCCACCATGTGTCTTGCAGGAGGAACTGGCCATGAAAATCACAGCTTTGGCATCTCTGGGCTGCCAGTTCTCTTTGGTTCCTGCTGCCAATCTCAGCTCTGAAGAGGGCCACAGGAAGTTCTCCGTTTCCCTGGCTGCCAAATTCCAGCCACCTCTGACCCCCAGAGGGGCGGAAACTCCTCTGGCTTCCTGTGAACCCCCAGTGCACTCTGTACCCACCACTGCTAGCAGGCATGTGGTGCAAGGAGATAAAGGGCGGCTCAGTATCCATGCTGCTGCAGCCAAGGCGCCTTCCTTGGCCTCCCCTGGGTGTCAGGGCCTAGAGCGCCAGGGCCACCAGGGCCTCCAGGGAAGGACCTTGGGCCGAGCCCAAGGTCGAAATGTCCCCCGTTATCTGAAGGACGTTGACAACTTTCCTGCCCTGCTTTTCCCAACACATCCAGCAGCCTTGAGGAACTCACCACCACCCCTCCGCCCCGCCCACCACCATGCCATGCTCTGCACAGCCAACGCCCGCTGCTCCTGGGACTGTTCCTGAGCAACCCACCCCCAGCCTCTGCCACCTTCCTGGTGGGGAGCTGGTGGCACAGACTGCGTTGACTAAGAAATTGGTGAACCAACTCCCAGCTTCTTTGTTGAACTAGTCAGCAGGATTTGGATCCCCTGTGATGTCTTCACACTAAACCATTCATTCATTCATCCATTCATTCATTCAAAACACATATGTTGAAGCTGTGCCCAGTGCTAGGAATTCAATGGTGAATAGACAGGAGTCACTGGTCTCCCCTGCAAGATCAAGAGCTAGGTAGCAAGGGAACCCACTAACATGGTCTGCTGTAGACAGGAAGCCTTCACAGAGGCAGTGACATTGGACTTGAGTCTAAAAGTCCAAAAAGAATATATGTGGAAGAGCAATCTAGGCAAAGCCAACAAGTGCAGAGCATCTGGTGCATAATGGGTGCTCTAGAAACGTCTGTCGGCTGAATGAACACAGGAGGCATTCAGGTAAGGAAGTGACAGTGACTCTTGTCGATAAATCATACTTTCCACTGTTGCCGGGGACCCGTGAGACTCTGCCCAGGATGGATGCACCATCTCCCATGGTTCTGCTGCCCCATGGACTCCCTGTGCCCTGTGCCCATCACACACCTACAAATGGACACATATGCATCACATGGCTGAAGATGCACCTGCACACATGAGTACTCAGCACATTGAGACAGCCACAGGCACACAACTGTGTGGGGTCTGTGCCCACATGTCTAAGGAAGATAATCATAGCAAACACTTCTATCACACGTTCCCATGGCCCAGGCAGCCAGGCACTGGTCTACGTTCTCTGCAGTTACTCAATGAATCCAGCCCCGTAAGGTGAGAAGAGCCATGGTCCTCATGTTTAACTGATAGAGAAAGTAAGGCATGGAGATGTGAGTCATTTGTCCAGTTATACAGTTAGCAAGTGGCAGGGATGGGATTTGAACCAAGCTATCTGATCCCAAGGTCCCTACTCTTGTCATCAAAGCAAAGTATTCCCAACACCTCCTCCACTCCAGCCTCCCTCCACCACTGTCCTTCCACACTCCGCTCATCCATGTTATAATCCAGCCACACTGAACCCATTAGGGTCCCCTACACTCATCTCTTTGGCATGTTCCCCCCCACCCATGATTCTCTATGCTATGTACCTCCCTACAACATCTCTTTTTATTATTTGTTTACCAAACATTTGTTAAGCACAGATCGTGGTCAGGCCTTAGTGCTAAGCATCTTACATGCATTTTTGTTCAGTGCTCACTGCAACCTTATGAAGTTTCTGTTATTAGCCCCATTTTACAGATGGCTAAAGTGAGGCACACAGTGGTTAGGTCATTTGCCCAAGGTCACAGAGTAGCAGAGCTTAAAATAGACCCAACCGATCTTGACTCATAAGCCTCAGCTATTAATCTCATCCTGAACTGCGTCCTGTCCTGCTCAGTTTGGCCTGCTGCATCTGAGAGGTCAGTCTTAGGGAGAGGAGGAAAAGATGGGAAGAAAGAGGAGGAAGAGGACCAACGTGAAAGCAAAGTGCAAGGCTATTGGCCATTACAAATCCTGAGTGTGGGCGAGGTGGGTGGAGCAACCTTGCAAACTTTTTACCCACATTTTTATTGTGAACACATTGGAGATATTTGGAAATATGGAAACATTGAAAGAATCGTGCCATGAACACTCATAAGCCCACCACCTAAAATCAACAATCAGCATTTCACTCTATTTGCATTTTTGCCTTTCTATCCGTCTTGCCAGACATCATTCCACTTAAAAAGGGAAGACACTTGGCAGACAAGCTGAGCAACTCTGGGAAAATCACTGCAAGTAATTTGGGGTTTTTACTGGGACCAAAGAGCCCATGCACACTTGACATGTACACACGCAGGTATGCATATATGCAGGAGCGTATCCTTGTGTACACACATGCATGAGCACGTGGACCCACATGCACACACACAAAGGAACAAGGACACAAAGCATAAGGAAAGCTCTGGGATTTGGAAGAGGGTAGTGGGGCCACCTCAGTTGGTCAGTGAAGCCAGTTCCTTCCCATCCGCCATCCCCACAGGGGACAGCCAGGCCTTCGTGGCCCATCCAGGCCACCGGGAGCCGCCAGGGCTGGGACTGGGGCTGGGGGTAGGGTGTTCCCCTAATTGGCTTGTTCACCCAGCAGAGGAAACAGCCGCTGGCTTCAGCCTCCAGATGACAGGAAACGCCATGGAGGGCTACTTGGGCAGTAATTACTACTTTGAGAAAGGAGGGAAAAAGCTGAGGGGGAAACGTTCCAACTCAAATAATCTGCTCATTGGGGGGATGGGAGGACATTTCAAGGAAAAGACATTTTGAAAAGCCTTCAATCAATCTGACAAGCAATTATCTGCTTAGCTGCTGGTACAAATCCCCCAGTGAGGGCTGGTGCCCCTCCCAGGAAAACAAGAGCCCCCGACTGGCACTCGGCCCCCTCTCCCTACCCCCACCCCCAGCAGCCGAGTGGGTGAGTGGAGACAGATCCTGCCTGGGAAGCCTAGGTCTGGGGGCAGCGAGTGGCTCTAGGGGTGTGTCCACCTATTTCCCTCCACCTTTCACACCCACGTGTAAACACACACACACACACACACACTACCCAGTGTGACGACATGCCCTGCCCGTGTGTTGTGGAATAAGCCTATTTCAAACAATCTCTACTTCCCCAGGCAACCATAAGCATTCTCACATATCATTCATTCATTCATCAAACATTTTTGTCAAAAATAAAATTTCCTAGGACATCAGATGAGAAAACCAGAGACACCCATGGTCCTCAGAATACAGTTGGGGAAAAGAGTCACTGTCACCACTTTGTGGCTTCTGACCCAGTTTGGGGAAGCAGCACGGAGGACAGGAGAGAGCCTGGCTGTGACCGGACAAGAGAGCTGAATCCAGACGGAAGTACGCAGAGCAGAGCTGCCCACTGCCTCCAGTCTAGAGCCCTGGGAAGTCAGGCTGCAGGGTGCAGAGTGGGAGGGGGCCTCCTTTCTCCTCTCCCTGCTCCAGCCCCAGACCTCTTCCTCTGACTGCCCCCTCTCCCAGGCCCTGACCCTCCCTCTTGCTCAGAGAACCCTGGCACTTGTCTCCTGTACTAGCCAGGCAGGACAGAGAGCAGGTGGGTTTGGTCACTGTCCTCCCAGAGAAGGGTCTTGTCCTTGCCCCGTAACCCTGAGCAGAGCCCAAGAATGAACCCTTGGCTGCATAGAGTGGGGATGTGACTGGTTAATCCCCCTTCCCCATGGCCCTTCAGCCTCCTCACTCTGCATCCCTCACCTCTTGTCCTGTCTCTCCAGCAGCATGCTGGGCAGGATGCAAAAGCCCATGTACATGGGGTCTCCATTAACCGCCATCCCTCACCCCCAGCCACCTCTGAGGTTCAGAGACTGTGGCTCACCAGCTGAGGAGACTGAGCTCAGACAGGTGACGTGACCTGCCCAGAGTCACACAGCTATTAGCAGAAGGTGTCAGAAGCTGAATCCGAGTGTTGCTAACCCCAACATCCATGCCCTTAAGTACTTTGAAATATCAACAGCCTGGATGAGATTCACATTTAACAGAAAGTCAATGCTCAATAAATTTTAGCTATTTTCATATTTATTATTGTCCAGCTCAGAACCCAAAGGAGGTCAGACTGGTGAAGCTGAGTGCCCTGGCAGGATACATGTGAAAATGGGGGCCCTGTGCTTTGTTCTTGGACCTCAGATACAGATCGGGAACTAAGCTGCATGTCCAGCCAGTGGGCCTCAAGCAGGGTTTAGAATAGAACAACTAATTCCAGCTCAAATCTCCGAGGGCTAGAGTCCACTGGCCAGGTACTCAGGCCCTGCCAGTGCTGGGCAGAGAGGCTAACTCTGACCCCAGCAGGCCCCGCCTGATATTGCAGGCCCAGGATGGGACCCCTGCTTTTCCCTCCAGTGTGTCTGCTGCCTGGAAAGGGAGGGGGGCCCTCCCCACCCCTGCAGCACCCATCACGCTCATGCTAGCTGCTCCCCACGCTCTGGGACATATATGGGATACGTTATCTCCCAAGGCCATCGCCAGGGGAGGACCACATATGTAGATGGAGCAAAATGATCCTGCTCATCTGGCATGGGAGGGAGGCAGCTATTTGATCTCCTAGGACATTGCATTTTTCCTTTGGTGTTTGGCAAGACGTATCCGATGTATTGGCAGGCACGCTGCTCACTGTGTCCCTGTGAGGACACACCCTTGTGTTTTATGACCAGAATCACTCAGGTGCGGGATCAGCCCCAAGTTAAACCCAACTCCCATCTCCCGTCCGTACTGCACAAAAGCAGAGACTCCCTGCTTGCAACAGAGCTGGGGAAGACATCCAACCATCCATCCATCCATCCTTCCGTCCATCCAGTTCATCAGCATTTATTGACACCTACCTGTGCCCAACCCTGTGCTAGACACCAGAGGTGCAGGGGTAAATAAGACACTGTTCCCTCCCTTCAGAATTCAAGGTCCAGACATGGAGACAGGGAAGATGATGCCATTTGGAGGTGTCGCCTACCAGCGTGGAAGCTTCAGGGACACGTGGATTCAGATTCCAGCTCCGTCCCTATGTTAAGTGACCTTAGCAAGTTACTGACCTCAGCAAGCCCCAGCCTCCTCCCAAGAGGAGAGACTACTTGTAAAATGCTGAGCGCTGTCTTGGCACATTGAGACGCTGCTGGCTTATTTGTTATTGCCTTCTGTGAAATGCCCATACCGACACTCAGCCCTGCTGCCTTTACAATGTTTCTACCAATCGGGATAATATGTGGGGAGAAGGTCTCATAAATGGCAGAGTGCTGGTCATTCACTCTTGCACAAATGTCCGTTGAGTGCCTGTGACGTGTCCTGGCAGGTGCTGGGGATGGGTGAAGGAGGCCCAGACCTGGACGTAGTTTCCGGCAGCCCTTAGGAAGGAAGGCCAACCTGCGACCAGGCGATCCTAGGTCTGGTGTGACAAGAACAGCAATAAAAGTTTCCACAAAGGAGGACAAAGGAGGGAGTCATTAGCTACCTGGGAGGTCAAGCAGGCTTCCTGGAGGAAGGGGAGCTAGCATTGGTACTGCAAGGATGAACAGGCATGAGTGTGAGCAAGGCACTTATTCCCTAGTTAGAGAGTGAGCAAGTCTGGGGCCACACAAGCGGGGTGGACGCATCGAGTGCACAGGCCCTCTGAGGACAGCAATCTGAGAAGCCTTTGTTTGAACCAAGAGGAGGATAAGCTGTCCAAAAGGGGAGCCCACTAAAGGACAAGGAGGACTTGAGCTGGGGAGGGCCAGACCCAGCTGGGAAGTGAAGGGGGCAGGCCATGTTGCCTGGGTTCCTGAATGTCCCTCAGTCCACAGTAAATCCGGGTCTGGCTGTTCAAGTCTCTCTGTCGGGCCCAGCCGGGATGCTCAGTTCTGTGCTGGGTTACAGGACTCGGTCTGGGATGGCCAATCTAAGCACCATAGGACCCTGCCTCACGTCCTCCCCCTTCGTGTCTGCTCCTGCACCCCATGCAAACTCCTCTCCCAGTGAGGTCCTGCCAAATCAGCCCTTTTCTGTAGAAAGCAAACCCCACCCACCTGCTCCAAATCCCACCCCCCTCCCTAGCCCCGCAAGCATCCTATCACCCCCCCCACTTACTGTCACCAGGACCTAGTTCGAGTCACAGGGGAAGCCCCTGGCTGACATCCACCCCAGGAAGCCACATTAGCAACTTCATTAATCAGGGTCAGGTTTGCGCTTCTATTGTCTGCTGTAACCATTTGTTTATTTCAACCTTGGCGACAGCCCCAGTTTATTACAACTCTTAGTGCCAGACACGGAAGACAATATACTCGCCTTTCACGGGCAAGTAGGAATGATAGTCTTGCATTTTGTAGCAAGAGACTCATCTTACTCGAACACACCAAAAATATCAGATAATGTTTAAAAGGGAATGCAAATCCATCAATACATATAATACATACATGCATATCTTTCACCCACAAAGAAACAGGAATTAAAATAAAAAAGGAATCACAGTCTATCCTATGGCAAACAAAATTATAAACAGTAATACCTAATGCTGGTGAGGTTGCCCTGAAATTGCTAAACAGGCAAACTTCGCTGGAGGCAAAGTAAATTAGAACAGGCTTTATGGAAAGTAAATTGGAAAATATGTATCACAAACCACAAAAATGTTCCTACCCTGAGACCCACTGATTCCACTTCTGGGAATTTATCCTAAGGAAATGAGACCAATAAAGAGAAACACTCTGTGGAAAAAAGAAACCTGTTCATTAAAGCGTTATTTAGAAGAGGGAAAAATTGAAAGTAAAATTGAACACCAATTTCATGAAATAATAGGGATCCATTAATAGGATAATCCGTAAGGCTGGAGCGGCAGGCAAAGGTGCTTTTAGACTGTGAGTGAGAAAGCCACATTCAACGTCTCCAGTTTATTATCAACACCAGCAGTACATGCTCTGGGTTAACATAAAAGTCACTGCACTTGCAATGCTGGGCTGGTAGCCTGATGGGAAGGATTTTTTTTTCCCCTCGTTCTCTAAATTTTCAGTTGGGTCGTATATTGGTTTTATAGTTTCTTTTAACCGGAGCTAACAAATAATCACGCTTCACAAAAGAACCACAAACAGGGCTTAATTAGACGGCATGGCTTTCACAAGACCCTCTGCCTGTCTGGGCCCCACTTCCGTCTTCCTTAAGATCATCTGCCCCATAAATATCATGTGGGAAATAGGCAGACCTGGGAAGGCTTTTAAAATCTTTGAATCAAGAGTTGTGAGGAAGAATGGATTTGTGGAAAACACTGGTGAGAGATCGTTGAATACTTAATACCCATCCAGAACCACCCTGCTGGGCGGATGGTATTATCCCCATTTTACAGCGGGGACAACTGAGGCTCGGATGCCGTGGAGACCTAACCAAGAACAACACGGGTGGTAAGGAGTAGAGCTGGGACTGACTCACACCCAGACCCCTCTGTTCCATTGTCTCTGTTTTTTATTGCCTTGTTCCTCCATCCATGTTGATGACTTTTCTCAAAAGAAACTGATTCTTTAAAAGAAGTTGGAAGTTGCAGCCTGAAGGGAACTCAAGGCGGCCCATTCAGCGGCCAAGGGAGGACTTGGAAGTAGGACACAGGGGTTGGCTGATTTTGCTTGAAAGAGGACCGGCACAGCCAGTGGCTGCAAAACCCACTGGGTCCAAGCATTCCAGAGGAAGGCAACCACGTTCCCAAGAATGTACATCGGCAACCACAGAGATAGGCCTCAGAGAAGAAAGAAGGGCTGGGGGGGGCCCCAATTGGCTCCCAATGATGTCATGCCCCCACCCAGAATGCCTGTAAAAACGGCCTGCCCTGGAGTAACTTTACGGGGGCCTCAGTGTCTGCACCCTCTCTCCTGGGCAGCCAGGCCGGCGTGACGGCTCCTGTTGGCTGGCACCCCACCCGCCCCCCTCACGTCCCCAGCCTCCCTGCCCCGGGCCTCTTGCAGCCTGTAATTACCCACAGTACTGGCTTTATGGGCTCCTGGAGATGGGGGACCAGGCGGCAAGAGGAAGTTCCTTGAAAGGGACCCAGGAATCGTTTCAATGCCCCCCCACACACACACATACACACACCCGAGGGGGGTGCTAGGGGAGCAGTCCAGGCGGCCCCCCTGATGCCAGGCCTCCACACACCCTCCCCAGCTCCCAGGCCCTCTCTAACTGGCCCCGGCTGCACACACACACCCCCTGCCAACCAGCACTCAGCGGGTCCCCAGGGACAACATACAGATTGCTCCCTGTGGCCTCCAAGTCTCTGTGTGGTCTGGGATCCGCCTCACCTCTCTCAGCTCCCCGGCCACCCCCCTTTCCTGTCACACCACCCACTGGCCCCGAACCTCCCCAGATGCCAGTGCCTCTGCCTGAAACACTTAACCCTCCCTTCTCTGCTCACCCTCCTTAGCTGGCTCCCTCCCACTCACCCTTGATGCCTCAGTTTACATTTCTCTTCCTTCGGGGCTCTTTTTTGGACCTCAGTCCCAGCCCAGCCAGGTGAGCTGCCCCTCTTCTGGGCTCACAGAGTCCCCCAGGTCTGTCCCATGACCTAATCGGGGAGGTGGGAGGTGAGACTGGGAATGAAGGCAGCCGCTGGGAAAGGGGAACTCACCCCTACAGGGAGCGGAGGGTTCCAGTGGGGCAGTCCTGGCTGAGCTGCCTCCCCTGGGGGAGGGAGCCGGGTGTCCACCAGGTGACCTCCAGCCAGTCCCATTTTTCCTTGTTTGGGGCCCTCCCCCATCCCAGACCCTCCACCCACCCTGCCCTGCGCTTGCCTCTTCCCTGCTGCCCTGTTGGGGCTCAGCACAGAACCTGGCATGCAGGCACATTGGGCGGGTCAGAACCGCGTCCTGCTGAGGGTCCCGCAGCCCAGCGGTGCTTCAGGGGTCCTATCGATAGAACAACTTGCCTTATTATCAGCATTGGCCAGAGATTCCAAGGGGCAGTCCTGCCCCTGTTGGGTCCTTAGGCAAGGACAATAGTGAGCAGAGCTAGGGGCCTGGGTTCAAATCCCAGCTCTGCCAACGACTACATGGCCTTGGGCCAGTTGCATAACCAACCCCTCTGTGCTTCACTTTCCTCAACCGTAATAATCCCCGAAGATCTGCATAACGATTAGCATTGAGACAAGGTTCAAATGAAATAATGCATGTAAGATGCTTGGTCATCGTGAAAATAATTCCTGCCTCCTTAGCTTGTGAGGGGCTGCCTGGATCCAAACAGTGATTCCTACTGAGCAACCAAGAGAACCTGGATCCTGAACCCTGGAGGCCCCCTGCTGTGAGCACCTGCTCAATGCTAAGCAAGGCTAGAGGCCTCACGCACACCCAACCCTCAGCAGCACTGCCAGCTTCACGCAGTTTGAACACCCCCAGTGACAGGACACTCACTACTCCACAGGCTAACTGTGCTGCTTGTCAGACAGCTCTAAATGGCTAATATCTGGTCAAGTTCTGCCTCTCAGTGAGCATGGAGCTCTTTGGCCCACAAGAGTACCCTGGAGACTTGAGGGAGTAATCTGCCTCATAGGCCTCTGTGTCCCATAGCGAGGAGAGTGCCCACCCCCATGGCTCTGAAGTCTTTCCCCCTCCCTCCCCTGGATGGATCCCAGTGGAATTCAGTGAGAATCACCCCTGGTGGCGGGGGATGGAGGGGGGAGCTTCTAATGTGCACAGAACACCATGTATCTCTGCCATGCTCAGGACACTTTGTTTCCATCCACATAGTCAGGAGTTTTATTCATATTTTGGCAGCTCTGATGCCATGTGGCCCTGGACAAACCACCATGTGGCTTCTGTGAGTCTCAGTGTCTGTCTATAAAGTGCAGTAATACAGAGACATGTCTCATAAAGCTGTTGGTTACATGCTTCATGAACAACCCTGAGCACAGTACTGGAGGGGTGGTAGGTAGCATGAGAAGCCAGCTGAGAGCCCTAACTGTGCCTTATTCACAGGAGTTCTTATCAAACGGGCTTTTTCCTCTCTGGTCATTCTCAAAGACTTCAGGAGGCTCTTAGATGTAACTGAATCGGTGAGCAATATGTGAACTAAGACAGGACCAAAGGAGACCTCCGCCAAGACCCAGGGCCCACCGAGCACCATGCTGTGGGAGTACCCACATACACACCCCACCCCTCCTTCTCCCCCGTCCCTGGGTATGGATGTCCCAAGGCCTGACAGCTCTGTTGTGTTCATCTCTGTATCTCCAGATCCTTGCAGAGCGATTGGCCCAAGAACATACATTGAATTCACTTCTACTCGTGGATGAGGGGAAGCTTGTACGGTATTATTCTCACTGTCATTTACGTACAAAAGCATCCATGAAACCAAAGAGCAGTTGCTGTTGACCGCAGACCATACACTAGAGCCTCCTCCATCAGCTCACTAAATTCTCACTGCAGCACCAGCCTGAGGAAGTGACAGTACTTACTTCTGGCTTTCAGCTGGGAAAATGGAAACTCAGGAAAGTTAAGTGACAACAGCAGGATTTGAACTCAGGCCTGTGCAGGTTCAAGCCCCTTTCTTCCTCTGCCTGACAGATTTCAAAGTGTTTCTCTGATGCAAAGTTGCGTGGGAGACATACGTGGTCATCTACCTCACCATCTGCTCATGGGCCCAACCCCCAAGTCTGCCATGGTATTGTGGTTTTCAAACATGGCCATAATTTCTCTGACACTACTCTCAATGAAATGTAGAGTCTGTGCTACCTCCCCTTGAAACAGGGACCTGTGACCACTTTGATCAATAGAATATTGCTGAAGTGACATCATCTGATTTCCTAGGCTGTGTCATATGCCATACAACTCCCACTTTATTTAAATATTCTTATAGTCCTAAGCCACCCTTAAGAAATCAGAATCTCCTGCTCCATTTTGGAGCAGGAGTTCTCACTCCCTGCCAACATGTCAGACTCTACTTCTTTGGGGTGAGAGGCACCATAACCTGAGAGGTCCCCAAGAGTGTGAGAAGTCCTGGAAGGACATGAGGAAGACAGCATGTTGGTCAGATTGGAACTCAAGACAAAATGAGTTTGGGGGTGACTCCAGAAATGACTAAGGCTGGTACACAGCAGGTGCATAAGAAATATGTATAGAACCTAAACCTGAAATGTCCACATATTCTTCTCCACCCAACCCAAGAATTTGGTAGAAAAATTTGGTAGAACAAAGCTTGGAGTCTTGTTCCTCCTGCCAACCAGCCAGACCCTGGTACAGATTGAAAAACTGAGGCCTAGAGACAAGAAGGGATATGTACCAGATCTGGCTTATACTTGAGGTTGAGGCAAGAACCCATGCGTCCAGGCACTCCGTCTGCCCCTCCACCCCCGCAGAATGGGGCAGGAGTCCTGAGTGACCAGCTGGCCACATCCAGACCTGAAGCCAAACGCTGTTCACATGCACTGCTATTTGCTCAAGGGGGCGGGTGCATGGCCCTCTGGCCACATGTCAGGCATTGGTGTGTGAATGGCCACACAGGCGCAGGAGTGGGGGTGGGATGGGCTGTCCCCAGGGATTCTGAGAAATTGGGTGAAAGTGTACCGTATCTTGGGCCGCAGCTGCCTCGGGTCAGAGATTGGGCACACCCTGCCCCAGGGCATCGCTGCCCTGAGATCTGGATTCCAGATCTGGGAATCCTGGACTTCTGGCACTCTTTCTTGTCCCTAGCACCAGCCCACTCAGAGGTGGAAGATGGTCCTGAGGCTTGGAAAAGCCTGTGTGGTCAGGTCAGGCCAGGTCTGACTGCGTGTATGCACGGGCGTGTGTCAGTGTGTGTCAGAGAGAGCCCCAGAGACAGGCATAAAGAGCAACACAATCATCCTCAGTTTATTGTCACCTCTTCTGTGCCCAGGGGAAGAGAGAGTGAATGGGAACCTCCCCTACCCCAAGAAGGAGCTCAGAGTCCAGTGAGGGAGCTGGGGCCTGGGCAAAATCTACAAGCACCTGCCAGGCAGCAACAGCCAAGCTGTGACTTCTAATTGAATCTGCACAACAACCTGCTGAGGAAGGGGATAGTACCCATGTCATAGCTGAGGACAGGCTAATGGACGTGCCTACAGAAAGTTCTACAAGAAGCAGGCGCCAGACTCACTTTGCTCACCATTTAATTCCCAGTGATTGGCACACGAGAGGCAGATGCCCAGTAAATCTTTGTTGAGTGAGCGAGTGAGTGGGTGAATGAAGGGTCAAAGCCAAGCCTAGAATGCAGATCTGCCTCCTGCAGAGACCCAGGAGCTCCTTGACATGTCCACATGCAAACTGCTCTAAGAGAAGGTGTTGCAAAGCAGCATGGGAGCACAGCTCCCAAGGGGTCAGGGATGACGACACCGAAAATAAGAACATTTGACTAATGTTCTGAAGTGTAGATAGGAGTTTTCTAGGCTGACCACGCATTCCCCAAATATTTAATAAGCACCTGTTGCATGCCTGGCACCCTTCTGGGAGTTTGGGATCCATCAATAAAGGATATAAGATTTCTGCCCTCCTGGGACTTACATCCAAGAGGAGCAGAGAGAGCGGGAACCATAGGCAGAAGGAACCACACAGGTGGAAGTGGGAGGCATATCTTGGGGGTGCAGAATATGGGGTTCACTGGGTGGGGAGGTTGAAGGGAGCCCTGAAAAGACAAGGCTCAAGCAATGAGCAGGGGTCCAGAAGGTTCTGGGGGCTTGAGAGCAGAAGGGAATGAGGGAAGGGTTTTTTCAACTCATTGACCTAGTGTCTTTGTGCCAATGGTTATTTTTTTTTCTTAGTTTATCTGTTTTTCCCCTAATTTAAGCCACAGATCCCAACCGTGGAAAACCCAGGGCTCCAGAAATTTTTAGTGTCATCCAAGAGAAAAGGAAATTATTTTTGCTCACTATTCAGCTTTTCATATTTTATATTGATTTCGATATTGAAAAATATTTATTTCCACATCTAAAGCTGGAATCTTTATGTCAGGTACCCAAACTCCAGCTTGGGTGGGTAGTTGCTTATAAAATATGTGACATGTTTTAATTTCTTTAAATCAATCAATCAATCATTCATGATGTCTTTGGCAGCAATAAGATAGAAAACAGGCTTTTATTTTATTAGGAAGCTGAGCTTGTCAACATTTCAAATGGGAGGTTGCCTGACCTCCGTTTCTGCAGATTGTTGGAGAAAAGTGAACACAGACAACTCCAGGGCTGAATTTGAATGTGGCTCTGTGGAGAGGGTTGGGCAGAGGGTCTTGGGTCCAAGTGGGACCCAGGGGGCACAAGGGGTGGGGGGGAGGGGAGAGCAGGAGGGGGGAGAGGGCGGGACTAAGCTTGGGGCAGCTCCTCTGCAGTGAGCAGAAATCCAGGAGAAGATAGCTGACCTCCACTGGGTCCAGATCTGGGCTGCCTGCCCAGACCAGGAAGACCATTCCAAGGATCCAGTAGCAAACAGGGAGTTGAGAGAGATGGAAGGAAAAGAGACTTAGGCAGGAACCATAAGGGTCTCTGTAATCCAAGAATGGGGAGTGGGATGATGGGAGTACAGATGTGAATGGGGTAGGGACCAGGGCCTGCAGAGGCTGAGGAACATGCAGCAGCCAAATAATTAGGGACCAGGCCAGAACCTAATCCATAGCAGGTACTCAGTAAAAATCTATTAAAAGAATGGTTTTGAAGGGTACCTGGGTGGCTCAGCAGTTGAGAGACTGCCTTTGGCTCAGGTCATGATCCAAGGGTGTTGGGATCGAGTCCCACATCAGGCTCCCCGTCGGAAGCTTGCTTCTCCCTCCGCCTATGTCTCTGCCTCTCTCTGTGTCTCTCATGACTAAATAAATAAAATATTTAAAAATAAAAAAACAAAGAATGGTTTTGAATACCAGGCTAATGGCTTTTTTTTTTATAGCTTTGATAAGTTGGATGCTTTTATGTGCTCAGAGGTAACCTAGCTAAAGGCCCCTCATCCATTCATTATGTCACTTTACAAAAGAGGAAACTGAGGCCCAGTGAAGCTAAGTGGCTTAGCTGGGGTCCCAAAGCTGGCAAGTGCTAGAATCAGGGCTGAAATCCAGTGCAGTGTGAATCCAGAGAACCTAACTCTTTGTCCCCTAGTACTTTGTCCTATAGGAGGAGGAAGTGCCAAGACGAGGCTACATCATGACTTTCATGTGACCTAAGAACTTTTGCTTTAATGGACTCCCACTTCCATAACAATATATTAGAACTGTGTTGGTATGAAGAAAAATGTAATCCAGGCTGAATTATATTCATCTTTTTTTCATCTGAATTTAAAGAAATTCAGGCTCCCTGCATGGAGCCTGCTTCTCCCTCTGCCTGTGTCTCTGCCTCTCTTTCTCTCTGTCTCTCATGAATAAACAAATAATTTTTAAAATCTTAAAAAAAAATAGTCCCCTGAATTTAAAGAAATAAAAATATATCCACGGGACTCCCAAAAGCATCACGGGGGCCCCAGGCACACACTAGCTGCTGTGCCTGAGGGATGGGGCATAAATCCTGGGCAAAGATGCTTCAGGCATGTGATCTCTATGCCTAAGAAAGCAGTTGGTCCCCTTGCAAACTAAGCAAAGACACTTCCTAGGGTGTAGACCTGGAAGCCAAGCAGAAGGTCAGGAGAATAGTCTCACAGCAAGTGCCAGAGCCTGCAGGACATCTTCCAGACCTTGAGACATTCTCACCTCCAGGTGGACTGTCAAGAGGGAAAAGCTCAATCATGGAGGGGACTTGGACCAGGCGGATTTTGTGCACAAAGAGAAACAACAGGAAAATCCAGGCTGCCCCAGGCCCCAGCCCCGCCCTTCCCCCAGCACGGCAGGTGGAGAGATGCTGAGCTGCCCTCTGCCCTCCGCCCTCGCCCTCGACTGGCTTCCTGGATCTGTCTCCCTGGGAGGAGCTGGGGCCCCATGGTGACCTTTGGCATCTCTGATCTGTCTTCCCTCCCCAGCCCCACCCCCATCCCTCTGGAGCTCCTGGGCAGGAACAGTCCACACCCTGAGGAGGGGGTTCCAGGGCCTGCCCCGCCCACTCTCACCACCACCCCCAGCCTCCTTCGGCCTCTACATGTCTCTTCTGGAAACTGAAACCATCCGTCCTGGGGCTTCCTGACAATCCCCCAGCCCAGCCCCAGTCCTCAGCTTTCTGAAAAAAATGTGAATAATTTTCTATTTAATTTGTGCCAGGCTCTGTGCTAAACACTATATTTATTCAATGCCCTGAACAACTCCACAAAGTAGGTGGTATCACTGCCACATGATGGAGTCCAACGGGTCTGGGGACTTGCTCAGGGTCACACAGCAGTAAGTGGCCTGGTCAGGGTTCAAACCTGCCAAGCTGGCTCTGGAGCCCTGAGTTCTCCAAGCACCAGGCCCCGGCTACTGTCCCAGTTAGATTCCTCTATGTCTCCTTATTCCCCAGTCCCGAGCCTGACTCTCATGGCTGTCTGACCCTGGCTGTCCGCATCCTGTAAGGGCTCCCACTGCTGCCCCCTGCCTCGCCATGACATCGGGCTCTCTCCCACCGTTCAGAGCCATCGTTCAGAGCCATCAGTGATCTTTCTAACCCCCCTCCCTGTCATTTCTCAACCTGGAGCAGATAGAGGAGGTTCTCTAGCAATTGAACACAGCATTGTGACAGACTGGCCTGATTCTGACCGCCACCTTGGCCCTTGGGTCCCATCGTGTGACCTTGGACAAGGTGACCCTGCGTCACCTTACCTTTTCTGAGCATTGATGTCCTTAACAGTAAACTTGGAGCCACAAGGCCTACCTCATACCCTTGTCATGAGAATTCACTGAGAAAGAAGACATAGAGTGACAGGCAGAGTGGGAATTCAGGGGATGTTCACCACTACCTACCCCCATCTGTGTACCCTGCAAACCTCAGCGCAAACATCACCTCTTCTGTGATGCCTTCTGGGAGTCCCTGGTCTGTGAGCTCTGGGAGGATCTGAGTCTTCTCTGGACCCCAGCCTAAAACACAGGGCTGGTGGTGTTGTGGTGCTTGTTGGAAGGAGGAAATTGTTGGAAAGAGGGAAGAAAGAAGGAAGGAAGAAAGGAAGGAAGGAAGGAAGGAAGGAAGGAAGGAAGGAAGGAAGGAAGGAAGGAAGGAAGGGAGGGAGGGAGGGGGAAGGGAGGGAGGAGACAGAAGGAAATGCGTCAGAAGAAGGTGGTAGGGGGTTGGTAATGGGACTGGACTTGGAGAAACAGTGAAAAAATAACTTGGGCTTTAATGATTTTGTTAATTAGGCCCAAAATGACTGGAGGCAAGAAGAAAGGCGACTGCATTTAACCTAATTACCCAGTACCCAGTGCTGTGTAACAACCCCATCATTGTTCAGGGTCCCCATGCGTGGACCCCATGCCGCTCTGGCCCCCTCTCCCAAGGCCCACCAGACTCAGAGCTCCAGACATTGCTCACTGGGTTGAGTGGGGAGCCCCAGGACGCAGAGCAGGCCTCAAACCCCCACCAGGTGGGCTCCCTGGGATTCGGGGCTTCTCAAAGTGGTTTGCCTCCCTCATTATATAGCAGGCCCTGTGCTGAGCCAGGGAAGCAGATTTCGTCCTTCTCCTGGGATTGGAGTTGGGAGAGGATGGGAAGTGGGGAAATCAGGCCAGGTCAGGAGTGAGCCCGGCCCTCCTCCTCCTTCTCCTTGTCCCTACCCTCCTCATTCCCAGCCCCCTTCTTGTCATCAGTGCTCCCCTCCCACACTCCTCCTCTCCAGCCCGCTGCTCCCCATCCCTCCTTCCTGTCCACCCTCCCCTCCCCCTTCCAGCTCTCCATCCCTTCCCAGGGAGTCCTGGTAATAACAGCCTCCAAACCAGCCCGACAGGTTCCAGGGGACCAGCCCTGCCCCAGAGGCAGGTAAGGAGGTGGAGGGGTGACCCCCCAGCTGCTGGCTGCCTGAAAACACTAATTAACTCTTCAGTCCACTGGCTTGTTCAGCCAGCCCGTTCTGTGGCCTGGGGTGGGGGTGGGAGGTAGAGAGGAAGATGGACACCATGGAAGCAGGGTCTGTGTTTCCAGACCCCACCGTCCAGGAACACCAACCACGGATGCAGCTTCTGAGAGCTCTCTCCTGGGACTCAACAGGTCTGCAGAAGTCTGCCAAGCCAGACACATTGACTCACATTTAATTACACATTGAACCAATCATCTGGTTGAAATGAGTGAAGTTTCATAAAGGAGATGCAAAATCCGGGGGGGGGGGCAGAATTAGCAAGTTTTTTTCTTATCAATAACATTGTTTGAAGCTTGGACCTGAAAACAATCCACGAAAATCCCTTTGAGAGGGAATTTCCAGACTCTGTTTTCTCTGCCTCATGCTCCCTGGCCAGTGATAGGAGAGGGGGAAGGAAGGAGACTGGCCTTAGAAGTGTGAAGTGAGTGTGTGATTCTGAGTGTGAATGCAAGGGGATATGTGTGTGTGTGTGTGTATATAAATGTAAGCCAGATAGCTTGGGTTCAAATCCCAGCTCCATCCCTTCTTAGCTGTGTGACCCTGGGCAAGTTATTGAACCTCTCTGTGACTTGGCTTCCCCACCTGTAAAATGGACACATGAAGCATAACCTACCTGCCTCCTAGACCTGTCATGAAAACGGAAGGAATTCATAAATGTAAAGCACTTAGCAAAGTACACATGGTGGGTGTGATTTAAGTGTTTGCTGTATCAGTATTGGTAGTATTAGTAGTAATAGTATGATCATTACTATGATGATTACTTACAGCCACGCCTGGACCCATCAGCACTTAACTCGAGTAGTACTGACTGTGTATGTGTGTGGGGGTGGGGGGGCGGGTGGGAGTGTGTGTGTATGTGTGCATATGATATGACCAAAGAAGGACTCTGGATGAATAAATGGATCTTCCTGGATGAATGGTGAGTGAATATTACAGTTTTAATCACAGCTCTGTAGATCGGAAGTTTGACACTAAAGCAAGGTGCCTGCAGAAAGCTCTAGGAGAGAATCTACCTCCTTTGCTTTTCCAGTTTGTAGAGGCTGCCTGCACTCCCTGGTTCACACCCCCTTCCTCCTCTTCCCAAGCCTGCTTCCCTCCTCAAATCTCCCTCTGCTCAGGGCCAAGAAAGGTTCTTCACCTTTAAGAAGCGCTGTGATGACTTTTGCCCCACCCAGGTAATGCAAGGCAATCTCCCCATCTCAAGGTCATTAACCCTAATCATATCTGCAAAGTCCTTTCTTCCATAGTAAGATAACATATTCACAGGTTCCGGGGATTTGGACACAGACCTGGTAGGGATCATTCTGCCCCCAATAAACAGGAGAAGGCTCTGTGTTGCAACTGAATCACACCAGTAAGTGTCTGTCTTCTGTCTTCCGCTTGGCTCCTAGAGCCCTGGGTACTATAAGAGGCTGGAGGTAGGCAGGCTGGCAATGGGCAAGTTGCTGCTCTCATGTTCAAGAGCCTCCCAGCTAAGGTTCTCAGATCCCACATCTGGCCAGGTTTGGGCAACTCCTCTCAGATCTGAAAGGACAGCAAGGTATGGATGAGGCTCTGCCCCTGCCCTGCTGTGTGTCCATCAGGGCAACACTTCCTGTCTGAACCTCAAATTTTCTCATCTGTAAAGCGTTCTGAGGACTGTGCACTATGGCACATGAAGCTCTCAGGACAGTGTTAGGCATACAGCAAAGGCTCAGTTGGCATCTTATATCCTAGGGACAAGAAGGTTGGGCTCATACTTACAAAAGCAGTTGGAGAACTGAGCCCCATGCTCTTTCCCACGGGCCCACGGCCTCCCGCCAAGTCAGAAGGCCAAAGTCACACACCCACAGACCCCCCGGCTTCTGGGAGCCTGACCACGGTGAGATGCCCCAAGCACCACTTTTCTTTGAAGTTTGCTGTTTAACACATTCTGTTCCAGAGACCTTCCATGGCTGTCTTTTGATAAAGAACAATGTTTCAAGCTGCAGCTCTTTGGAACACCATGCAACTGTTAAAAAGGGTGAGGTCAGACTTTGTACAGACAAGATGTCCAAAACATACTGTTAAGCAAAAGAAAAAAAGGAGTTTCATAACACTGGGTATAGGTTGGACCCATTTTTGTTTTTTAAAAAAGCATCTTGCCAAGTTTCAGAAAGCAAATGCTTTCAAGTCACAAGGGCAGAAGTGGGCAGATATGAGACTCCGGCGGGGGTGGGGGTAGTTAGACCAGGTCACGTGGCACAGGGGGACCTCCACGTAAAACATTCAAGTCCCAGTTCTCAAAGTGGACAGTCAGTTTTTGGCCCCTGGAATATGTGAAAGGGGTGTGTGTATGTGTCTGTGTGTGTATCTCTGTGTGTCTGTGTGTATCTGCATGTATATCTGTGTGTGTCTCTGCGTGTGTATGTCTGTGTCTGTGTGTCTTTGTGTGTGTCTGTGTCTCAGGGGGAGAAGTACGTTTGGTAGTCAGAGCGAAGGACACCAGGTCCTCTGTCCCTTTATTTTTTCTGTTTACATTTTGCCTTTTCTCAATCTTTTAAAACAAGCTTATACAGATATCCCAAAAGTCTTAGTACAGTTTTAAGCTTAAAAACCAATATTTCTCTAATCATAAAAAATAAAGACACAGAAGTAAATATATAATCAAATATTTGTAGAGAGATGGTACACCAGGAAAATCCGTGATTCTAACACTGCTGGGTATACCTGGTAGTGACTGACACCAGCCAAGGCTGGTCAGGAATCTGTGCTGACCTCAGGTGTGGGCAGGCCGCGGAGAAGGTCAGCAGCGTCTGGAGCCAAGACACAAATGTTGCCCAAGGCCTGTACACTCAAACAAGCACACACTCACACACACACTCATGCAGGGTTCTGCAAGCAACACCCCCCCCCCAACCTTGTGATGCATCCTTTTCGTTCTCCGCGGGCACTGGTCTAAGAGATGACAGATCTGGCATCCGTGGCTGACTCTGCCTCTTGCCAACTGAGTAGCAGCCTTGGGCATGCCATTTTTACTCTCTGAACTTTGATTTCTCCATCTGCCAAATGAGGGTAAAAGATCATGCATGAAAAAAATATCCCGTGCAGTACCTGATATGTGGTAGATACCCAATAAATAGGGTTTCTAAAGAAGAGAAATCCTAGCCTCTCCCCAGGCCCTGGCGTCCAGCCAGTAAGAGTACGTCACCAGAAATGGGCTGGCTGCCTGGAGAGAGCAGAGTCCATTGGCCTTATCAGGCCGGGCTGCCCTGGCCCCACACAGAGCTGGCCTCTGTCCTCTGACCACCTGCATCTGTCTGGTTCCAGGACCTGTGGCCACATGATCCCATGACCCTAAAACTGAGAGTCTCCACTGCCTGCCTGCGAGGAAAGCAAGACATTCCCACTTTGAAGATGGGAGCTCAGAGAGGCTATGTAACTTCTACTCGTGCATCTGCTTTCACCGATTCATTCACTGGATGTTTCAGTGAGATGCTAAGACGGACCAGGCACTGTCCAGGCCCAGGAGGAAGCAGCAGTCAACTATACCTTCAATGCCCTTGCTGTCACAGAATCGAGACCAGCTTCATGGGCACGTGACCTGTGTGGTCACACGGGACCCTGCAGCTAGAACATTGCACACAGGCAATGTTCACTTTGTTGCTCTGTTGCCACCCGAAGCTTCTCAGCTATCATTAAACAACAAATGTCTCGTGTTGTAGTAGAAGAAACTAAGTCTCAGGCAGGCTAAGCAACCACCTAGGGTCACCATGAAGTTGGCAGCAGAATCGAGTCTCTGATGCCTAAAGCAGGATCCTGCCTGCACTCACCCCCTCCCTGACCGAAATCTCTCCGGGCACATGACAGTCCACCAGAGAAATTTCCCTCCAGCCCCAGAACCAGCAATGCCTATATTTCTCCTGAGCAGAGGGTCTGTTTGTGTTTCCTTGAGGAGCACTATAGGTCTCAAAGGTGATCTTTTTTCCCTCTTCCCACTGGCCACCAGGAAGCCCGGAGTCACTTCAGGGGCCCATCCCACATGACTTTATATCCTATGGGATCCATAATGTCACTTCTGTTCACTCTCACCCTTCTACCCTGCTTTTACTCTCTGCCTCCTTTTGTTTTTACGGATTTGTCATACGGTTTGGCTCACCCTATTATACCCAGCCCCAATAAGCCATCTGAAACCTTTTCAGCATTCTCTGCATGTCTGCTTCACCTCCTGCTCTCAGAAGAGAGCCTGTCTCTGGCTCCTCACGCACAAGACCCAGGCGATGCTGCCCGAGCTCCCCGTCTTCTCGCTCAAGCTCCACCACACTCTGATCAGCAGCCCAGTAACCAAATTCTAATTTCCCAGGAAGTAAATGCTTGTTGGCCCCGCTCGGGTCAGGTGTCCACTCCCGGCTCAAGCAGCCGTGTCCACGGGCTGGCCGGTGCAGAGGAGCTCTGGATGGGGGTGCCTGGCCCAGCGGCAACGTGACACCAGGCTAAGGCTCAAATTCCTCATCAACGCCTTCAAGCCCCTCAACACCTTTGTGTAGCCTCCTCTTTCCAGTCGTAGCCACCATCCTGTGCCTCAGTCTGAAGCCAAATAAGACATCTTGCTAATCCATTTGCTATTCTGGAAACTTCCTTCACTGTTATCTTCGAGATTTCACCCAGGCTAATTACCCCCTGCCCCCAAGGCCCCTTCCTCCAGCTCTGTCTGCCCTGGTGCATGACCAACCTAAATGCTGCCTCCTCCCTCTCCTAAGCTTGCTCAGACTGCCCCACCAGGTCTTGCCCTCCTCCAGCTCCCAATCGATGTCATCTGGCTCCTTCTTACCCTGCACCACAAGTTCCCATAAGGCGCTGATAGCCTTCTCAGGATGCTAGACCACCAGAAGGCAGAGACCTTGAAGCAAGGAGGCAAAGCCTTGGGGGCAGGCCAGCCTCAGTTCAAATCCTAGTTCAGCCACTTAGCAGGAGGCCCTGGGCATACCCCTTCAGTCTCTTTCTGAGCTGCCACAGGGCAGCGCAGCCTCCAGTCACTCTAGGCATGGCGGGAGTGCATGGGAGTGAGGTCGGGGATGCAGAAATGTGGAGCACACAGCACTTACTGAGTGTTTGTTGAATGAATGAACGATTTGCACCTGAAGATGAGCATGTTTTCATTAATTTACACACATGTTCGACTCTCAGCCACTGGGTGGTGGCCCGTATTCCTGTTCATGGGGGCATCGGGAAGGGCAGGGTGAGGGGCCCTGACTTCTGACTCTCTAACCTGTTTCCAGTAGGTAGAGAGAGGCAGCAAGCTCACACACACACACACACACACACACACACACACAGCATGAGCAGTGACTCTACAGAAGAGACAGGCCCTGCTCATCCTCTTCCTCTCCAACAAGGAAATCAGAAGGCCCAGCTGGGGAGCAAGTCTGAGCCCCTTTAACTTCTTCAAGCCTCTGTCCATCTCCTGTCCCCCTGGGACCCTCCAAGGCCTGGAGGGTGCTGGAGAGGCAGGTAGATCCAGGCTGTATTTGCTGACAGCCTGACCTGTGTGGGTTGCTGCACTTACCAGTTAACATGCATTTCCTCATTCCCTCCTCATTGCTCTTTATTGCCCTTGCCAGATCAATATAATTGCACCCATGCTGCAAACGAGGGAAGTGGGGCTCAGAACGATCACCTGATCCCCAGTTAGTTGCCCCTTCACCCAGATGGCAGTGTCAGAGCTTCAGACCAGAAATGTCAGCCTGCAGAAGTTGGGCCTTGCCCATGTGACAGGGTGAGGACCCTCCCCAGCCCCAGTGAGAATCCCCTGCCTGGGTCAGAGGTAGAAGGCTGGCCCTAGTCCCCCTGAGGCTGAGATAGGAGAACCTTTACAAGAAGGCAAAAGTGAAGAGCAATCAGCTGTTCAGAGCCCAGGAAGCTGGGCCAGCCAGGCTCTTGCATCCATCCTGGCCGGGAAGGAGCCAATCGTCATCTCAGGAGGCAAACTGTGGGGTGGAGGGCCAGTTGCTCACCTACCACCCAGCATGCCTTGAAAGGAACAGGCCATAGGTGACAGTGCTTTGTGAACAGAAGGGCCAAGGGGTGGGAGGGGGAAGCAGCAGTGGGGCAGCACTCGAATTCAGGGCCATGTGCTACCCTGGATGATGCCTGGAGACTTTATCAAGCCTTTCTCAAAGGTTTGACATAGAGTGACTTAGAAGTCTCCTGATTAGCAAATTCACCTCTGGAGGAGCAAGTGGGTATCAACAAGGGCCCATAAGGCAATGATTACAACAGAGAAGATGATAATGATGATGATGGTGGTGGTGGTGGTGGTCGTAGTGGTCATGAGCTAACACACACAGCACTACCTATCTACCAGGCACGGTTCTAAGCGCTCTATGACACACCCTGTGAGGCATGTACACGTATCATCATCCCATTTTACAGATGAAGAAACCAAGACAGGGAGCAGTTAAGTAACTTGTCCCAAATTACACAGCTAGAGCGTGCTGGATCTGGCATTCTGGTTTCAGAGTCTGCACACCTACCTACAATGGTACTAATTAGATTTAAAGTACAATGAAAAAAAGCCATCACTATTTATCAAGCACCTACTATGCATCAGGAAACTGAGCCAGGCACCCCACAGGCACAAGAGAGATTTAACTCTGACATGATTATAGTTCCGTTCCGCTGATATAAAATCTGAAACCTTGAGGTAGAAGAAGCAAGCTCTCCAGTACTGCAGGGCCGAGGAGTGCAGAGGGGCAGCTGGCACACCGAGGAGGCCTGACTCCGGGTCCTCCATCTGCCCCACAGAGGCACACTGTGCTCCTGTGACTGTACACACATGTGCACCAGGACACACTCACTCCACACAGGCTTGTGGAAACACAAATTCTAAAAGCCCAACTGTGTTGTCACCAAGTTAGGGACCCAAGCTCTTGGCCTAAGGACTCAAGATGTTCTCTCCAAAAAGTGGTTCCCTAGGTGGGCAGCAAGTTTGCATTGCGACCATGCCAGAAAATGCTGGCAAGTCCTTGTCAGTCAAAGCTCCCTGGGTTCTGAGCATCTGGAAAGAGCCGGTGGGGGTGAGAATATTCGCACTCAGGGCTGAAACTCCAGCTTCTTTCCCACAGTATGTTCACAGCTGTAAATCCCACTTCCCAGGAGCTCCGGCTGGGGTTTGCACACCGCCTTCCAGGGCCTTCCCTGCCAATCAATTTCATGTGAATTCAGCCAGAGATCCTGGCCAGAGGAACTGGTTAGACCTGCCTGACAGTCTCCCAGCTGCAATGCGGGAGTCTGGGCTTGCGGCTAAGTCTATCCTTCCAAGTCGCTTCTGGGAGCATTTCCTGAAGTCCCACCTCCTTTGCAGCCCTCTCTTGAGCTTACATCTTCCTGGGGTGACAGAGACCAGCCATGCCCACCATAATCACAGCAGCCAGCACTCACTGCACTGCACCAGCCATCAGGCATCACTGACAGGCTGCATCCCCACACATCCCTCCTGCAGCCAGAAGAAGAGGGCAACAGACTCCCCACTTAGCAGAGAGGCGAGGTGAATGTCCTAAGTGACCACAGTCAGGAAGAGGAGGGGCTGGGTCTACACCCAGGTCCACCTGGCTCTGCCACCTGAACTTCTTCTAGGCCCCCACTCCAGCTCCAGTGAGGATTTCAGAAAGAAGACAGTGTCTTCCTTTTGGCATCCATGGCCTAGAAATGATTGAGAAAGAGATGAGGTGGAGAGGAGGGGACTATGGGTGGCAGAGAACTACATGGGGCAACTGCTCAGGCCAAGGTGTGGAGGCTGGAGATCCCAAGGTAGGTTCTAGAGTTGGTGTGGCCAGAGCACAGGACATGAAGAATGGAGGGGCAAGGGCTTATGGTACAAGACCCTGGAGGCCAGGTCAAAGAATTTGGAATGGGCCCTGGATGTGATGAGTAGCCATAGATGGTTTCTGAGCAGGACTAGTGGCCAGTATCTCAGAAAAATTAATTTGAAAGCAACTCTCTCCTCATCCCCCCACCAAAAAAATTATAAGTATGTATGGTGACAGATGTTCACTAGACTTACTATAGTGATCATTTTGTAATATATACAAATACTGAATCATTATATTGTACACCTGAAACTAATATAAAGTTATGTGTTAATTTTACTTCAATAAAAAGATTAAAAAAAAAAAAAAGGAATATCCCCAGTGGAGCACAGGTGGCTCAAAAGGATGGTGCAGGGTGGTCTGGAGGAGTGGGGGGTGCTGTCCTCTCAGAGTCAAGTTTCCACTGAATAAAATTCTAGAAACATTTTTCAGCCAGTTACAAATTCTACTTCACCCATCATCCAGCCCCCAGGCCCAAGAGTATTAGAGTCAAAAGCACAGACTCTGCATTAGACAGCCCGCATTTGAATCCCAGCACTGCCACTTACTAGCTGTGCAACCTTGGACAAGTTGTTCAACCTCTCTGTGATAATTCCAGTTTCCTCATCCAGCAAATGGGGATAGCGCTATCCCCCCTGGCTCACAGAGTAAGTGTAAGGGTTCCATGAATTAATAGTTGAGAAACGCTTAACTGCTAGGCATATGGAAAGGTCGCATAAGGAGCTGAGAGGCCAGAGCCCCTGGTCTACCTCTCAAAGATGGAAGCAGGAGGAGTCTGATGTAGTATGTTCCCAGTGATCCCATTCTGGGTCCCACTACTCACCAAGTGCGTTTACTACCAACGAACCATCACTTTAAAAATACGCCCTGGCAGCATGCCAAGAACCAACTTCAGGCTCCCAGGTCTGTAATCCACAGAATGCATCTACCACACAGCAACAATTTTAACCAGGTTCAAACTAATGCTTCTCCTCTTTGCAAGCAGGACTTCTGGACTCTCTTGGTTTTCTGGTATACTCTTCTTCCTCAGGCAAACAGAGTAAGGAAGGAGGGCCACCGGAGAGAATATGATGCAGCCGACCTTTTTTTTTGGAAATCTCCAGCAAAAGGAAAGTCTTTTAGATCTATGAAGTCCGTAATCCCACTGAGCTGTGACTTTCCTACTATATAAAAGTATAAAACCCAGGGAGAGGTCACTCTCTGCTAACTCTAAAGGAGACAGAATCGGACAGGCAGGAAAATATGGGTTCCATTTGAGGTTTTCATCTGAGGGCCAGGACAGACTCTTCCCAGGGGCCTCTGTGCTTTGCTTCTGCCCTCTGACCTTCCCTAAATCGCCTCAGGATCTGGCTCAGCATCTTGGCCTGCCGAAGCCACGGTTTAGGTGGAACTGAAATTTGGAACACTGCTCTCTTCCGGAGCAAAGACAAACTAGTGGGCTGTTGATTTTGCCAATAAGACAGTGACGAGACCAGAGGTAAGTTTTTGGAGGAGGACCCTGGCAGTCTGAGAGGGGCCAGTCTGGGGTGGGGCCTGGAAGGCAAGTTTATGAGACTCTGGGAACTGACCCAGAACGAAGTGGGGACATTCCAAACGAAGGTGCGGTGGTGGAAAAAGCCAGAAGCATGCATCACAGAAGGGATATGAAAGCAGATCTGGCCCCAAGAAATCGGCTTATTTCTCAAGAACTAGAACACGGACTTGGAGGAGCTCACTTGCCAGTGGTATCAGCTGCCACCTGAACACACACTCTCTCCCAGCTTCGCTTGGAAACAGGAGCCCTCTGACTCTATTTACCTAGCTGTCAAATGGCCCTGATGCCTCATCCCTTCCAGCGTGAGGTAAAGAACCAAAAGTCATGAAGAAGGCAAAGGAGTGGGGTGGGGTCGGGGGCTGTTCACAGATGTGTTTCCATTTCCCAGCCCCGATTATGCACAAGAAATGTCCTCGGGAACCGCGTCAACCTCTCTTCATCTGCGTGCCACTTTTAGAAAGCCTCTTCCTGCATCAATGAAACACAAAGCAGGAGCTTGGGGAAGGTTGATTTTGACTTGAGGACACTGAATACAATCTTTTCTGGATGTTTACCAAGTGTGTTTACCAAGCAGCCTGCTCTCCAAACCCTAGCAATTGCTTAAAACAAGAAAGCTGTTGATTTGTGGAGTGTTTTCTTTTTAAAAAAAATCGTCACAAATGTTAGATTTAGAGACATTATTTCTTTTTAAAAATAACTTGTCAAGGGGACAAAGTATTTAGGAGGCTTTCTTCTCAGCACAGAAAGCAACAGAGAAGAGGAGCTTTTTTTTTCTGCCTGAGATTAGAGTGTGGGGGGGGTTGTGGATAAATTGAGGAAGGGAGGGTGGTCAGAAACAGGAGGCAAGCTGGTTCCTTCCCTGCCCCCTGAATCACAACCAGACTCATCTCTGATCCACTCACCCCTGGCTTTTTCTCTTCAAAGACCCACAAAGAATCTAAGGAGAAACAATGATACTGCCCCCCCCTCCGACCTTCCTCTCTACCATCCCACCCCAGGGCTTCCCAACCTGCCTCTCACGTCAGACTAGATATCTGGATGTGTCCCAAAGTGTACCACTGAGGGATACAAGATTTTGGGGGATGATATGCAAACAATCTTTTTTTTTTAAATTAGCGGTTTGTATTTTAAGGAATATCAAAAAACTGATAGATATAGATGATAGATAGATAATAGATAGATCATAGATAGACAGAGATAGATAAGATATGATAGACAAATAGCCAGGACCTTCAAGCCATGCTTCGGCAGAAATTACCCCTTTCCTCTTTAAATACATTTTACTCAACACATAGTCATTCAACCAATTACTGGATTATTGGGGTCTTACCAAGTGCCAGGTACCACTCATGTAGGAACATTAGTGAACAAAACAGCCATCAGACACGGACCTCACAGAACTCATGCACTGGCAGGAAAAAGCAGGAAGTAAGCAATAGATGAATAAATAATCCAGTGCTCCAAGGTGATTAGCACTATGAAGGGGTGGGGCAGGAGGAGAGAAGACTAGGAACAGCAGAGCAGAATAAGGCTGATCAGAAGGGTCCAGGGGGCAGCCCTGGTGGCTCAGTGGTTTAGTGCCTGCTTTGGCCCAGGGCGTGATCCTGGAGTCCCCGGATCGAGTCCCGCGTCGGGCTCCCTGCATGGAGCCTGCTCCTCTCTCTGCCTCTCTCTCTGTGTCTCTCAAGAATAAATAAATAAAATCCTTAAAAAGGGGGGGGGGTGCCCAGGGAGGGAACAGGATGCTACATCAGGTAGGCTGGTCAGGTGAGATAGATTTGAGCAAGGAGGTAAAGGGGGTGAGGGAGGTTGCCGCGGCTTTATCTGGGGGAAGATGACTCTGGTAGAGGGAAGAGCTCAAGCACACATCCTATGCAAAGAGAATAATCAGCTTATTCCAGAAAGAAATTTAGACCCAGAATGTTCTTCTCCTACCCATTTGACTTGAGTAATGCCTATTCAGGCTTCATATCTTAGTACAAATATCACCTCCTCCAGGAAGCCCTCCCCGACCACTCTTTCCCCAGTCTCTGTCCGCTTCATTGTAGTATAGATGCTCTCAGAGGTCCAGCTTGCTTTCTCCTTTTGAAACTGTACACCGATTCATTTAAGAGCTAACTTTCGCTAGCTCTCCTGCTAGACTGTAAAGTCCATGAGGATTTGTTCACTGGGATGATTTTGGGTTTTGCTCACCGTTATATTGCCAACATCTAGCACAATGCCTGGCACATGGAAGAAACAACAAATATTTGTTCGGTGATTGAATGAATAGTCTTGGGTGGCAGGACTGGAAGCAGAGTTTTCACCGAACATAGGATCACAGTAGCTGTGGCGAAGTGGGACCGTAGGCCCCTGGGACCCAAAGTTTAGGTGAGTCAGAGCAGCGACAGAAGCTGGAGGCCCGGCCGTGGCAAACCTGGATCGGCCGGGGAGCCCCACCTCGCTCTTGCTCCCACATGCTGTCTGGATAACTTCTGGCTTCACGGGAGGAAGCAAGTCTCAGATAATGACAAAGCTTTTGCTCCCCCTTCAACTCTGCACCTGCAGAAGCAGCCGCATTGAAATGCTTCCTTTTGAAGCTCGCAGAAGAATCCTGGGAGTGGGGACCAACCTAAGCACGTTTGCTGGGATGTCTGAGTAGGCGCGGAGAGGGCCATGTGCACCAGCACGTATGTGATCACCCTCATAGAGCAAGTCCGATCGCACAGCCGGGATCTGACAGGTAACACGCAGCAGCTGCGTGATTTACAGGGACTGGTGGGGCGAGCTCTCCTCTCTCACTTTGAGATCCTGAGTGCTTCATATAAATATTTATGGGAGCCTGGGCCTCCATTAACCCCGCCGGTGCCACATTTCACTCGTTACACGGTTCTTGTGTGTGAATGAATGTGAGGGCCAGTGTTCAACACACAATGCACGTACGTCTGTGCATGTGAGCATACAAAGATGGGCATGGACCCATGTGCATTTTGTGAGAGTTCATACATACATAATCATTGTGGTTCAGTGTAAGTGTAAATCCACACAGGTATATGCATAAGTGTGCACATTTTGCACATGCTGTGTGAGACGGCATATATATATAGCAGATAAGTACATGTGGGTTTAAGTGTGTGTACCTTCATGCCTGCCTCCGTGCACATAAACATGAGTTGCATGCGTGTTTATGCATGTGTCTGTATCTATGTGCTGGTCCAACGTTTCCACACCACACCAGAAACAGCTATGGTTAAACTAAGGATAATTCCATCAAAACTGCCTCACCTAGAGGCTGCTGCTTCTGGAGACACTTGCTCTGCTGATTATGATCCATTTACTGAAAAGTTCAACTGAGAACAGATGAAAGGTGAGGGGTCTGTTAATTAATTATGAAAAGCACCAGTATCCCAAGCTAGCAACACCCAAGTGGGCCTCCCCCACCCCACACATACACACACACACACACACACACACACACACACACACCAGGACCACCCTAAGCTGCTGGCTTCTCTGTGAGAGATTGAAACAGGAGACAGAGTTTCCCTCCAACCCCCTTGTCACATTTGTCCTGCTGGATCTCCAAGTGCCCACTGCCCATCTCTGTGTCTGGGCAGGAAGTCTCATGGATGGAGAACAGTAATCACACCCCCAAGAAATGACTACCCCATGCAAGGGGAATTAGAAAGGAATTTTCCCCAAGTTCCCCGTCCCCCCAGGTGTTTCAGATAAGAGATTGTGAACTTGGTGGAGTTTGGTGCCAAAAAAAACAAATTTTGATATCAGATAGGACGGCACTCAAATTTTAGATCCTCCACGGGGTGACCCTGGAGGTGCCTACTCTGGGCCTACCTATCCATCTCGGATCTACATGGACAATAATAATCCACATATCAGAGTTCAGTGAAACATCATGACAGGACTAACCTCATGATTTGACCACACCTCTTGTGCTCTGTGACCTGGTTGCCCCTGGTCAGTGGAAAGGGACATATGTACCAGGCTCCAGCTCCCAGGACATAAAAGAGGGAAGATGTAAGCCCTGTGTTGAGAAGTGAAGTCCTTTGCTGCCCACTCAGGGAAAGCAGAGCTGAGTCCCCAGATCCATCCTGGCCCAGGGGCACCACCTTGGTGGGAAACAGGTGCAGGTAACCCTGGCAGGGTCAAGGCAGTGAAAGCGACATCAGGAGAAACAAGGGGACCTGAAAAGTGAGCTCCTGATTCCCGATGGAGGTCACAGGCCAGGCCCCATGCCTGCCTTGCTCTCTCCAGCTCTGAAAGGAGCAAAGAGCACCCTCCAGCTTTCCCCTCCCTCACCCCCACCACCATCTATTTACTGGAAGGAGTGCAAACCCTAGTAAAATGCAGAGCTCAATTCTACAAGAGAAAGCGTGGCAACATAAATTTTGAATTTGTGCACTTCTGCCCCCTTCTCACACTGAAACTGACTTCTCAGAAAGTACCAGGCCTCCTCCTATTGCCTCAGCTGGCCTCAGTGGCTGTCCACCCGCCCCCCCCCACCTCCACCCCCCCCCAGCCTAAGGACAGGATCCTCCTTTTGATACAAATAAAAGAGAATGTGTAACAAGCAGCTGTTATTTAATAGGAAAACAACTTCACATGCAAAGAATGCAGAAGGGCAGCTAACACGGAGTTGTGCTTCGGAACAAACCCCTATCAATAATTTAGGTGGTTTTCCAAATTGGAGCGGCAACTTATCTCCAGCATTTAATTTCTTGGAAGTGAGAACAGCAAACTCTGATTCTCTTATCTAAACGCATCTTTTAGGATAATACGTGCAGCACAATGGAGAAGGGCATTAAGATAGTAGGAGGATCCATGGAAAAGGCATGTAGAACATGGTGCAGGTGTGCAAGGCCCAGAGAATGTGTGCTCCCCAGCTGAAAGGACTGCTCTCTGTGGCCTGGACGCCTGCTCCCTGGAGCAGAAGGGAGGAAATTCCAGCAGCAGCAGCAGCACCAACAGCAGCAGCAGAGGCAGCAGCCTTCTCTAACAGGAAGCTAGACCTCCACACCAGCGCCAGCCTGGGAAGCCTTATGGTGGCTTCTTCCGCCGACCAGGTCCAGCGTGGACCAAGGACTCTCCCTTTGCTGCGAGCTAGCATGTCTCCGGAGGGTACTGTGCTGGGCCCAAGCTTGGGAGCAGCTCTCCTAACGGGACTTTTTTTTAGAAGGGCTGCTGATGGAAAAGACTCTGTCTGCAAAAAGCACCCTTTGAGGACTTTTATTTTGGTGGGGGGAGGTGGGGCAGAGTAAACCTCTAATCCTCCCTTCCTTACATAACAAATCCAAACACTACTATCTCTGGGAGAAGAGGCCAGGCCACCAGACAGCCGCTGTATGGGGAAGGGTTACGCAAGAAGCCAGTTCTGGGTTTTCCTTTCTGAAAACAGAGGGGCTCTGAAGCGGGATTTGCATCTCTAAGCGTGCAAGGGACCCAGTGGAATCTCTAAACCCAGCTGTTTCCCCCGGGGGCCCACAGAGAAAGAACTGGAGGAGTAGGGGTGGGTGGGTGGGGGAGTGGGGGTTGGCCTGGCCTGACAGAAACTGTAGCTTTAGTGGGGTGTGGGGGGGAGCCAAAGGACCTTGCTGCTGTGCTCCTGTGTGCAGCTCCACTCTGAGCCTCGGAGGACAGGCGCAGCTGGAGTGTGGGTGGGAGGGAGGTAGGCACCCCCGACGGGAGGGGGGTTTCCACCTGCCACAAAAATGCCCAGAGACCCTGGGTCGCAGGAAGCCGGGCGGTGACCAAATGAGAGGTCTGGGTCGAGGGCCGGCGGCTTCCCCGGCTCCTGCACCCCCGGACAGCCGGGCGGCCCTCTCGCCAGCGGGACCCAGCTCTGACCACGTCAGTCCCCACCAGCCCCGCTGCCGCGGTCGGGGGGAGAGGGGAGGGAAGGCTGGGGGGTCCGTCGCAGCCCACAGGGCGGGAGCCCAGGGCAGCCGGCCGAGCCCCGGGGCTCCAGAGCCCAGGCCCAGGCCCGCGCCGCTCCCCGCACTTACCGGACACCTCGGAGCCCGCAGCCGGAGCTCCGGTGGCCAGGCTGCGCCTGGAGGAAGGGAAGAAGGGAAGAAGGGACAAGGAGCCAAGACGTGGGGACAAAGTTTTCCGAAGTGAAGAGTTTACCAGGGAAGGGCTGCGGGGAAGGGGAAGGCCAGAGTGAGGACGCGGGAGACCGCGGAGCCGGGCGGACGCCGCCACCCCTGCGGCGCGGGTCGGGACCGGGGCTCCCGGGTCGGCGCGCCCAGCGCCATCCCCGACCCCTCGCCATCCCCTGGCGGCGGCCCATCCCCAGCCTCCCGCACAACCGAGCCAAGCGGGGGTCGCAAGGCCCGAGGGCGGCGTTGGGCAGGGTGGGGGGCGCTCCTCCAGCCGGGACCGGCCTGGAGCGAACCACCGTCCCAGGGCCCGCGTGTGCCCCGCGTGCGTCGCCGTGTGTGTGTGTGTGTGTGTGTGTGTGTGTGTGTGAGAGAGAGAGAGAGAGAGAGAGAGAGAGAGAGAGAGAGAGAGAGAGAGCCGGCGTGGGTCCCCCAGTGCGGGCGCAGGCCTGTTCCCTGGGGATGCGCACTGGCGTGGGTCCCCCGGTGCGGGCGCAGGCCTGTTCCCTGGGGATGCGCACTGGCGTGGGAGGCTCCCGGCGCTGGAGGATCTTGCCCCCGGGTCGCGGAGGATCGCCAGGGGCCCGCGGGCCGCGGGGGGCCGCAAAGGAGCCCGCGGGCTGCGCGGCGCCGCGGGGCGGGCAGGGGCGGGCCGGACGGCCTCGGGACCCCGTGCGCTCCTCCTGAGCTCGCGGGCGCCGGCTCTGCCGGTCGCGGCGGGTCGGGACGGCGGGCGGCGGGCTGAGACGCGGCCAGGGCTTGCCCGCCCCGAGCCTCTGGAGGTCCCGGCCTCCTCCCGTGCGCTGTCGGCTCTGCCCTGCGTGCGTCCCGGGCCGACTGGCGCTCAAATAATGGGTTGGTGCCTGGATTGAGAGCGCCTGCAAGGGCACCCCGTGTGGGTGCTGGATGGGGTGTCTGTGCGTCTGGGTGTCTGTGTGTCAGTGTGTCACTGGGACTACGTGGTGTGGTGGTCAGCTTCTCAGAGATGCAATGGGTCACTCTGAAACGGCCTGACCCACGGTGTCATTCTAGATGCTGGCCTCACTGGCTTGGTGTCTGTGTTTCTGTGCTCTGGAGAAGGGAAACCAATGCCTTGGAGTTTACAACCAGAGGCTGTTTCTAGCAGAGAGGCCAGGAGACTCTAGAAGTGGGAGATGCCAGTCCTCTCGGGATTATTCCAAAGGGAGTCAAACCTCCACCACAAGGAATCAAGGCGATCTTGGTCTCCAGATCCACGCAGCAGGGGCTTCTTCTGGTGCTCAGCCTGGCCGAGCCTTCTTTCGCCCCACAGGGGATACACTTGTACATGTGGGCATGTTCTTATCAAGTTTGTACGTGTGCACTTGTACACACAACTACCCAACTAATCGTACCCCCTTGCTCCCTTGCACTCGGGTAGAGCTACTTCACAGCCAAATTCAGCCACCATCCTCCTCCCCGATCACAGCCAAAGACTTCTGTGCCCGGCACATCTTTGGGTTAGTGAAATGAACTGGGCCTTGGAATTTAATTCAAGCCAGAACCTGACTTCTACTAAACAACACCAAAGCACTGTTAAATGTAAATCACTGCTGCTAGTATTTGCATCCTTACTTTTAGGCCTTTTCCCTGGTCTGTCTCTACCAGACCCCAACCACCACCCCCAGGATTCCAGCGATCCTGGGCCAAAAGCTATTCCCTGCTAGTTTCAGCCTTCCCTTCTTTCTCTCGGTTCTTTCTAACTCTAGTTCCCGGCTGGGGGCTCTGCAGCCGGGTTTTTTACATCTCCCCATTCAGGTCCCGAAGTTCCATGTTAGGAACTCTGGGCCAGAGAACCCCAGGGCTGGAAGACTGAGTCCCTGGGACTGCAGATACTCCGTCTGAGGTGAAGAGATGCCCCTTGAACCCATCCATTGCCAAAGGAGCAGAGAAGCCTTCTGGATCCGGGAGGGATGTGAGGGACGGTGGGAATCCCACTCCAACTCTCAGGAATGTCTGAAGCCAACTCTAAATTATAGGCAGGATATGGAGAAGGCTGAGAGGGGTTTGGCGTAACCTAGGCAGGACACCTTGACTCTAAGAATCTGGAAAAGGAAAGGAAAGGTATTGGGCCCAGCTCCCAGTCTGCAGTCAGAGTCACTGTATCAAAATGATGCCCCAAGCCCCTTCTTGCCCCCAGTCTGGAGGGTCACTGAAATCCCTGTCCAGCCATGCAGTGCTCTTCTGTGGGTCTGAGGGTTCCAGATCTGAGTGGCCTGAGAGGCATGTGTGCCCAGGGCACACCACCCCCAAAAAACAGGTCCATGAGGAAGGGCTTCCTGTCTGAAGGGCCTTCTGCCCCAAGACCTGTGCTGGATTCCACTTGCTTCTGCAAGCCCTGGGTGATGGGGCATAGGCCTCTACTCAGGGCAGACAGGCATCCTTGCTCTGGGCAGCAAGATGAACTGGGCAAGAGAAAGTCGAGAGCCTTCCAGCCCAGGTGGAGTGGCCAGAGTGATAGGACCAACTGTCTTTTTTGATGGCCAAAAAAGACCCTGCTTCCCTATCAAGGGGCTCCTGGCTGCTTGGGATCAGCCAATCTCTACCTCAGAGCCGGCAGGCTAGCAGGCTGGTCCTCATCCCCAAGTCTGAAAGCCCCAAAAAAGTGTGCCCCCCCCCTCAGCTCACAAACCAGCTCCTGAATGGGAGTCTCTACCTAGAGTGAGAATCAGAAACACATTTGAGGCTCATGTACGTACACACTCACAAGCAAGGGAGAGATTTGCCCAGACTTGGTCTGTTTCTCCATTGGCCAGGGAGGGTGAGAGTGTCCCCAAATTGATGCAACTCTTAAAAAAGCAAGAGAAGAAAGTCAAAGTCAGGCGAACGCAGAATCCTCTAAATAAACACCATTTCCATGGTTTTAATAAGCAAAATAGGAAACCATTTTAATAACCAAAAAACAGAAACCAGTCTGAATAAAACTACAATAGACTAGGTTTTAATATTTTCATATCATAAGCAGGGTTTGAAATTGATCCCTTATTTTACATGAAATAAAAACAAATTTCTGTTGCAGCAAATTTGATTTCAACACAGTTGAATCCGTAAAAACCGAAGCTCGTTTCTGATGCAGGACGAATATCCACAATATTTAAAACTGCAAGCACCATGCGGTTCATACAATCTTGTTATTACTGTTAATTTATCAACTAATACAAACTCAAAAAATGCATCCGGCCAGCAGCGCCAGCAATTTCAAATGGAAACTAAAAAATACGCTTTCATTTTGGTATTTTTGTCAGTGCAACTTAAATCCTTTTACTGACCTGCAGGAAAAAAAAAAAGTAATAAAGAAAAACACCCAGATTTTCCCTATAACTACTATACAACTGAAGGGGGGTAGGAGGGAAACACCACCAATATAACTCACCTGCTATCTCAAAAAGCAGGGAAAGAAACACACATAACGTGTTGGTCTAAAGGACGCGCTTGAAAGTTGCAAAATTCCTTGCCAAATGTTTGGGTTTCCGGTACTTTCTGAGTGTGGCGGTTGGTTCAACACAAGTTTAGGTCACCACTGGGCAGTGTCAGGGCTGGCCAAGCCCGCTCACCCGAAGAGCACTGCAGCCACAGCAATTAGCATGAGCCTGGAGGCTTCTGAAGGGATCCTGGGGGCGATTTGGATGGCATTAAAAAGGCAAATAAGATCTGTTTTCCTTTCGTTTCTTGTTAGGGGTGTCCATTTTAGCGAAAAGATGAGGTGGGAGTGAAGATATTCCTGGCTGGCTCTGGGGTGCGGGAAGTCCGCAGCTGCCCTGCCCTGGTACCCAGGAGCTGGGACCCCAGAGTCCTCTTTCTTTCGACACCACCAAAATGGAAAAACTCAAGTGGAAGGGACAGGGGGACCGAATGGAGACAGGAAAGGGGAGAACACATGCAACTTCCAAGGGTGCCCCAAGACAAAGTTGTTTTCTGATGCAAAATGCCCAGAACTTTTTTTTTTTTTTACTTACAAAATATAATGCCATAATAATAATAAACCCAAACGAAGACACTCTGCTTGCTGCCATGTTCTCTAAGCGGTTTGGCGGGGCGGGTATTTACAAGCCGACAGCCGGGACTGAAACCCGGCAAAGCAGCCGCCGGAGTTTCTGAACTGCGATCCCTTCTCACTCAAAGAAACAAGGGGGTTATGATCCATGATCAACAACATGCTAAAGTTAAACAAGAAAATGGTACAAAATAGAAATTATTACCATACATGTCCAGCATGCAGGATTAATATTTTTAATGCAGATTTTCGTATTTTTTTTTCTATATAATCGAGCAGGCAATAAAACTGATGAGAATTGCGCGCAGAACGTCCTAACTGAGGCCCGCGCGCGTCTCGGGGCTGAGAGCCAGTGTTCTCCGGACCCTGGACGGACAGGTCCGTCTGTCCTTCCTTCCTTCCTTCGCTCAGCCTCGCCTCGCGCCTGCCGGGACGCCAGGGTCCCTCTCCTCTCCTCTCCTCTCCTCGCTGCTCTCCTCCTGGTCAGGGCTGCGCTCCGGGGCCGCGCGCGGCAGCGGCCTCGGCTTAGCGCGCAAAGTTCGGGAAGCCAGGAGTCTCCCGACGGCCTTGGCGACTCCTCGGGACTATGCCTCGCCGCCCTCCAGCCTGGAGAAAAGTTGCTCCGGGACTTCCCACCCCCTCGTCTGGCTCTGGCCCTGCTCGAGTCTAGGAGGCGGCGCTGGCGCGCCCCGCTCTCGCCTTGGCCAAGGTCCCCTGCCTGCCCGCGCGCCCGCCCGTCGCCCGCGGCCCGCGCGCCCTTCCTCCCTCCCTCTCCCTCAAGTCACACAGGTCAAGGCCGGGGCCGAGGCGGGGACAGGATCCGGGGGAGTCCGGGGCTGGGGACGCGGGACCGCGGGACGGGGAGTCCGGGCCGGGGCAAGGGCGGGGGGGCCGGGACCCGCGACGACTCACAGAAAGAACTCGGGAGAGGAGGGGCTGTCGCTGGTGGAGCCCGCCTCCCTGAAGCCGGAGTTGGCGAGTTTCTCGCACTTGACCTTGTAGGCGTCTCTTTCGCGGGCCAGCCGGGACACCTCCTGCTTAAGCTGCTCCACCTGCTGAATGAGCTGCGTCTTCTCGTTCTCCAGGTGGTGTTTCTGCTGGACGCGTTTATACCTGCACGACTGGGCGTAACCCCGGTTCTTCAGGGTCCGCCGCTTCTGCTTCAGGCGGATCACCTCGTCCTTGGTGAAGCCCCGCAGGTGGCGGTTCAGCTCGCGCACGGACATGGACACGAGCTGGTCGTCGGAGAAGCGGTCCTCCACGCTGCCGCCGCCGCCGGCCGCCGTCGCCGCCGCGGCCGCGTGCGGCCCGGGCCCCGGGTGGCTGGTGGGCAGCTGCTGCGCGGGGCTGGCGGCGCTGGACGGCGGCGGCGACGCTTGGTGGTGGTGGTGATGGTGCGGGTGCGCGTGCGGGCCCAGCTCGTCGTGGGGCACGCCGGCGCCCGGGTAGGCGTGGTGCGGGTGCGGGTGGTGGTGGTGGTGGTGGTGGTGCGCGCCGCGGAAGCCGTCGAAGCTCTGCAGCGGCTGCGGCACCGGGTGCGACCCGATGAGCGCCTCCACCGCGTCCTCGGGCGTCAGGTTGAGCGCCTCGGGGTTCATCTGCTGGTAGTTGCTCGCCATCCAGTACAGGTCCTCCAGGTGAGTCTTCTGTTCGGTGGGGCTGAAGCTGGGCGACGAGGGCACCGAGCTGCACGGCGTGCTGAGCGGGGTGGACGACACCGAGCCGGCGGGCTGCAGGCGCGTGCAGGGCCGGCCCGGCCGCTCCGCGCGCCCCAGCGGCTCCTTCTTCACGTCGAACTTGAGCAGGTCGAAGTCGTTGACGTACTCCATGGCCAGCGGGCTGGTGGGCAGCTCGGGCCCCATGCTCAGCTCCGCGGCCATCGCGGACGCGAGGCGCAGCCGCCGCTGCCGCCCGGGAAACTTTGCGGCCGGCCGGGGCGCGCCGAGCCGAGAGCGGGGGCGGAGAGCGGCGAGCCCGGGAGGCGGGGAGGCGGGGAGCCGAGGAGCCGAGGGCGCAGCGGGCCGGGGCCGCCGGCCAAGCCTTTGTCTGGGGACGCGGCGGCGCGCCGGAGAGTCCCGAGGCTGCCTGCGCCGCCCCGGAGCTCGGGCCGGGGCCGGGGCCGCGCCGGGGCCGCGCCGGGGCCGGGCCGGGCCGGGCCGGGCCGCGCCGGGAGGGGCGGAGAAGCGAGCGGGGCGCGCGGCGGGGCGGAGGGGAGGCGCCGGCCGAGCGCCCGCCGCTCGCTCTCTGGCTCCCCTGCTCTCTCGGGCTCCCTCGGTCGCAGCCGCTCGCAGCCCGGCGGTGCAGCTGTGCTCGATCCGGCGCCGCCGCCGCCTTTTATCGCCTTCCTGATGTCACCGGGGCGCGGGGGCCCGGGCGGCCCAGCGCGCCGGCCAATGGCTGCTCGGCCCCCGCGGCCGGCGGCGCAGGGCGGGGCGCGCCTGACAGCTCCTCCGCCCCCCGCGTCAGCTGACTGGCGGCCCGAGCGGCGGAGAGCGGCGGAGGCCTGGCGAGGGCTGGAGCCCGGTGGGACGGCGCGCCCCGGCCCAGCCCCCCGCCCCCTGCGGGGCCCGGCCCCCACCGTCTCGCCTGCGGGGCGCGCCCCCCGCCCCCCCCCCCGCCCGCGGGCCGGGCCGCCCCTTTCACCCCTTCGCGCGCTCCCCTGGCTCTTTGCCCTTCGCTCCCCCACCCCCAGCCCGTGTCACCCCCAGGAGGCCCGCGAGGAGCGCCGCGACCCCCCCCCCGAGCCCTTTGTTCCCCGCGGCCCCCGCCCGGTGGGGCACGTCCCGTGGGCGCGCGGCTGCTGCGGGCCGCGGGGGTGCGGGCCGTGCCTGGCTGCGCTTCTGCGGGGCTGCGCGTATTTGCGTCTTGGGGGTGGGTTTGCGGCTCCAAGAGTTGTGTTCAGACCCAAGCCTCAGCCCCGGGGGACCCTCCTCGGGCCCAGCAGGGGCCGCTCCCCGCCCGGCGGGTGCGGCGGCCGCGGCCGAGCCGGAGACAGGACTCCCGGGGCCCCGCCGCTCCCCGCGCCCGCCCCACCCACAGAAGCAGGAGGAGGACGGGGGCGGCGGAGGAATCGGCCGGAGGGCTCTGAATTCCTCTCCGCAGCCGGACGCGCGGAGCCCGAGCTCCCGAGGCCTGGGGCTGAGGCCGGTGCAGGACGGTGCTCCGGGCGGCTCGCGGCTGCTGGGGAACCGACCCTGTTTTTGTTTGAACGTTTTGTAACGATTTAGCAGATCGCGGCGTCAGCCCGACGCGAGTCTCAAACAGACATAAAGTGCGACCCCAAGTGGCCACTGTGCGCAAAGGCGCGCGGCGCGGCCCGGCCCGCCCCGCCGCCCGCAGGCTGGGACGACGCCTCGCGCCCAGCTGGGTCTTCCCAACTGGTCCGATCCAGGCCGGCCCAGAACTGAGGCTGTGTGAGCACCGCGGCCCAGGACTGGTTCCCCTAGAGCCACGCGCGGGTCCCCGGGTCCCGTCCCGGGACCCCGCCGCGAGTTCGGCGCTGATCGCCGCGCGTGAAACTAGCGCGCGCCCCAGCTCGGGGCAAGGGGGCAGAGGGGATGCGGGAGGGACCCTGGGATGCCCTTGGGCAGCCCCCTGCGCGGGATGGTCAGGGGCCGGGTTACGCCAGTGGCTGAAAGCGGAACGGCCACAGCGGAGGGGCCCAGGGCTGTCCGATGAGAAACCTCCCCGGAGCGCAGACGGGGAGCCCACGGCGCACGAGGCATCCGGGCGGGGCTTGGGCGCTGCGTACCCCTCCTGACTCGGGCTCAGCATGGCCCGGGGGGGGGGGAGTCTCTTCCCGAGACCCCCCCAGCCCGGGCGCAGGAACCGGATAAATCGCAAATTCGCTGTACCCGGAGACCCGACCCGCCTCCCGCGTCGCCTTCTGCTCTGCAGCTTTGGGCGCGTGCAGCGAAAGGCAGAAGCGCGCCCTGGGTGAGTGTGTCCCGGCCGCTGCCCGTGCAGAGCCAGCACGACTGACACCGCGCGTAGGGGTCAGGTGGGCCACACCCGTGCGGAGACAGGCAGATTTATTATTAATTATTATTATTATTTTATTATTATTATTATTATTATTATTATTATTTTTAGTGTGAGAAGGTAAAATAATTTGCCTCCAGTTAATCTGAAAACTCTATTCTTTTGCGCCCTCGGTGCAGCTGGGGTGGGGTGTGGTCTCAAGTCGCCTGTTTTTAGTAAAGTGAATATATTTGAACTAAAACGTGAACTGAAAGGTTTGGATCAGCAAACCTGTAACGCTGGAAGAGCCCGTCCTCAACCCTTCGCAGGAGCGTGCTCTCGGCAGAAACCACTCGGCGGTCTCCCGGCAGAGCCTGGGCCCTGCAGCCGCCCCACCTCTGCCCCAAGCCGGGCAGCGGGGACCAGCCCCCTCCCTGCCCGGGTCGTGTTAGCACACGGTGAGAGCACACCCGCACCGCGGCTCAGCGGGGGAACGTCTGGAGGCCGTCCGGGTCTGTGCAGACTGGGGCTCCGGGCTGAGGCGGTCAGGGCCGGACAGCGCGCTAGGCGCTCTGGGTGCCGCTGACCCCCAGCCGGCGCGCCCTCCTTCCGGGCCGGGAAGGAGCCTGGTGGCTCCGAGAGCACACCTGAGGCTGTGGACCCCTGCGTCTGCACCGAGGCTGCCTGTCGGGCCAGTGTCCCCCCTCCCACTCCCAGCCCCGGGGCTGCTTGACCTTCGCTGTCCAGGACAGGAACCGAATCTCGCAGTGTGGCCTCTCTCAAGGCCCGAGGGGTTCCCTCCGCCCCGGCCCTGAGGTTCCAAACATCCCCCTCTCCTGGGGCGTCCGGCGGCCGTCTCAGGGCTTCTGGAACTCGGGCTTTGTCTGGGCAGATGCGCTCCTCCTTTGTCCCTGTACCTCCGTCTCCGTTGCGGTCTGTCCCATCCCCTGGGCTCGGACTGCGCTATCTGCGTCTATCCCTAGGTCCACCTTCCCCCCAAACCTGGTTTCTTGCCACGCTCCCAGCCCAGCCAGTGCCTCCTCTCCAACCCCACCCCACCCCCCAACCACCTCCAAAAAAATGTTGGAACTGGGTGAGTAAACAAGGCTCGCAGGTTGCTCCTGAACAGAGGCCGCTGCAGGGCAGCCCACCTCACTTCTCGGCCTAGCCTCCCCCACACCCGCAACTCTCCGCCGGGGGGTCTCGGCGGGCCCCAAACCCTCTGGCCTCTCTCGCTCCCCCACAGCCACCACCGGCTGCCACCTCTCTGCGCCTGGGGCTCTGGGGATCAGTGCGCCGGGGTCGGTCAGTGGGGGCAGTTCCTGGAGGCTGCGCTCCTGGCCTAAAAGACTAGCTGGGGGGGGGGGGGGTGGGAGGGGGGGAAGAATAGGAAATGGATGATGGAAGAAGTGGAGAGTCCAGGAGAAGCAGAGGGAGGCACCGAGGCCCAAGACACAGGAGTGGGGCGTGGAGCCCCCAAGGCTCTTTTGAACTGGAGCCGAGGACTGTTGTTGGCGGCCAGAGCCCTCTACTGAACAGTTTGGCGTCTCTTGCCCCCAAAACTCCCATCTGAAGTTTTCACCCATGCTCGACCTTCTTTCCCTACGCACACCAAGTTGGGCCAGAGGCGATGCGTCCTGGGCGCACCACTTTGGGATTCTCCAGCTGTATCTGATTGAGCGAGAAGGCTCTGCGCTGCCCGCGCCACCGCGGAACCCCGGGGCCCTCGGGGTGGGGTGCACCGAGAAGTTCTTCTCAAGGGAGCACTACCCTCCGCCAGCCGCCCGCTTGGAGGTTCGCTGCGCTGCTCCTGCGGGCTGCTGTTCGGCAACCCGCTAACCCGAGAGTGGCCCCGCGGCGCGCTCTCCGTGCGCCTCCAGCCCGGCGCGCCGCTCCCCGCCGCCCGCAGCCCCGCAGCCGCGCTCAGCCTCTAGATGCACGGTACTCCCGTCGTTTCCTAAGGGTTGCGGTGCTTGGCACAGGAGCCGGCGTCTGTGTGCGTGCATGAGTGCGGTGGGAGGTGTGCAGGAGCAGTGTGTGTGTGTGTGTGTGTGTGTGTAAGCAGGGCACAAGCACTGCTTGGAATCACAGAGCCGGAAGCTCCTGGCCTAAGTGCAGGGTGGGTTGCAGGATTGTACTCTCCCGGGTCTCCAAAAAGGCCAGTGGTCCCAACCGCCCCAGAATGAGTTCGACCAGAGAGGAGCTAGCCTTCTGCTTCCGAGTCACCCAGAAGTCCATCACCTGTCTCCTCCAAAATGCCCAGAGGTCTCTGCCACCTTCTTCAAGGCTCAGCCAGAAGGATTCTGTTGCTCCCACTCCCTCTGAGCTTCCTAAGACCTAAGAAGAGGCAGGAGCCTTTTCTTCCTCCTCTTCCTTTTTCCCAAAGGCAGCTGTCACTTCCACTGTCCCCTGCCCCACACAATGCCCATCAGATTCCAACCCAGTGCTTCCAGAAAGGTATGCTTGGGCTTCTGGTTCCTGGTGGCCTTGAGCACCCAAAGGACTCCGTGGTCTCAGGAGGGAGCCAGAGTGACCCTACTTTGCAGAGCCCTTCCCCCCACTCCCTCTCCTGGGAACCAGAGACACCCCCAACCACCCCCACCCACACAAACACGCTTAGGAGTGAGAATTTATTATTAAAACTGTTTCATTTGCTTCTTTTTATTTTGTTTTAACATAAATACTAGAAGTTTTTAAATTACATTACGTGGCTTACACTTTATTCCTATTGGACAGCGCTGTGTTAGACACCCTACTGGGCAATATTGCCTCCAATAGAGATGGGGTATTGGTTTGTGATATTCACTCCCATTTGGATGGGGACTTGCAAAGCTTTTTTCCTTCAATTCTCACAACTCCATAAGGTAGCAACTATTATTATCCTTATTTTGCAGAGATGTGTAGGCAAGCAGGTAAGTACAGACACATAGCGGTTTTATCAACCTGTTTGGTCCTCACCGCTGCACTTTCAGGTGGGGAGGGTTATCTATACCTACACAGAGGAAGCTCTGAGAGGCAAAGTGAATTCTTTGGCTACACAGCAGCAATGAGCTGGGGCTTCTGGCCCCGAGTCCAGGATTCTGAATACTATGAAGTATGTGATCTCTGTCGGGACTAGGTGGCGTCCTGGGGCCCAGGTGTCAGCATAGTTCCCCATCTGCTGTCTGGGTCAGGGTTTCCAACTCTTCACAGCCTCAGTGGTTCCATTCAGGTCACAGCAGAGCCTCTGCTCCCTGCCAAGTCTCTGCAGACAGCTCAGTGAGAAGGGCAGGGTAGTCAAGCATCTTTGAGCCCTTTTTCTTTCCCTGTCCTCTTTCCTGACTCTGTGGCACTGGGTCAGGATGGGAGAGAAATCAAGGTGGGATGCAAGCCAAAGGAGAGAAATTTTGCAGCGCCCTCTTACCTTGTCCTTTACCCTTGGCCTTGACCTGACCTCTACATTTGGCCTTGGTCCTTCGTCCTGCCTCTCTCTGGTCTGAGTTTGACCTTCAGCCTTTTTGCCCTTCAGCTCCTATTTGTCCATCTCTTATCAGGAGAGAAAAAGAAGGAGAGAGAGGGGAGAGAGAGAGAGAGAGAGAGAGAGAGAGAGAGAGAGAGAGAGAGAGATGGCCTGATACTGATGAGAAGTTCACTACCACTCAGAGCCGGTGAGGGATGACCAGCAAGGCTCCCTTTCCCACTACCACCTGCCCATGACCTCAGAGCCAGCATTGGAGACTCTGAAACCTCATCATTTCCTCAAGGCCAAGGCCTTCACCTCCCACAGACCAACCATCACCTATCTGTCCATCGCTCCATCTCAAGATCTTGGGTCCTCCCTCTCTTGCTTTAGCTTTCACTTAGATGACTACACAGGGACTTTCTTCTTGTCCACAGAGTCATGAAGCCAGCTTTCATGTTCTATAAATCTGACCATTCTACCTTCATCCATTCTACCTTCCCCCAGTTTACTTACAAATTCTTTCAATACTTGGACAAAGAACTAAACTCCTTAGCATGGCTTTCATCCCCAGAATTCCCTGCTCTGCCAGCATCTCTTACCTCATCTCTCACTGTATTCCCCTCAAAGTGCTCCAAGCACACTGCCTACTGTAAGTTTTTCCACAGCCCAAGTAATGTTCTTCCACAGGACCTTTGCACTGGCCATTCCCCCTGCCTAATATGAGTTAGTCTTCTTGCTCTGAAGGACTTAGAAGATGTAGTCTATGGCTCTTCCCAGGCCTCAGAGGGACCTACCTGGGAATAGACATGGGGAGAAGAGTCCAGGAGCCAGGGCAAGGTCCCAGTCACTTGAAGGAAATCTCACACACTGAAGTCATATGGCATGGCTCTTCCCTCAATCCCTTCCCTCCCAGGCTAGATTACGCAGACCTCAACTTTGGGAGAGGACTTGACAGATAATACAGGTCAAGAAAAGGCTTTGGCCAGTTAGTCCAAATGCTTTCTACTTGAGAAAATGTGTTAAACAGATTCCTGGGCACAGTCTGACTTTATAGGTCTAGAGGAGAGCCCAGGAATTTGCATTTTAATAAGTTCCTTAGGTAATTTGGATGTTTGGGGTCCCAGAAATGACCTTTGAGAAACTAGATGGAATTTGACCATGAGCTTCTGGAGGGAGACACTGCGATAGAGTTGTCTGTGTGTCCCCAGCAGCCGGTGCCATGCCCATCCCAGGAGGAACTCAGTGACAGTTGTGGAAGAATGAATGAATGAATGAATGAATGAAGTTAACAATTAGACACACACCAGTGCTTCCTTGCAGTATGCTGTCTCAGAACCCCCAGGCCTTTCCTGCATGCCCTCCAGTCCTCTCTTCTCCCCTAGTTAACAATCATTCATTCCTGAACCAATCCTATTCCTTCCTCTGCAGACCAGGGACCAACTCAGAGCACATCTGGATGACCTGAGTGACCCCATCCTACTGGCCTCCCTTCTTTTCTCCTCCTCTGTCTTAATGTTCTTCAGGGCTGCAGGGGTCTAGCTCCCCACCACATGCTCATCACAGCTTGGGGAACAAGCTTCTGGGCACAGGGGTGTGGGTAGCACTGTCACACTGGGGGGAACCTGCTGCCAGGGGCTGATGGAGAGAATAAGGCTGTTTGGCTGTACCTGAGCCCAGGCTCATCTCAGCTGGGAGCTCCTGTGGTCACTCAATCTCTTTCTTACCTTTCCTCTTTTGAAAATGAATTATACAAGATATACAAGCCTACTTTCTCATTGTAAAAAATGCAACAATGTAGTTTTAACATCTCTGTCTAGAGCTACAGCTTGCTTTTTATTTTTACTCAGCAACTTCTGCGTCAATACACAGAGAGCTTCTTCCTTTTAACTAATGCATGGCAATTCGTCCAGTGGATGCTCTGTAGTGTTGCTGGGTTTTTTTTTTTATCCAGTCTTGTATTTATGGACATTTAAGCTATTTCTGGTACTTCACTCTTGCAAACAATCCCACAACAAATAGTTCCTTTTTGCATGTGTGCAAGTATTTCTTCAGAAGAGATAGCAAGAAATAAAATTGCTGGGTTGAAAGATGAACACAATTTGTAATGTTCATGCTGGTAAATTAGCCTCTGTGAAGGTTGTACCTATTTAATTTCCCATCAGAAATATGTGAAGGCAAACTTTTTCCTCACAGCCACACCAACAATGGATTTTATCAAGATCTTTCATTTTTGTGTCAGCTCTATTTGTGTCTATTCTGTGACCGGTACTAGGAGGTGAGGACACAGGGATGGGCATGGCTTCTTTCTTCCCCTCCAGGAAACTGCAGACCTTCCCATTGCAGCTGGAGAGGTGGTATGATGGAGATGCATCCATAATGCCAGTAGATCCCCAGCAAATGAGCCCTTTGTTCTATGGGGAGTGGGAAGAGGAGTTGGCTGACCAGGGTTGCAAAGCAGAGGTAACACTTGACTAAAGCATCGAAGGCTGAGCGGAAATTGTCCAAGAAGTGCAGGAAGACCTGCTGGTAGGTCCAACTCAAAGGCACAGAGCAGGAGCGCTGTCACAGGCACTTGGGGAGCTATTTCCAGGAGGCTAGAGATAGAGCTTCATGGTTCTGCAGGAGCCCCTGCTTAAAGGGTCTTGAATGCCTTGCCAAAGAGACCCCTATCTTAAGGGCTAGAAGATCATCTCCACATGGGGCAAGCATCTTTCCTGGGTCACTGTTGGTCACATAGTAGGTGCTCAATATATATCTGTAGAAATGAAAAGGAGCATCCCGAAGGTATTTAAGTAACATCTTAACTCTCTTTCATTTCCCACGGAGACACGGTGTGCTCTTTGCCAGGGACTGTGAGCCTGGCTGCATTCTGTACGCTGGAGACACGGCATGAACAAGCCAGGCTCAGGAATCCATTTCTGGGCCTCAGCCCCCCATTCCGGCCTGGTGCCAGGTCCCTTTCACCTCTGCCTGTTAGAGATTGCTTTTGGTTTCTGTGTTGACAACCCCTGTTTCTGTGTTTGGAGCGGCTGTTCAGTGCCATTTCCTGATTTAATATCAGAGCCAGCACAGAGCAAGGATGCACAGTTAGCAATTTTTGCTCCAAGTATTTTTCAAGTTCCTTTTTGATGTAAGGGTTGGGTTTGCAGCTTCCCTGATCTTGCCTAGCAGGGAGGGAGAGATGGGGGGAAAGCTGGGAGCCAGAGGAGAGAGGGAAGGGGAGAGGGCCCAGAAAAGATTCATCCACTAGAGCAGAACTGAGGGACTCCCAAGCTCCTTTCTAGAAAGGGGATGGCAAAGGGCTCAGCACAGATAGAGGGGCAGGCTCTAAGGTCTGCTGGCAGGTGCAGTCTCTACGGAGCAAGGCTGCTATTTCTCTTCTGGGTGGGTGTAAAGATTTATACATGTGTCTATGTCTCTTCACACAAAGAACTGAAAAGCTTAAATAAGCTAACGATGCAATTCAAAATACCAGAAAATGAAAACAAAATTTTGTTCAAAGAAAAATTGAAGATACAAGTCCCAGGCACTCAGATATTTTGACTGAGCATCTGCCATGCATGAGGGCTTCTGCAGCCCTAAGATCTGGGAACAGATTGAAGAGCTCATCTTCTTCTGGTGGGAACAGACTTTTTCACTGCACTATAGTCAACACAATAATGGAAGAGGGCATGCGGGGTGTCCACGCCCCCTACACACATGTGTGTGTGCACACACACACTTGAAGACAAGACATGAGGAGAGTCTGGAGTCTTCAAAGGCCCTGACTCCCCACCCACAGGTACCTAGCTCCACTGCCACCCACCTCTGAGACTCTTCCTCTGATCCTCTGCATCATTTTGGGTCTACTGAGAAGCCAACACCAAAATGACATTTGGCATGCAAATGGGGGAGACACCTGTGAAGGATAAATGTGATGGGAGCAGAAGGAGGCAGGAGAGCCCTCAGGCCTGACATCTGTGGGAGGGAGGAGATAGGGAAGAAGGGAACTTGGGAGGGAGGCAACTCAGACCGCAGTGCTTGCTCAGAGAGTGTCAGCCAGGCTCACAGGGTGGTCCTGGGCCAAAGTCACCCGTTGGGAGCCCCACATCTTGTAGGAACGGGCCAGCACGAGCATTGCCCTCCTGCCCTGTGCTCAGTCACTGGCTGAGAACCCTTGGAAGGAAAGGCAGCCTCAGCCTGAGCATGCTGGGGGAGTCCGGCATTTGCACTCCCCAGAGCAACTTCCCTTGAAAGAGACCTAAGCAGGGCATTTCCTGACCACCCCTTCCACTGAGTCATGGCAGACTTCCTGGGTAGTGAAGCTATAGCAGCAACCATCTTAGTGTTTTCTACGTGTGAAGGCCCACACTGCATAGGGTTAGTATCATCTCACTTCATCCCCCACCATGACCTCACAAGATAGGAACTACTGTTATTTTCGCCCCCAGTTTACAGACAAGGATGCTAAGGCCCGACTAAACTAAATCACTTGCTAGAAGCCACACCCAACAAATGACAGAAAGAGGATCCAAAGCCTGTTTGGCTCTAGGCTGCTCTGTCCAGGAGGAGGCTCGGGTCAGTGGGAGGCTCATTCCTCTCTTTGTATCTGTCTCTCCTCCTGCCAATTGCTGTGATGTGTTAACAACACAGCCTCCAAGAAGACCCCTCAGGTCTCATGAGGGCCAATGGCAACCCATTCGAAGTTGGCCTTAGGACACCAACAGCCTGCTAGCCAGCTCCAAACAAAAGGCCCAGAATGCTCACCTGAAGTAGGCAGTCTCCAGCAGCCATGTAACTGCTTTTTCTCAATCATCACCCCTTCCAGAGTCCTACCTGCGTCATGTGTCCACAGCACCTTATGCTGACCTCCATCAGGGCTTTTCAAACTGTACCCAAAATGTCCATTAAATCTGTTTTCACTACACACTGGGGCCCCTCCAGGACCAAAATCAGGTCTGAGTCATGTTGGGGTCCCTGGCACCCAGCACATAGGGCCCTGGAACTGGAGGGGCAGCAATTCATGGAAGAGATGACCTGACAAATGAAGACTGGTCCAGAAGGCACAATTAGAGGTCATGGGCCCCTTGTGACAAGCATAGTTTGGCCTCCAGAAGAGCAGTCTGCATTCCCAGCCTGGCCGCAAGGGGCCTCATCAACCCCCAGGCAGGATAAACACTGGCCCTTGCTTCTCTGGAGGTAGATTCATGCCTCCCACCCCTGCCCCAGAATCTCTGCAGGGGGCCCAGGCCCAGGCTGTCCAAGGCCTTGGCATCTGCTCGGCCGCAAGTGGCCCAGTGGGTAGCCCCAGCCAAGGAGGAGAGTTATTTTTATTTATTTCTTCTTAATCATGAACTTAATTTAGCTGCTAATCAGGTTACCATGGTGACTCGCACTGGATTTATAGCAGTTTCCTAAAGCGCCTTTTTCGCACTCTTTGGGTAAATGAATAAAATTTGGGTGATGAGCAAAGCGCAGAAGTATTGGGTGTCCTAGAAAAAGGTCAGATGCTTCCGTTTTGTATCTGCCTTTCAACCCTGCCTGATGTGCTCACGATAGAGCCATGACTCTGGGCTGACTCCAGTTTCTTCTCTTCTGCTCTCCCTTTGAAACCTTCAATGGATCCCTATTGCCAACCAGGTAAGGTCTGAGGTTCTTGCATTGCTTTTAAGGCCTGCTCCTCTAACCTCGCCTCCCTAATGCTCTTCCCTGGACTGCTCCCTGCATGTTTATGCCTCTGCCTGTGCTGTGCCGGGGGGGGGGGGGCAGAAAAGCAGGGGTGGTCTCAGAGGTGGCCGAAAGGGTTGATTTCTCCCCTCTGCCTTAGGAGTGAAGGAAGCCTGGCTTGTCCTGGGACCACACTGTGCCCCAATGCGGTATTGGAGGACATCTTTTGGGCATTGTTACTGGGCCCCCTCCCACTCTGGCAAGGGTGGAGAATAATGTGCTAGCCAGCCCAGGATTGCAGAGCAGAGGAGCAGCCGGGAGAAGAAATATGGAGTCAGTATTTTGACAATTTTCTGTATTTTGCAGCCTGGAAGGCTCATTTACTGTTCCATCCCAGGGGTAGGGAGGCACACCGTTTGTTTCCCCTCACCCCGTGGGCTCAGAGGCACTCCTGCCTTGGGCCAACCAGAAGCCCCCCTGTGGCTCCCAGAAGGGAAAGCGTCTCCAGGCTGGAGGCCACGATGTCCAGGTTTCCCCTGAGGACCTTGAGGCTGGCTGCCAATCAGTCCCAGGATCAGCCACAGTCCATTAGCGAGTGCCCACGGCTCAAGGCGCCAACAGAGCCACTAGACGTCGGCGCCAGATCCTGCGCAGGGAATCCAAAGCCATCTTTAATTATTGTCTTGGCCTTTGTAACCAGACAAACTGGACCTACAGACTGTGGGCTGGCTCAGTTGGCTCAGAAGGCGCCCCCAGTCACCTGCCCTGCTGCTGCTCTGAGTTCACCAGACCCCCTTCAGGTCTGAATGTAGGTACGAGCCCAACAGGAGACCACTCTGGGAATCTCCAGGGCTGCGGGGGAACAGCCAGCCCAGGCTGTAGCACGGCTGTAGGTAAGGCTCTGGGAGTTCGCCCAGTGACCACCCCTCTCTGGGCCTCACTTCCCTTACGGGGAAGACGGGGCTGTAGTCATGGCAGATGTGCTGGCATCACTTCTGGCTCTTCCAAATTTGGAATCAGAAGAACTGGGTTCCAATCCCGGCTCAGCAAGATTTGCTTTTGCTTCAGGACTGAGGCCCAGGGAGAGGCCAGGTCAGTTCTAGAATGCCCTTGGGAAGGCGAGGTTAGCAGGCCTAGACTTGTACAGTAATGACCCAGAGGAGAATGTTTGTGATGTGCCAGGAAAGCCCTAAACAGCCAGAGTGCCTTTGGCAGGCGTGTTTGTCCACTGTTACCCCCAGAGGAGTTTCTGTCTGAATGACTGAGGGCATATGGGAGTGGGGAGTAGAGGGAGAGCCCTCTCTACGTGGGCATGAGACGACCTGGAGAGCCGGACGCAACAGCCCAAGGCTCATGAGATCCTAACTCAGTGACAGGCTTACTACATGATCTTGGGCAAGTCACTTAACCTTTCTGGGCTTCAGCAGAGGTCAAATCCTACCAAAATGGAGGTGGGACCTTATGTCTCCAGACCTCTCATCTGCATGTGAGTTTGTCAAGCTGGTTCTGGTGCACCTCAGAGCAGTGAGAGAACAGAATTATGACTTTGTCAAGTTCAAAGGGCAAACACCTTTTGGCCACTGGGGCTACCTTAGTCCACCCCTCCACGTGCACCGTAGCATAGGAACCGACAGATGCCCAGTCCCTGCAATGACTGGACAAGTATCTGGCACAGAGGAAAGCAGGGAACCTCCCGCCGACTTGGTGGGTGTTACACAGCATTGCGTCGACGAGCGTGGGCTCTGGAGCCCAGCTGCCTGGGTTCACCTCCCAGCTCTGCTGCTTCCTAGCCGTGTGACCTCTGGCAGGTTACCCAACCACTGTGTCTCCTCCCCACACTATGTATAATGGGGTTAATGGCTCGTACACCTCACGGAACCACTGGGAGCGTTAAGCGAGCTAGCACGCAGGAAGTACTCAGTGCCGTGTGTTCACAGCGGGGTACCAAACATTCCCCCCACGTATTAGCGATCCGAGACGCTGCTGTTTGCCCAAACTCACAATCAAGGAAACCGAGAGGCAGGGAAATGAAACCTCTTATCTGGGACTGAGACTCTAAATCAGGGCATTCGCCACCAGACCCTGACGGCTCCCACATCTGCTCGATACCATCAATGTTCTCAACTGACGTGTTCTACCAAACAGGCTCATGTGGCAGTGGAAACAGAGACAGGAGCAGGAGTTCATTAGGAAGGCAGAGCGAGCCACCGATCAATCCTAACATCTTTAAAGAAGAACAGGTCATTAGGACACAAGGCAATGGGTGTGCAGAGCGCCACCCCCGACGGCTTCTAGCCAAAATCGAATGTGACTGCCGGCTCCCAGGAAACACAGGGGACAGAGGAGCATGGTCGATGACACCATAAGGAGGCCCTCATCAGGAACAAGGGATAGTCTGCAGGATGAACCTCCCAGGTTCACCAAGAAACTAATGGTATTTTTAAAAAGAAAGAAAAGATGACTTTTAAAATGTGGGGAGAAGCGGGGGGACAGTTGCAGATTTTTTAAAAACTGAAGAGATGTATCTACCAACTGCAACGTTGATGACCTAACTGAATAGCCTAGATGTTAAGAAGACATTTTTGAGACAGCTGGGGATGTTTGAACATCAACCAAAGAGCAGATATTAAAGGAACTGGGTTTTTAAAATTATCTTTTAGATGTGATAATAGTATTGTGGTCATGTTTTAAAAAAATTTCAAGTCATTACTTATCAGTAATGCCCCCCTAAAATATTTATGTATGAAGTGAGATAGTGTCTGGGATGTGTTTTAAACACTCCAGTGAGGGCAGAGGTGGCATAAGGAGTGCACAAGCCTTTATTAATTTTTTTTAAGATTTTATTTATTTATTCATAGAGATGCAGAGAGAGAGAGAGAGAGAGGCAGAGACACAGGCAGAGGGAGAAGCAGGCTCCATGCAGGGAGCCCGGTGTGGGCCTCGATCCCAGGTCTCCAGGATCATGCCCTGGGCTGCAGGCGGCGCTAAACCGCTGAGCCACCAGGGCTGCCCGCACAAGCCTTTATTATCATTCTCTCTACTTTTGGGTATGTTTGGAAATTTTTGTAATACATAGTTTAAAAGGAGAAGAAGGGCAGAAGATGGATCACTATATTGGAAAAGCTACAAGTACAGGTTTCGGAAATGTTTTTTTTTAAGATTTTATTTATTTATTCATGAGAGACGTGGAGAGAGAGGCAGAGACATAGGCAGAGGGAGAAGCAGGATCCCTGCAGGGAGCCCAATACAGGACTCGATCCCAGGACCCCGGGATCATGCCCTGAGCCAAAGAGAGACAATGAACCACTGAGTCACCCAGGTATCCCGGAAACATTGGTTTTGAGTGAGGTTTGGTCCCCCCTGGAGATGAGAGGGCCAGGGGAGACTCCCTTGCTCCTTGTCCATCAAAGAAGGAAAAACAGATCTTTGCACACAAACCTAGAAATCATTCATTCATTCACCCACTCATCCATTCATTTGTTCACTCATTTACTCTCCAGTCCATCCATCTATCCATTCATCCATCCATTTGTTGAGAGGCTCCAATGTGCCAGACCCTGAGAAAGGTTCACCAGAACAAAGGTGATCATCATCTTTGTCTTGGAGGTGCTGACAGTCAACTTGTTAAAATGCCATCACGCACGTAGATCATCACAGACCGTGAGACGTCTGAATGAAGTGCATTGCATGCCAACCAGCAGTTTAACATGGGGGGACGTGGTTTGGTCTGGTGTGAGGGATGGTCAGGGAAGCACTGTGGGTGACATTTCTCCTGAGACTTGAACAGTGAGGCGATGACCATGTGAAGAGCCCAGGGAGGAGCTCAGAGGACAGCAAGGGCAGATGTCCCAGGGTGGGAGGGATTTTCAGGAATGTTAAGTCCAGGAGGGTTGGCAGAAGCAGAGAGGGAGTAAGGAGGTGGGTATGAGACAAGGACCCGTAGGCTGGGGAAAGTCTGAGGGCATCAATAGCTCTGCTTGGACCAAGAGAAACCTCTCCCCCATAAATAACATGCCACATAGAGATCCAGGCCTTGGGTCAGCGGACAAATGCTCCTGCAAGTTACCACGACCAGCGCTGGGAAAGCGAGTGTTGGAGTAGTCTAGTGAAAATGCTCTGCTCACTTAAAGAATGTTAATCTGGGAACAGGGTGGAGGGGAAGGGGGGGACCCCGCCCCGGGGCAGAGACAAGGCCACTACAAAGGGAACCTGGAGAATGCTGAGTAAGGAAGACTCCCAATTAGAGATGTAAAAACCAAAAGCAGCCCTGTGCCCTGCTCAGCCCCTCCCTCCACCAGCCAGCCTAGTCAGGGGAAGGAAGTCCCAGCCAACCGTGGGGACAGTTGTCCAGTGATTTATGGCCCCAAGACAAAGCCTCCCAGGAAAGACCCTGTGAAGTGCACACGTGTTGTTGGAACAATTAGAGCCCATCCATCTGTTGGAGTCAGCGTGATATCCGGAAAATGGGCCCTGGGGCAGGGCTGGCCAGGACTGAGCACTGGCATCCACACAGGACTTTCCATGTGGTCAATGGACACAGAAGCCTGGGAGCTGAGAGGGACATGTCCCACTTTTCAGATCACTCGGGAAGGTGACTTGCTCAAGGTCACTGGGCAGGAGATTCAAACTTAGGTCCCTTTGAGGTCCTGAGTTCCGAGCCAACACTCTTTTATTGTATCTTCCTGCCTCCTTGGACGTTTCTGCAGCTGCCTGGGGTGGCTGGTCCTTTGGGCTCTGCAAGGCTTTTCCTCCAGTCTTCCAACATTGGGCTGCTGGTACCCAGGCAGGAGGACTTAGCTCCCAGTCCCCAAATCACCTTAAAACACCAAGCTGGGACATCTGGAGCCATCAGCAGCCTTCTCTCCCGTGGAAGCAGGGCCTCATTTCCTCCTCTGAAACTATGATTCTATTGGGACTTTGGAGGAGTCACGGGCCACAGGCCCCTACCTCTAAACCATCGGCGGTGTTCTGGGCCCTCGTGAGAGGTGCAGGCGAAGCAGTTCCCCGGAGGCCACAGAATCATCCCATGAGCAGATGCCGTACCTCTACCTCACGAGCACTATGCCTGATTCAGCTCCCTGAACCCGGCCCAGGCCCTGGCCCAGAAGAGGTTCATGGCAAACCGTTTGCTGAATAAAGGAACCCACCTCTGGCACCAGAGGTGTTACAACAAATCCAACTGAAAAAGGAAAAAGAAAAAGGAAAGATGACTTATTAACATGATGAAGAGATGGGGAAATGCTTCTGATAGAATGTTCATTGTAAAAAGCAAAATATAGAACCACAGAACAAAAAAAAAAAACTGGCATAACTCCAGTCTGATTCTAATCGTGTCAAATAGCATGCATACATTTGTGCACAGTAAAAAAAAAAAAATCCTGAATGAAATAACAGTCCTAGTGCTGGGCAATTGGTTTATGCACGGTTTTATTTGCTTCTCTAATTTTTTTCCCCAAGATGTATTACAGGAGCATGTGCCATTTTCCAAATAATAAGGAAAAGCTGTAACTGATTTTTTTTTTTTTTTTAGTAACATAGTTTTAAATAATAAAGTTTAGGGCACCGTCTGTCTCTCTGAACCCAGAGCCAGCTCCTGGGAGCCAGACAAGGCTCGGATGTCGTGTAAGCTGGAGGAGACTTGCCCAGGGCCTGCGGGACCCACACCACGCATGGCACCAGGAGGTGCCTGTTCCCTGTCCAGGGTCTTAGGAGGGAGAGTGTGGATGCCAGGCCTCACAGCCGTCTGCCAAATCCTCACCACAACCAAGTACATTTCCACAACTCCTTGCCCCATAAACAAGTCAGTAAATCAAAGCACATCTCGTACGCAAGGTGGGCCCTTTCTGGTAAAACACAAAAAAACTTAATCTTTGGTCCAGAAGCAGTAGATTGCGGCGGCAAGTCAGCAGCCAAAACCATTAATCTTTGCCGCGTTCCCCAACTGGCCCGAGTAGTAAAGAAGATAATACCCCAGCAGAATCAGTGACCCACTACAAATTGGTCCTGAAAGGTCCACCAGCATAAATAGACTTTTGCTGATCCAACACTTGTTAGGAACCCCAACAAAGAGACTATTGGCTCATCTGATGAGCCGCTCGCAATGGGCCCTTGCAATGGCTGGTGATGGATGACCACCCTCCCTTGGAGGGGAAGATGCAGCTCCTGGTATGGGGCCCTTTCTCATCTTAAATTTGTCCTCAATAAATCACAGGTGCAGAGGAGCCGGCATCAGTTTCATTACACCTGCATGCTCTAGTATCAATCACGCCACCATGGCGGCCTGTCTGGGCGCAGTTCATTTCAAGTGGCTTTTTCTGTCCTGATTCTGTTTCCACCACAATCCGAGGGGCTAGGGGCCCTGCGGGTGGGAGGAAGGAGGCACGGTGCCTCCTCTCTGGAGGCCTGTGCTCCCTCGGCCTCAGCACCTAGTCCCTCCTCCTTCTCCATTAACCATTTCCCAGACAGAAGCCATCCAAGCGCTGTAGCCAGCAGTGGTGCAGAGACTTCGAGTCAGAAAGACTGGTTTTCAGATGATGGCTCTGATAGTTGCAGGCTTGGAACACGTGGCCTCACTTCTGGAAAATGGGGCTTCTAGCAAGGACCTGCCAAACACAGTAATGGGTATAAAGAGCCCAGCACAGCGGTGGGTACAGTGTGGAGCCCGGACTGATCTTGGTCCCAGGCTTTTCCCTGGCCTGGATGCTGGCTAAAGATCTGCACTGCAGGGTGGCTGGTCTCGCCTTCCTTTCGGTACCCAGGCCCATGAGAAAGTAGACCCTGCTGGTCCTCTTCCTGTGTCCACCTGCCTGGACCATTCCCGGTGCCAGCAAAGGTGTGTCAATTACAGCCCAGAATTTATGACGAGGCTGCCACAGCTCGTTTTTTGTCTTGTTCCTTTCATTGTAGGCAGTTAAAATACACTTAAAACTGAGGACACCAGAGAGCTCACAGACCTCTTCTTAATGCAATAATCAAATACTTTGATGTCATTAAATGCATGTATCAGGCTCATCATAAAAGCCGTGAACTTCTTTTTTAAAAGAATCATAAATGAGAATAGATGGTTTCTTTTTAGGCAGGCCCTAAGCCGGTCTGCCTACAGCCACCAGACACAGGACCGGGGACGGACACACCCCTCCAGGACTGCCCCTGGCCTCCCCCCACACACACCCCAGCTGCCTCTGCTGTGGGGTGGAGCCCTTGAGGCCTAGAAGCAGCCTTGTAAATCTTTAACTAAATGAGCAAATCTCTGAGCAGAAGAGGCGAGTGCAAAGGACCCCTCTCCTGAGCTGGTCAAGAATGTCAGACAGAACAAGCTTTTCAAAAAGACACTTCCATTCACTGTAAACCTACAAGAGAGCTGGAGTGACAGGGCCATTTATTTGCAGAGGAGTTGGAGAGGGGGTGGAGAGGAGGGAGAGAGAGAAGTAGGAGGAGGAGGAGGAGGAGAAAAGTAGAGAGAGGACGGGGAGGCAGGGAGAGAAGGCTGGGAGCAGGTAGGGCGGGCGAGAGACGGGAAGAGAAATGCAGCAGACTTTCCCCCAGCACAAGGCAGTTAGTTCATCAGCACTGCTCGCTGCTCAGGCCCGAGCCTCGCATACACGCGGCACACGTCAGAGGGGAGGAACTCCGTGACAGTGATGGCAGCAGCGACACGGAGCACATACCACATGTCCCGCGTTGCGTCTTGAGTCCTTTCCAGGCACCCCCTCATTCAATCCTCCCAACAACCCTGGAAGATAGCTACCACGTCTCATCGATTCTAACATATACACTTCCTTTCTCCACTTTAACATCTCTGAAATGGAGATGCTTTTTACAATCACTGTCAGCTGGGAAGCAGCCTTGATGTCATTGTCACGTCTGGGAACACACATCAGAACTTGCAGAATGAGGGGAGCATTTGAGGGATGAGCACTGGGTGTTATGCTATATGTTGGCAAATTGAACTCCAATAAAAAAAAAAAAAAGAACTTGCAGAATGTGCATCTGCGTCTCCAAGTCCGAGGAAAATAGAGGAGAGGTTTTAAAAGAAACCCCACTCCTAATGCTTGCGATGTTGCAGAAGAGAAGGGTGAGGAAAACGTGGACATCGCCAATTCTGAGCCCATCTCTGAGCACGAAGAGGTTTTAGGAATACCTTAAGCGAGTTGTTTCCCTTGTATTTTCCTTCTTAGGTTTGTACAAAGGCCTTGTGATAAAGATCTATGTCTAAATAAAATACTCTCCATAAGTATAAAGTTAAAAGTCTCAGGGATAAGAAAGCATGAGATCATGGCTTAACTGGCGATGATTTTGTGTTTCTTAGTGTGACATAAAACAATGGTGCAACATATAATCGTTGGCTTTTTGGACTAAGAGACGGAGTACTGTCCCATTTTTTTTTTTTAGTACTGTCCCATCTTACAGATGAGCAAACTGGGGTTTGGACATCTTTCTTACTTGCTTGAAGCCACACAGAGTCAAAGCCCCAGGTCTTTCTGATTCCAGAGCCATATTCTCAGCCATTATTGCCAGTCTTCTGCATCTCTGCAGCCAAATCAACATAGGTTCAAATTCCAGCTTTGCCATCTACTGGCTATGTGACCCCGGAGAGTGACTTCTAGTCTCCGAGCCTTAAGCAGAGAGGTGCCAATGAAACCTGCTTCTCAAAATTGTAGGGGAGAAAATCCTTGTGGGTGGAGGTGCGGCACTGTGCCTGGCCCAAAGGAAGTGCCCAGGTTGTGGGGGTGAAGTGAGCGTCTGCATAGAGGTCCTTGGTGCACTTAAGAGCATCCCCTTTGCCTCTGCAGCAGCTGCCTAGACACCTGGACAGCATCAGGAGCTCAGCTCTAGCACTGGACACTTTTAGTGCCTATTACTTCAAGTTTCATCTCAGGACAAGCCAATCTATGCACACTTCTCAGCGCCTACTGGGTACTTGGCGTTTCCTTCCTACTAACAAAACAACAGCCACATCATTACTGCATTCCTATTATTATTACTATTCATGTTTATTAAGTGCTCATACTGTGCGGGCACTGTTCAAGGGCCTTTACACATATTCTGTGCTCCCAATAACCCCAGGAGCGGGTATGTCACAGGTGATGAGCAGGCTCAGATTGCTGAAGAACACGGGTTGCTTTTAGGTATCCCGGACCCATGCAGGGAGAAAATACCCAGAATCCTGGGTTAATGTGGTGCTCTGGGGACCAGTGATTCATTCCCATCAGGCAGGGAATTTAAATTATGAAATTGACTTTTTAAAGTCATAAAGGATGCCTTTCACTCCCATTTAGAAGCTGAACATGTTTACTACGGAAAATCTTGAAAATACTTTAAAACATAAAGCTATGGGGACAGCTGGGTGGTTCAGTGGTTGAGCATCTGCCTTTGGCTCAGGTCATGATCCCAGGGTCCTGGGATCAAGTCCTGCATCAGGTTCCCCGCAGGGAGCCTGCTTCTCCCTCTGCCTTTGTCTCTGCCACTCTCTGTGTGTCTCTCATGAATAAATAAATAAAATCTTAAAAAAAAGAAAAAAAAACTGTGACTATGACCACATAGAATCCCATTACTCAGAGAACATTCCCCGGGTCACATTTTACATTTCCTTCCATTCTGATTTCTCTCCATATTTTACATGATAGACATTTTTCATGCAATTTTATAACCTGCTTTACCCTCACCCCTCCCCTCCAGAATAGGTATTTCTCCACGGTATCACAAACCTTTGACAACATCATTTTAATTATTTTTAATATTTCATTGAATAGGCAACCATAATCCACTTAACCACTCCCCTAATGAGGAGTATTAATCTATTTTCCTGTGCTTTAATGCAGATGTGTGCCTAAAGGTTCATTTATATTTTTATTTCCTTGGGATAAATTATTTATCAGGGCGTTACTGGGTCAAGTGACTTGTACATTCTTAAAACTCTTGATAGAGATTGTCCAATTGCAATTCTTATTTAAGAGTGTCTGTTGCAATCCAACCTCGCCAGCATTGAATATTAATATTTTTAAAACTCTTCTGTTAATTTGATAAATGAAAATTTTCACTGTTATTTTAAGTTAACATATTTGTGTTTACTAGTAAACATGAACTTGTTTTTCAACTTCGTCACCTGATCGTATCTATGAATCTGTGGGATCACAGCAGAGCAATTTAGCATACAGCAAGTATGATCTAGCAAAGAAGTGCTAGATCCTGAATCCTGGCTCTCTGCTTGCAATCTGTATGATTGGGAGCTACTATTTAACTTTTTGAAGCTTTTTTCTTTTCATCTTTCAATAGGGAGGAGAATAATAACACATACTTCATCAGGTCTCTTTGTAAAGAATGGGTGAGGGATCCCATGTAAATTATAGCTGGTATGTAGTAAGTGTTCAATAAATACTAGCTACTTGAACTTCTTTGGTAAATTCTTTTTCACACACTTTCCTCCTCTCTCTCCTGGACTTTTGATATCTCTCTTATCAATTCGAAAGAGCTCTCTCTCTCTCTTTTTTTTTTTTTTTTTTGGAAGAACATTAGCCCTTCGTCACATTTCTGTTGAATATTTTTGAATTGGCTTTTAAAGGTATATTCCTTCTGCTTTGATGGTCTTCATCAAATTATTTTAGTGCCATACACATCTAGTGAAGCTGCCTACATGTCTAGGAGCTATTTCTATTAAGAAAAGGTTTAGAGAAGGAAAGGGGGGTGATTTCCAACGACGTGCCTCAGAAGACATGGCTTCGGTCCACAATGCTGCATTTGTAATAGACGCAATAGGAATTGATGGGGTTTATCATACCCAGAAAGGCAGCCTGAGCTCCAGGACGCGCAGAGGATGCTGTCACAGCTCGGACACATTGATACCTGAACGCTGCACCTGGCACATCATGCCGGGGAAGGAAATGATGGAGCTTTCCGGAGCCCAGTCTTTCCCATTCTCAGTCCTGGAGCTGTCCTTGTGTTTACAAGGATATTTTAGCAAACGCACAGACACAACCGCTCCAGGATCTCCGATGCACATCTCCACCTCCGTGCACTCGGTATTTTTCTGTCAACGAGGGTTTGGAGGAGTGAGAAAGCCCCTTTTTTCATTTTTTATGTCTATTAAAAATAAACATGCTGAGAAGCTGCCTTTTAGTCTCTTTATCAAGCTCCAAACGACGTGTAGCCCTTGTCAACTCGGTGTTGACGAAAGCAACCAGCACGATTTATAAGACGTCAGGAACAAACTTAGTTAAGGGCAGCTTTCCCCTCCATTGATCAAAACGGGTTTTCGGGGAATGATGGGCAACCGGTCCCTCAATGGGGCTACGGCCAACGGGCAGGCAGGATGCTGTCCCCAGCCCACCGGCCTGGGCCCAGCTCACGGGACTCCTGGCAAGCTCTTGTGCCAGGAAAGCTGGGAAGCCACCTCTTTATGGGTCAGCACAAACGAGATCCATTTCATGCTGAGTCAATTTAATCAATACACTTCTTGCTTTGGAAACTCAGGGCATTTAGAGAGAGCAAAGCCATGATACAGTAAAGCAGCTTTAAAGTCTAATGAGCTTCTCTGTGCTAATTAGTGACTTTGCTAACTGGAAGCTTTCTTTGTTAGAAAACACACCCTTGCCTTGGAGTGACACAAAATGCCAGCTTTACTCCCAAATGTACCTCCCTCCTGCTTTTATCAAGCCAGAAAGGGAAGCACTTGGTTCCTCTCACCCTGTTAGAATTCGTAGGCCTTTTCTTTCTTTCTTTCTCTCTTTCTCTCTCTCTCTCTTTCTTTCTTTCTTCCTTTCTTCCCTTCTTCCTTTTTTCCTTTCTTTTTAATTTAAGCAGCCACCATTGCATTTTGCTTTGTAGAAACAAGAAAGTGCAAGGGCTCAATTTCTCCTAAATCCCACCTGCCACCCTCCCGGCAGGAACCGGTCAGGGAGCTCTGGAGGGTAAACACAGTACCCAGCCCTGGCGCTTCTGGAAGAGACACAACAGTATGCCCCTCCCGCCCCCTCAGATTCGCAGTGAGATCTGGTAATTTGCAAATTGAGCAGCCAACATTATTTTCTGAGGAGCAAGCAGGGTCTCCACTCCTCGCTAGGAGAATGTGACCCAATCATTTGTCACAGCAATGCTCCGATTCTAGAGCACTTGAGAATTCTTATCCATAAAGCTGATTACTAACACAGGAATGGTTGAGGGGGGAAAAACCCTTTTAATCTGGGAAGGAGGGGAGGACGAAGGCAAGAGGGAAAAGACACAGAGCCCGCTGGTGTGGTGGCAGCTCCAAGCAGAGCTTATTGTGAATCAGAATTACAGTTTGGATGTACGAGTGCAAATTCCCCCCCTCTTGCTTGTCTGCCCCGTTTTTGTCCCCGGCTGGGTCTCTGTGTCACTCTGCCCATCTTCGGTCTTCTGTCCTTCCTAAGTACTTGATGCAGATCCGATGCCTGGAAATAATTGCATTCAGACCCTTAAGTCCCACTTACAAGTCTTTAGGACTGATCGAGATAAACTCCATCAGGCTTCTGTTTCCACCCAGAGTGCCCCCATCATTTATTAGACGAATTAAAGTATCAATTTCTGTTTAAACATTAACAGGGTGATGCCAAATATTAGTCAGTTCCTAATAATTTTGAGGGATTAAAAAGATAATAAAAGTAATAGTCCATTACATTACCTACTTCAGCAAGATTGTAATGAACGTAATAAATTCTGGATCAGGGTTATAACAACTTCCATCTATTTAAAATGAATTTGTAGGGTTACTTTCATTAACTATGTATATGGGGAAAATGATCTGACATATTACTTTAAAAGAGCTGTAAAACCGATTAGGAGAAAATATGCTTTCCAGACAGGGATGCCGGCCACTGGGGGCCAAGTGCATCCTTGGGAAGAGGGGATCCAGCTGCCGAGACAGCCCAATTCCGTGCTTCTCATCCTGCCCGCTCGCTGCTCTGAAGAAATGATGACAGGATCGACGCCAGGATGAGGGTGAAGGACCCTCCTCTCCCCTCTTTCTGTTCGTTTTTCCCTCTCCCCAGGTATATTCCCGCTAATGAACCAGGGCCCGCTCTGGGAAGTTCTGCAAGGAAATAAAGCACAGGCCTGCCGCCCAGCCTGGCCTCTGGGCCCCCAGGGGGAAGCTGCCGTATTAAAGGGGCCCATGCCCTCATCGCTGGAGGAGACAAGGGAGCGAGCACTTGGCTGCACCACAGAAATTACTGCTGTACCTCGAATGCCCGCTTCATTTATCAATTTCATAGCAGAAAAACCCATATGACTGCCTTGTTCACTCGTACGCTAAATCTCGACACAGAAAGCTCCCCACCGCCAGTCAAGTGTGCTACGTGTGGGCCTGGGCAAAGTAACTTGAAATACCACTAATGATTTATACTTAATTGAACCTCTAAGTGATTAAAGTGGTGGTAATGAATGAATAACACCCTCCTCGTTCTCTCACCCGCTGGGCCCAGCGTCTCCAGGCGGAGTGGGCCTCGCAGGGGATCAGCCCGGACAGCCGGCCCGAGCCTTTCCCTCCGCTTCCCCCAAGCTGCTCGTCTGGGTCCTGGCTCAATTGCTCTCGCTTGCAGTAAATGACTCCATAAGCACCGTATCAGACCATTGATCCTTTTTATTAGATTACCCAATTGTAAGGTTAATGCATTTGCATTTGGCAAACGGAGTGGGTCAGCCTGAATCCCACGCAGGGATCGGTGTTTAAATGGACACACAGGAGAGCGGCTCTATCAACATATTGATTTGTTGGGAGCAGTAACCAGATGCCGATGCCCTCCTCCCCCACCCCCCAGCCCCCAAGAGAAAGTGCTAGGAGAATACACTTCCAGGGCTGTGTCTTCCTTCTAGAAGCCCCTCTGACAGCCAGGAGGCCAACGTTAGTGCCCACCCCACCCCCCACCCACCAGTACTTACTTGTGTTGCTGGAAGGAAGAAGGGTCCTGCAAAGTCATCAGAGACAAAGGTGGGCCCCTCACCCTAGACCGGGAACCTAGCTGATTCCTCTAAATGTGGGAGAGCCAGGAGGACAAGGACACAGCTTCAGAAGCCAAAAATTCTGCTCTTTTTGAACATCATAGAGTCAGACCAGGGAGGCCATTTCTACCTAGGTTTCTTTACCCCGGGGAAAGAAATCACCCCAGAAAACCATATTCCTTTATAGATGGATAAAGCGAGGCCCAGAGATGGAAGGAAACTTACCGGAGGCCCCCCGGTGAGTTCATGGAAGGAGTCCCCAGTCTTCTGCCTTCTAGATCGGCCTCTGGTAAGAAGGCAGGACTCCTTCCTATAAGAGGTGGATTTGAAGCCATGACACTACAGAAATAGTCATTTTATACAAACGTCCTAGGACACGAGCCATATTTCACATCCAGCTGCGTGAACTAGGTCTTTGTCTGAGTTGTCCTGCGGAGTGAGATTCGCTGTAAGTACTGCTTACAGGATGGATCTGTGCAGCACCCTGCCGCCGCCAAGGATGAGGAAGCCGGCGGTTCAGTTTCCTCTCCCCATTCCCAAGAGAGTCGGGAGGCGGGGGAGGAGCTCATCCTGTGAAGTCAGAAATCAAGAGTTCAAGTCTCCCTTCAATCCCTTGGGGATCACATCATCTTTCTGAGCTCATCCTCCTCATCTGTAATAATCCCTGCCAGACTGTATTAAGACTCAACAGGATAATATGTGCAAAATGAACCAGCATGGATGTGGCCCTCATCCATGTAGGGCATCTTCTCCTGGTTTCCAGGACAGGGGTGAGCCCCTGGACCTTACAGGCAGTAACGATGAATGACAGGGAGCTGGGGGCAGCACCCACCGGTGAAGGGAGTTGCTTACCCACCCAGCTGTCTCCTGCTTTCTATGAGAGGCCCAGGCCCCTGCCCACGGCCAAAGTGTCCAAGGGACTTAGGAGGCCGTGAAGCTGAAGGTAAGGCCATGCTTAAAACAACAATCTTATTCATTCACATTTTTAGACTCCTCTATCTATCAAGTGCTTTTTACATGTGTTTAACCTCATCTAATGCCCCCAACAGCCCTGTAAGGTTCAAATGGTTATGCCCAGTTTACAGAAGCAGAAACTGAGGCTTGTAGAAGACAAGTGACTGTCCAAAGTGACAAGCCCGGGAAAGGCCAGTCCTGGGGCTGAAGCCCAAGCATATCAGACCCTGGGATCTGGGTTCTCCTTCCCTTTCTCCCCTGCTATTCCATTGATCAACAGCCCTAGGGGCAGGCAAGGGACAGGAAAACATTTGTCCTGAGAGAAAACAGAGCTTCAGATGTGAAGGTGAAAAAAAAAAAAAACACTGAGTGAGCAACAGTTGGCCTTGATGAGTTATTGAGAAAGTGCTGAGATGGCGAGGTGAGGTGGTTCAGGCCCCCAGGGGCCCACGGGAAGCATGCTATCTGATAGGGAGTGAGATGCGGGTAGATGCCACCTGGAGATAGTCAGTGCTGATATATCTGGGAAAGCGGACAAAGGGAGGCCCGGCTGAACTAGGCTGTCCATCCAAAAAGTTCTCAGTGTTACAGCTTGGTACCCAATAAGCTTGGGCCTGAGCATGCCCAATTCCCAACTGCCATTGGCCTGTTCTAGGGAGGACACTCAGAATAGCAGGGTAGGGGAGCTGCATGGCCTGGACAAGGTGTCGTGTATAGACAGGAACAGACTTTCTCCGGGTGGGCCTGTGCTCGTGTGCAAGGGTGTGTGTGCAGGCACGTGACACTGTGTCTGAACGTGATACGTGGGACGCTGTTTCCGTGTGTAGCTGTGTCTCCAGGAGAGGATGAGGCTGGTGGGCATGCGTGTTAGTGCCTGTGGCTGGTCATCCTGGCTATCTGCACGTCTGTGGACACATGAAGGTGTTAGACGTCCATGAGAGGTCTCGTGGCCACAGCCCAGCCAAGGCGAGGGATGGTAGGGGAACAGCCAGCCCTGTCAATAGCAAGGTGACCATTCAGAGAAGTGTGTGCTTCAGAATCAGGGAGGGAGGGTCTGCTCTGTCTTGAAGAGTCAGTGAGGACTGCCTGGGGAAGGGGGGTGGTTTGTTGATTGCAACCTTTTTCCTGAGTCTTTGACGGAATGGACATGAGCCAGAATTTGTGGAAACTTCTATTCCCAACTAGGGTCATATTTGGTCTGTTGTTCCCAGAGCAGACTGAAATGGGAACACTGCCCAGGCCACACAGCATGATGAGCAGAGGCTGTTAACCGGCCTTCTCTTGAGCAGTGTAAACACGGGCTTTCCACCTGGCCCCGTGTGCACGTGAGGAGACAGGAGTAAGCAGGATAGACCCCCGGTCCCCTGAACTACTGGACTTGGGGCTTCTAAGTACTTCCTAGCAGGTGTTCTGTGGCCTGGGCTGACCTGGCTTCTCATGTGCAACACGGAAAGACAGACGCCTGCCCAGAGCTGGACACTGGCCTGGATGCCAGGTGCCTAAATCCCCCTTCTAGCGCCCTCCTCTCATGTCCATGCATCCTTCTGGCAACTCAGGTCTCAGTTTCCCCCTCTATCCAATGGGGATGATTATCCCTCCCATACCTGCGTTATATATGTGGGGGCTGGAGTCCTGACCCGAGTAGCTGTACAACCTCGAGCAAATCACTGAGGCCTCTGAGGCTTGGGTTGCTCATCTGTGAAACAGAGCTAATAATAGCAAACGAGACAATGTGGAGGGAAGCACTTTAAAAATTTTTTCTAAATTCTGTTTGAGAGAAGTCACCTGTGACATGGAAAAGCTCAGCTTGATTCTCAGCTTTTGGCCCCGTCTGCCTTGTCGGCTGGGCATTTCTCAGACAATCCAGGCCCCCAGGGAATACCTGCAGGGGATGAAGAGACCCAAAGAGGGGGCTTCAGGACCCCAAGGACAGGAAGGCCCAGGGACAGAGTCCGCTGGCCAGAAGGCACTGGCCCGTGGCTCCCTGGAGCCACACAGCAATGATTCAGGAAAAGGCTGACAAGGATATTAGCAGTGTGGGTTTTTTTTTTTTTTAATCCTGAGCCCAGAGAAAATGCACGGTCAGGAATAAAGGCACCCAAGAGAGCAAGGAGAAAGAGAAATAACCAGAATTAGCCAGCGGGCAGGCAGCGTGAGCTCAGCCCCACAGAGGGCCAGAAGCCCCTGCAGGACCCCTAGCTGGGGAGGCATCCAGGGAACAGGCGGGCCTGGCCAGACACATGAGGGGTGCTCCAGCTAGGACCCGGGCCACTGGAGCCCAGCAAGCGGGCACAATGGAAGACAAAGAAGCCGTCGCCAGGTGAGTCCAGCCACCCCTGGGGCTGCCACATAACCCCTGAGACCTCACCAGCCCCAAGATAGCAGAAGGGGTCCCAGCAAAGGGCTTGAGTCCTCTGCTCCCCACTGTTCACGGGGCTCTGGGTGTCAGCAGTGGGGTTGGGGGCCGGCCAAGAGGCTGCTCGGAGACTGCAGGACGGCTGCAGGAGCCTCTGCAGACAAGAAGCCTCCATGCGCCTCCCTCAAGGCTGAAAGGAGACAAGATGACAGAGACCACAGCCCAGGAAAGTCACAGGGGTGCTTCCCCTGACAGGTGGAATGGGTGTGTCAAGGCATTCCAGAAGGGGGGTCCCAGTGCCTACTTTAAGAGCAGAAAGGAATGGACTTTGATGAGCTGGGGCAGAGAAATCCACTTACGTGGGCAACGGAACTGACATCTTTCCTAATTGAAACCTGCTTTTCACAAATCATGTTAGACTATCAGATTGCTTAAGAAAAAAAAATTCTTTCCCAAGAGAGAAAGAGGGGGGAAGAGAGAGAGAGAGAGAGAGAGAGAGAGAGAGAGAGAGAGGAGTCGGGGGAGAGCAGAATTAACGCATCAGTCCCTGATTCCACTCCAGATTCCAAATTAATGGAGTATAAATTAATGACAAACGTGTGTGATATCCTGGAAGTCAGATGCTTCTCCACACGCCCTCGCTCTGTCCTCAGGCAAAATGCGTCCCTTCCTGGAGCTGCTTTTCTGTGAACATGATCCAGGGAAAGGAGATTGTATATCCCCAAGCCACCCGTGCCGTGGCGGGAACCCACTCAGCCCGGCCTTTATTCTACGAAGGGTGTTAAATTAAAGCTTTTGACAATGCCTGTGCAAATAGAGCCATCATACAGAATTAAATTTTATGTATGTTAAAAGCAACATTTGCTGACTGCACCATTTACGACACCAAAATTTTGGTAAAACACCATTTTGGCCTCTTCTAACCCCCCCATATGTTCATGTTGAGGTGCACCTCGACGAACAGATGCACCGGGGCCTGTGTCACCCTCTGATCTCCGAACCCCCTCCCCAGTTCCTATGATGTAGGTTCCCCTCGCTCGCAATGCGAGGTAAATTGGAATCTTATAATTCAGATGAAGTATACAAGGAGAAGAGGGTGTGTTTCCCTGGAGCCTTGCTGACTGTCCAAACCTCTCTGTGCAAAGCTCTTAAATTACACTTGCTCACGCGGAGAGCCGGGCCGACGTTCCCGAGAACCATCTCGAGCTCCGGATGGAGCTGTCTCCCATCAGAGCTGCACCGTCTCACAGTCCGTAACTGGCTCTCCCACTCCTCTCTGGGGCTCTAGGTCAACGCTGGGATCACCTGGACCCTCACCTTCTCAGCCCAGTCTCCATGGGTCCCCTAGGTGAACAACAAACCCAAACAACAGCCCCCCAAATTTAATTTATTTCTACCTAAACAAGTTCTTTTATCATAAAGCAATAAATTTGTCTTGGTGCTAGCAATTTGTTGCGGGTGACATAACATTGCAAATTGATTAATCGCTACTGTACGCGGCAAAATGAGAAAAGCAAGGAATTATTATGAATAGCGTCCGTCTTTTACGGGAGGGATTCATTATTCAAAAGTGCTCACTGGTGCTTACATGTGCCCTGGGTGCAGATTACATCCATTTGCAGACTTCCCACATCATGCTTACACAAATCAACAAACGTGCATTTATTAAGACATAGAATGAAGGCTATTTAAAAGTGAAAAATGGCCTTTTGCGTTACTTTTCTTCAAGGAAGGCAAATCTGCGTGGGATGTTCCTGGGAAGTGGCACCATAGTCATCACGTGAGCGTCTCCGGGTTCTGTGCGTGCTGGCTCATGCAGGCGCTAACCAGAGCTGCTGGCTCTGCCGTTGGCAGCCCCACAGCCAGAAATCTCCTGCCAGCGGTTCTGGAAGGCTCCCTCTGGCTCAGGAGACTTCACGATGGTCTGTCACTGCCTGCTGGGCGAATACTGGCAGATAGGAGTCTCAGTTCTCTGGAAAGGAGCCTCCTTAGTGACCCCTCCTACGGTGGGAAAGGAAACAAATATTCATTGAGTACCTACTCTGGACCAGGCACGATGCTGATTGCTTTATCTGCAGTGAAGGAGGCAAGCCTCTGAATTTCATCGGGTGGTTGCAAAGACCAACTGGAATAATATGTGTGCACTGCCAGTGCTCAACACAGGTTAGCTGTAATTGCTACTCATTTTCAAGATATTATTACCACCATTTTCAGTTGGGGAAACTGAGGTTTAGAAAGATTGCAAGACTTGTCAAATAAAAAAAAAAAAAGACTTGTCAAATCACCCAAAGGGGCGCACCTGGGTGGCTCAGTAGGTGAAGAGGCTGCCTTGAGGTCAGGTCGTGATCCCCGGGTCCTGGGATCCAGCCTCACATTGGGCTCCCTCCTTCACGGGGAGCCTGTTCCTCCCTCCTGCTTATGCTCTCTCTTGCTATTTCTCTCTCTCTTTCAAATAAATTTTAAAATCTTTAAAAAGAATTACACAGTAAGTGAGCAGAAATGAGCTTCAGTTTTGAATGTAGCTCCAGAAACGCATGCTCTTTTTCACTAAACCACCCCTACAGCTCTCCTCGACAGTCCAAATAGGGTGTAGGTGTCTTCTACTCTAGCCGAGGATGCCACACATCACCACTTGCAGCCCCCTCCCCCCGCCCCACTCTTGGCCTTCAGGTATCCCATGGGACTTTGAGACAATCTGGAGACACCGTGACCTTCCCCATCTCTTCCTCTAACTGTTCCCCCACAGCCATAGATCCCTGTCTGCTCCTAACAGGTCCCCTCCTTCTCCTTCCACTTGTCCCCTCATCAAGGACTCACGCAGAAGGAAGCCCAAGGCTTGCCCCCATGAAGGCCAACAAGCAGTATTGATTATTTCTGCTGAACCCATGCTTTGTTTAAAAATAGACCAAGATCCAACTTTCATATTCTAATTAGATTTCAAAAAGCCTTTTATAAAATGAGAACACCTTCATTATTTCTCTGCTGCTCATAATGCTACTAACCACCCCCAGCCAAGCTCGAGGCCCTGCTATCACCCATCAAATGAGAATAGTTAGTTACTCCTCCTCTCCTAGGAGACCTGTGTGGATCCACAGACCCATCTCCAGGTGCCCATAAGCCAGGGATGGTCAGCTGATAAGCCTGAGCCTGTGGCTCGAGCTGAGAGCTGGCTAGCTCTCTGAGCACATCTCACAAGACACTGTTTCTTTTTTTCTTTTTTTTTTTTTAATTTTTATTTATTTATGATAGTCACACACACAGAGAGAGAGAGAGAGAGAGAGAGAGAGGCAGAGACACAGGCAGAGGGAGAAGCAGGCTCCATGCACCGGGAGCCCGACGTGGGATTCGATCCCGGGTCTCCAGGATCGCGCCCTGGGCCAAAGGCAGGCGCCAAACCGCTGCGCCACCCAGGGATCCCAAGACACTGTTTCTGAAAGGCTATCCTCAAACGACAATTCCAGGACTTGCAAAATATGCAAATTTTGGCCCTCCCCCAGACCTGCCACAGAATCAGCTGGAAGTACGTCCCCTGAATGTTTGATAAGATCTCTGTGTGATATTTGTGTGCATGAACCCAAATTTGTGCATTGTTGTCCTAAATGGTTCCCATACTCCCTACCCAACTTTTGAAGCCATCAGATTGAACCATTGATCACCGCAAATTCTGGTTGACTCACTTGACATCCCTCACTTTAAAAGGAGAGAGGCACAACCTGAGAAGGTGTTCACTATCTTGAGGTCCACTATCTTCAACTGCTCCCATCTTAGATCTCTTGGGGCATCTCTGGGTGTCCAGTAGGACCACTGGCTCCGGTGGAGCTAGGGGATGGGTCACTTGCTGGATACACTGCAAAGCTTCTCGGTCGGGGGCCAAGGAGGGACCAGACTTCCCCACAGGGTGGAAGTGAGATGGGCATCTCTATGCGATCCTGGCCTCTGCTTACAATGGTCAGAGCCCTCAAGTCATCAACGCCCTCTGTCCCTAGCTCTTGCAACCAGTCTGTCATTGTTTTTGTGTACCCTTCAATATGGCTCTCGAAATTTAGCATGCATCTGAATCACCAGGAGGGCTTGCTAGGACAGGACTGCTGGGCCTTCTGACTCAGTAGGTCTGGGGTGGGGCCTGAGAATTTGCATTTTTATCGAGTTCCCAGGTAATCCTGCTGATCCAGAAAGCAGATTCTGACACTAGACTCCAGATTCCATGTAACTCCCCTTCCCCAGAATACATAGGAGGTGCACAATTTCTGTTTGAGGAATGAAATAAGTGATTGAGTAAATTATATGAGTTGCCTTCTTGAGGCCTCTCGCTGGGGCACCTCATTCCACAATGCTCTGTGGTTACCCAATATCTGTGAGGCATCTGTAAGAGTGCCCAGAAGGAGGACATGTCCTGGGACCAGGCTGAGGGCTCCCACACATACGCTGCAAGACAGGGTTTGGGCTGCTCACACCCACAGGAACAGGCTGGGCTCACCTAGGAGGCTGGCAAGCCATGGAGGAAGAGAAGCAGCCCATTCTGTCCTTGATGAGAGTAATGGCGTCTTCCCACTTGGAAAAGCCAACCCATCACTTCCTAGCTGGGCATCCTCCTCTGTGAAGTCGGGCTTTGATCCTTAGGTCTAGGGTAACTGTGAGGGTGTACTGGGATTGCACAGAAAAAGGCCCAGCAGTGTCCGATGGTTTTGGAGAGCTTGGAGGATGTCTCTTCCCCTCGTTCACTCGCCTCAATCCCAACCTCTGTGAAATGAGTCCCAGAGATGTTTCGGGGAGTAATGAATTCCCTCATTTCAGCTAAACCACCCGTGATCCTGGTTTTGTGGAGACGTCCGATGGAACATGATAAATTATTGTTTTAAGCAGGAGCTTCATTCAAATATCCATTTCCCTGTCAAGTTAATTTTGTTTCAATGTATTTTCTAGTGGGTTCTGACTGGGAGCATAGAGAGTACATAAACAGAAGAACATTATGTCTTTGGCCTGTTCCCTGAGTGATGGGGAGCTACAGCACAGGGGCAGGAAGGTCCAGAATTGTGATGGACCTGAACCCCCGCTCCCCAGTCATGTGGGGTTGGTGACAGCTCTCGGGATTTATTCTAGGCTGCTCACACTTGTCTGCAGGGCACGGCGGCACCAGTCAAAAGGCTGGGTTTCTCCAGCCAGGGGCAGAGTTCCTGGGAATAGCCAAGAAAGTAGCCTTGCATCCAATTTCTAGTTGTGCCTGGGGCTGAGGCCTTCATCACATTATCTCACTTCCCCCTGAACCCCTAAAGACTTCAGAGTGCGTTTCCTAAGAACAAGGACAGCCTCCGACACAACCGCAGGACACTGGCCAAGATCAGGAAATTAACACAGATGCAGTATCTTCTGCAGCTCGTGGGCCATGCTCAGATGTGCCAGTTCTCCCACTCATGCTCTTGAGACTCCTTCCCTTTCTTACCTGGTGGTCCGGTCCAGGATGACACACTGCCTTTACTTGTCAACGTCTCTTCAGACTCCTTCCGTTTAGGACAGTTCCCCCGTTCACCTCTCATGATTGTCTTTCATGACCTTGACATTTTGTGAAGAGTTGGGACCAGTTACTTGGCAGAAGCTCCTTTAGTTTGTTGCCTTGATTAGATTTAGGTTGTGACTTTTGGGCTGAAAGAACGGAAGTGACGTGCCGTTCTCTGAGTGACGTATCTGCCCCATTGTTGGTGACGTTGACCTCGGTCACTTGGTGAATGTGATGACCCCAGGTTTCTCCACTGTTGAAAGATATTATTTTCCCTTCGTCTTCTGTAAGTAATTTGTAGAGAGTTATAGAAACATCCTAGCACTCACTCGTTTTACTCTCTGTTGATGATTCTTGCCTGAATTAATGACTACTGTGATGATGGCAAAACGGTGATCTTTCTAAATCCACCATGTAGTCTCTTCATTTCCCAGGGACATCCCACAGTAAGAATACCATAAGCAGAGCTTTCCCTTCTCTCCAGCTAGTTACGTGAATATATAATACATGACTGTATTTATTCCTAACTGTATGGACTCAGAGATTGTTCTTGTATTCAATGTGTCCTAATCCAAGGTTGTCCTTATTTGATGCTTGAATCATGCAACCTCATTTAATCCTATGACAACTAGGTCATATTATCAGAGACCTGCAGATTCTCCCCTTAGGTCTTTACCTACACCTGCAGGACTCTGCTTCCTGAGGCCCCAGGCTTGGTCCTTGCAGTACCCTGTCACAGGGTGTCCTGGTTGGGAGTCAGGAGTCCACACGCAGCTTCACCAAACTCTTGTCTTCAGACGTCCCTTCCAAGTCCCATGGGAATGCATCTACGGGGTGGAAGGACGCTTGACTTCCCCAGTACTTTCTTTCTCTGTCTGAGGCAGCTCAGTCTGTAGGCAAAGAGATCTGTTGTCTAATCTGTAAAATGGATCAGCATTTCAGGATGTCTGTTGACATGATGCCCCCAGGAACTCTTGGCACCGGCCACTTTTTAAATCAGTGAGTCTGACTGCACAATCTTGGATACTCATGAATTAATCATTCAACAAATATTTGCTAAGCACCTACCAAGTGCTAGGCTCTGGGCTAGCCTGCAGTTAGAGCAGTGAGCAAGTTAGACATGTTTCCTGTTTCCTGGAACTCATATTTCAGTGGAGTAGATAGCATCAAATCATCCCCCAAATAAAAGTCTGATGGTACAGGGATGAGGCCTATAGAGGGAGCAAATGTCTCTAACAGGGGAATCTGACCTTGCTGGGGACATAGCAGGAAGCAGAGACTCAGATTGCTTAAGTAGCTTACAGAGGGTTGCACAGGGGTGGAATCCAGATTCAAATCTGGATCTCCTGACTCCCTGGCCCATGTTGGTGAAGCTGTTCTGCCACAGTGGTTTCCTAAGGGTCTCTGGGGATTCTGAGCCAAGGGCCTGTGTTCTGCTGTCCAACTTGGCACATTTTGTTTCCACCGTGACACTGCAGAGCCCAGTTAAGTGACAGCAAGGAAGAAAGGATTCTGATAGACCCAAACATCTTCTAAATCAGTTCTGGGGAGTTTTGTTATTGTTGTTTGTTTGTGTGTGTGTGTGCTTTTTTTAAAGACTAAAACCAGGAAAACTGAACAAACCCAGGTATTAAAATAAGGGAGGGTAGACTTGTGCCTATGCCATCAGAGATCTATAATTGTGTCCCAGGCCAGGAGCTAAACAGAGAGGAAGGCTGAAAGTCACCCGGATGGGTCAGATAGGCCCATGGCCAGAGCCCATGCTCTCTGCCACGTACCGGGCTACCTTCCTGGGAATGTCCATCTGTCTGTTTGTCTGAGAAGGTGCAGGCAAGTCCTCAGCACTCTGAGCAGCCAGGCAAAGCCTCAGAGGGAAAAAGGGTGCCCACACCTGCCCCCACTGCTCACGGCATCAGGAGGAGTCAAGGTGGGGCAGTTCAAGCTCATGCCCACACAATGCTACATGCCTGCATGGACACCCCAGCCTCCAGGTCACCTTTGGCTGGCCTTGACCAGTCCTGGCTTGATACTTGATCTCCGTGGAAGCTGACACCTCAGCATGAGAAGGATCAGGACAGACACAGCTGCCGCCACCAGAGCCCTGGCCGACTTCAGGGAGAGACTCTGAGGACACGGGCTCATGAGCTGCCCCCAGTCCCTTTGCCTGCTCCACAGCCAGAGAGAGATATGCCTACATCCTCTAATAGAAGAACAATGGCAAGAAAGGAAAATTTTTGACTTAACTGACTTGGCTAAGCTTACACAGCTGGAAAACTGTGCTTAAGATCCAAGTCATGCATCTTCCAAGCTTAAACATTTAACCTTTTCTTCAATAAACCACCTCCCTATACTTGGGCATAACATATACACGTCCAGTGCCTGGCACAGAGTAGGTTCCCCACAGTACTGATTTCATGCCCAAGTACACGTGTGTGTATGCTGCATTTGAATGTGAGTGGAAAGTGTCCGTGAGTGCACACGCGGGATGGCATATAATGCAGACGTCTTGAATCTGGAGGTTACTGCAGAAGATTCGGTAAGATTAGGAATGAGGATTCATGTTTACTTCTTGCATCTCAGCTCTTGCTTCAGCTGGCACTTTTCCTCTAGGGACAGAGTTGCATAAACACTGTTGAAATCAGCGCAGCCCAGGTGGCTCAGTGGTTTAGCGCCGCCTTCAGCCCAAGGCCTGATCCTGGAGACCCGGGATTGAGTCCCACGTCGGGCTCCCTGTGTGGAGCCTCTCCTTCTGCCTATGTCTCTCTCTCTCTCTCTCTCATGAATAAATAAATAAAATAAAATAAAATAAATGAAGTCAGTTTAGGACAGGGAGGTGATAGCCAAAAACCAACCTTCGGCCTGGCATGGTTGGTCATTCTCTTAGTGCATACAACTTGATGGAACTAAAAGACCAGACGCTTTGGAGCTAGGAAGGCCTCCTTCATCTCCTGACCCCACTACCTCCTTGGGTTAAGTGACCCTGGGTAAGTCACTCTCCTGAGCTGCTAAGTCACAACTCAGTCCCCTGAGCTACTAATTCCTGGAAATGGAGAAGGTAAGACTTACCTCACAGGATTATTAAAAAGTTTCAGTATAAGAAGAGTTCCCTGCACGGTGTCTGACACATAGTCGGTGTTCAGCATATGTTAGGTCCCTTCTTTTCCTCTGCAGATAGCATCACAGCAGCATTCATAGAAGCCTTCTTAGGGGAGAGAAGGATGATGGCTCTTAACCGCCAGATGAAACTTGGAATCTCAAGGGAGCTCAAAAAACTCAAGTCCGGGCGCTACACTGAGAGGTTCTGATTCAACTGACCTGGGACATGGCCTGGGAATTAGAGCCCTTAAAGCTGCCCAGGTGATCCTAATGGGAACCAAGGTTGAGAACCTCTTAACCTAGGTTCTCCCTGCCATTCATTGGGTTCTACATGGGGGCAAGGCTTGGACAGACTGCCTCACTGCCACTCTGCCTGGTGTCTGCTTTGTCAGCTTTGTAAGCCAAGGCACAGAAGAGGAGGGGGAAACTCATCCTATCTGAGGCTAAAATCCTCTCCCTTGAATTGTAATTTGGATTTCCAAATAAAACCTCAAGACTCGGCCCAACGAGTTTTTATTTGTAACTCTATTGATGAGAAGGTGTTTTGAGATATAAACATAATGTCTTCTACTGACATGCAAAAAAAAAAAAAAAAAAGACCAGTAGACCACGTCAAATTTACTATCTGCTATGCTCCAGATACTTTGCCTCCTATATTCTCTCAAGAGTCATTGCTCACAACATCCTCTGAGCATACTGGGACCAGTAGGGTTAGTTATATAAAATATAGGGATATTTTATATAACTCCTAGGCCTAAACTCCTGGTCCTTTATACCTAGGCCTCTCTACAGATTTCTGAGTCATTTTGGAATTTGCATGTAAAATAAAAGCTCCCTACATAATTGAAATTATGGCCAATTGACCGTGAAATGGAAGTATCCGTGACCAATGAGGTGTTGGGTTGGGGGAGGCTGTTGTGCTCAGAAATGGGGCCTCCAGAGCCCCAGGGCTGGTTCTCTGGCTCTGCAAGAAAAATCCTCCTGGAATCCTTGTTGCTCCCATCCAGTCCAGCAGCCTCACCTGGGTCCCTCTCTCTGGTAAGAAGCAGTTTCGTGTTGCTCCAAAGGAAGACATTCTGTTATGATCTTTTCTTTCTTGGTTGAGAATCCTTCTAGGGGAAGACCCATGAAGAAGTATGTCCTCTCTCAAGTCATGGCTTGTCAAGCCAAGGAACTTCTGAGCCAGAAGTGGGATGCCTCAAGGGAGGGAGTGGGAGATGATACTAGAAAAGTAGACACAGCTCAGCTATAGATGAAAATTTTGAAATTTGGGAGACAGTGGGGAGCCATCAAATGTACTGATAGAGAAGTCATATATATAAGCTGTATTTTATAATGATTGCTCTGTAAAGAGGATTCGATGGGGAACAAATAGAAGCAGGAAATCCAGCCAGTCAGCTTCAACAACAGCCAGCAAATGCAACATGTTGGCATGGACATGATGATGATGAAGGGGAAAGGGTGGGGGGTAACTTAGGACATGAGCAACTGGGACACAGAAAAGGAAAAAGAACAAGAGTCATGTACTACTCTCCCAATAGCGTGAGGAAGCACTGTTTGTTACCCACCTCTTGTCGAAAGCAAACCTGAGTCTCAAAGAGGTCATATGTCTTGCTAATAAATTGTAAAGCCAGAAATTAAAAGCAGCTCCATCTGCATTCTAAAAATGTTAATGAATAGATAAGTAAAATATTGAAACAACAACAAAGAAAGGGACAATACTTTACTCTGGTCATATCATACTTGCTGTATTGCATGCAATTCTAGAACCCACGCTCTAAAGAGGGACTTTGGCTAATGGAATATATACAGAGAAGGGTGATGGGGCTGGTCCAGGAGTTGAAAATTATGTTCTATAAAATGAAAGGTCTGGTGGTGTATAGACTAGGAAAAAGCAGAACTAGATGGCAAGTGACCCTGCAATCAAATGTCTTGTGCCCTCCTAGAGCCCAGGGAGTGAGGTGGAGCAAACCTCTGCATAGCTCAGCAAGGGCCAGAGTGGGCATGTTACAGACCCGTCTTTATCTTGAAGGCAGTGGGAAGCCATTGACAGTGTTAAGCAATCAGTAACACGTCTTTAGTTTTAAAAGATCACTCTGGAGGTGGATCCAAGAATACTTTCTTCCATAAAACTGTATGTTTCCTTCATATGTATTCCAGTATGTATCTTGGTGAGTTTATTCCTCAAGATTTTCCATTACTATTTCTATTTTCTGTGACCATTGCTACTGGGATAAAAGCTTTATTTCATTATATTTTCTAAGTAGTTGTTATTGGAAATTTGGATAGATTTTCGTGTGCACATTTATTCTGTATCCAGCCACTTTAGGAACTCTTCTCATTACTCCCCATAGAGATTCTAATCAATTCTTTTCAGTTTTCTAGGATGTTAAATACATCTTCTGCAAGTAATGACATTTTTTTCTTTCAGTAGTTATCATTTATAATTTTAAAAATTACATTGTCTCATTGCACTTATGAGATTAAATTAAATGTTCTCAATGCATTTACTAGAACTTCTAGAACAGTGATTCTCAACTGGGGATGATTTTGCCCCCCCGGGGGACATTTAGCAATGTCTGGAGATATATTTGTTTATCACAACTTGGGAGATGTTCCTGGCCTCTACTGGCTGGAGGGGCATTCTTATTCTTGATTTCAGTGAAAATTGTTTTTGTGTTTTACCATTATATATGGATTGAATATTAGTTTTGAGACCAAAATTTTGTTGAGTAAGAAGTCTTTAAACCTGTGTTAACTAGATTTTTTTAATCAGAAATGGATATTGAGTTTTATTAAATTCTTTTATAGTCTTCATAAAAATGATAATATTGTTTTTTTTTTTTAATATGACCTGTCCTTACATTATAATTTACTTTTTGGCTCCACTGACATTACTTTAGAAAATCAGTGGCCATTGTTAAATAAGTAAATCCCTGTTGCTTCTTCCCTTGTAGCACTCTTTAAGGAATTGCCTATGTGAGTAGTAGCTTGGTTACAAATCAATGCCAGTAATTTGGAGTGTCTGCCCTATGGCTTTCAATGGGGACTCATATATGAAGCCATCGTTTGCTTCCTCTGATTTGTAATGGCTAAATATGGAAATATTGTTCTCAGCTCTTCTGGAGGATGACTCCCAACCTCCCTGAAATCATATCAGAATTCTACATACCATGAAGTGAATTTTTCGTATTCCACAGAGACGGTCAATAAGTATTAGGACATATAATCTCAACTATCCTATCCACATGTGGGGAGAGTTCACTCAGGCATTTTCACATGACATACTAGCAGATAGAAACTTAATTTTTTTAATAGAGATCTACTAATATTAAGCTATCCTTGGAGTACTAAAATAATTCTTATGTGTTCATGGTGCTCTATTCCTTTAATATTAGACTTGGAGTTTTTTGGTATCCACATTCAAAGGTAAGATTGATATTGTGTTTTCTGTCTTTTTATGGTTTTGGTATGAAATTTTGCTAATCTTGCTTTTCTTTTTATGCTCTGAAACAATTATTAGTGAGATGAAAAATTAGACTGTGAATTAGAAAAGATATATCTGTGCTTGGTTTTTGGTTTATTTTTCTTTAAAAACTATCTTTGTGATGTTAAATACCATTTTTCACTCTAATGTTCTGGATCCATAATCTGACCTTTTTATTAGCAACAAAAGAGATCTTGACATCTACAGAACTTCACTTGCATTTAATTGTCAATTTTACTGTGTGTCTATGTTCTAAATTGTTAGTTTCTGTTTTTGTCCCTAAAGATCACTTTTCATGTATTTTCCGTAAATGTACATATTCCCCTGATTTCTTGAAAAAATGCTTCTCTGATTTTTGTGTTCTTAATAGTGAATTCACTTGACAAAATGTATTTGAGTACAGTTTTGACCGTATTCCTTAAGGTTCCTAAATAATGTTCTCTTCCTTTCATCTAAATATTGCATGACTGGTAGTTTAGGTTCTCTTCAACTTGAAGGTTTTGTTTTCCTTTCCACTAATTAAGTATTTTCCCTCTAACCTTTCCTTTTCTTAATGTTTCCTACTTTTATTATATTGTGTTCAGAGAATATGACTTGCATAATTTTTATTTTAGGGAAATTATTGATGTTTTTCTTCTTTGTTAATATATGATCAATGTGTCCTACTATGTAAGAGTTCCTGAAAAGAAGCTTTTTCCTAGAACACAGTCTCCTCTTTGGGTGCATCACAGAGAGGAATATAGCATTACCTAATAGGGTGCAAAAAAAAAAGGTATTAGAACCCGTATTTAATATTTATTTTTTATCTTGTCCCTTTTAACCTCTATTTTTATATATGTTTCATATGTCATATTAGCATCGAAGAAGATTAATATTAATAATATGCGCATATTGAAAGTATATGCTTGAAAGGTTTTACACATAGAGGTATGTAGCAAGAAGTGTAGCAACTATTAGTCTAAAAAGCATGGAGTTCCATATTTTAGTACAATGGTATGTCTACATAATTTTAAAATATACTTATGTTGAAACTGTAAACTCAAAAATGTTTTGCATAAAGGAATTCGCATTCAAAACACTTGGAGGCACTTGCATTATCAACAACAATAATTTTATAAAGATTGAAAGGCTTTGTTTTATCAGAATTCTAAGGAAGGTAAGGGAAGCTATTTGGATTCATAGGGGCTGGTATTCTGGAAAGAACTCACTGAAATAGGGGGACCAGATCTATCCCTAAGGGTCATATCATATATGGAGAATATGGGCTTATGGAAAGGAAACAACTTATAGGGGATAGCCAGGGTACTGAACAATGAGCTATGTGATCCCTCCATGTGACATGCCCAAAATCTTTTATAGGGATGCTAACTCCAAAAATATTTGGCTTAACTGGATTTTTCATAGAAACCTGTGTAAAGATCACACAGACTCAAAAAAGAAAACCAAGAGAAACAGGAAGAGGTGAGGATAGTTGCTTTTAGGGAACATATGACAGCCCTAAGACATGGAAGTGGGAACTGCAAAAAAAATTTATCTAAATCTCCAAGGGTCAAGAAGCCCTTGATGTTATAGATACAGGCAAAAAATATATATTTTTCAACTCATCAATATCCTCACTTATATTTTATCTACATGATCTGTCAAAGACAGAGAGAGGTGTATTAAATGCCTCTGCCACTATTATGTTATCACTTTTCTTTGTATTGCTAACAGTGTTCATTTTATGAATTTTAATACTATGTTATTTGGCACAACAAGATTCATGACTACCATTTTTCTTATTATGTATTGCTTTCTTATTAAACTAGAATTATTTTAGTATTGTGCTTTTTATGTTAAATCCTCTCTTCTCTTTCTGCGTCATTCTGACTTAGGTTTAAATTTTTTACAAATTTTGTACTTAATTTCTGTTGTTTACTTACTTGCTTTAATCCACTCTAAAACTGATTAGTTCATTTTGATTAAAGCGTATTCTATTTAAAGACCTAGAATTTTAGGTCTTCTGCATTGCTTTTTTATGCTTTCTGTTCATTGAACCTTTTAGCCATTAGTTGTGTTTTCCATCATCATGATGGAAAACATTTTCTAAATTTAAACAATTTAGAAATTGTTTAACAATTTCTAAACAATTGTTTAAACAATTAGAAATTTAAACAATTTCTAAATTTAAAAAAATTCAAAATATAAAAAAGCACTAGTAATTATATACAAAAATATTCCCATAAATTGTTTTCTGTGCTTATTTACCCCCCTCTGGTTATGTGAAGAGTATAATATGCCCTTGTATTTCTCTAAGCAATTGTCTTTTCTTTGTAAAAATTGAACTTAAACCTGTAGTCTGTTCATCATGCAATGAATTAAGTCATTGTTGTTGACTCCTCCTCTACACAAGGAGTAAAGAAGCATTTTAAAATTTACCAATTCCTTCCTAACTCACTTTCATGTTTTCATTAGTATAATCTAGAAATTTTAAACCCAGATGATTAATGTACAACTTCATGTTTGTTTATATTATGTTCATTTTCTCCAAGAATTGTTTTTAGATAATGGCATTGCTAAGTAATCGTATTTATGGTTATTAAAATAACATAGTGAGCTTAGTTCTGTCTAACTGGTTTTAATATTCAGTACCCTAACTTTATATCTTGATTTACTCAACTTTGGGTAAAGTCTCCAACTTTGGTTCATTTCATTCATGTGGAGTATGCCTTCAAAGATTTCATTTGCTTCGTTTTTGTATTTTAGGGTGAGCTCATCAATGGTACATTTTGCACATCCATCTTTCCGTTGTCTTCACAAATAAACAACTTGGTTGAGAATAGTGTGTTTTCATATCATAACCTTTTCCTCTCAAAATTCCATAGATGTTGACCCATTGTCCTGTAGTCTTCAGAGTTGTGGCAAAGTCTGAAAGCAATCTGACACTTGTCCTTTATAGAAAACCTGTTTGTTTTTTTCCTGTCTGCCTATAGGATTCATTCATTTACTAGTTCACATATTCACCAAGTATCTGTTGGGTGCCTACTCTATGTGAAGCAATGATCTCGACAGCAGTGAATGAAGTAGATGGAGATCTCTGTTTTCATGGAGCTGGCATTCTAGTGAGGGAGACAGATGAACAACAAAGTGAATAAACCACATAGTGTTTTTGATGGTGACAAATGCTGGAGCACGGATAAAGCTGAGGAAGGGCATAGGGAGTTGGACAAACGGACATTCAGCAGGGTCATAGGGAGCCCTAGAGTAGGGTGATGTCTGAATAAAAGTCTGAAGTTAGTAAGGGAGCTAGATGTGTGGCTCTGACAAAAAGCATTCCAGACAGAGGAACGGTTTATGGAGAGACCTTAAACTGAGAGCATGCCTGGTATTTCCAAGGAATAACATGGTGGACAGTGTGGCTGGAAGAGAATGAGCAAAAGGGAACATGGAAGCTGTTGCGATTAGTGTTTTAATGGAAAGTCAGATCATACAGGGTCTAGTTAACCTGATTATATATAGATCAATGTTTGCCAAGCTGGGATTTCAAGGAAAATCCCCCTTTGCTCTTCAAGAGGGAAATAGGGTAAACAAAGTTTGCCAAATTAACTTGTCTATGAATTCCACTAATACACTTAGGTTTTTCTTGAGGTTGAGAAAGGTTTCCTCTACTTCGCCTTCAATTGTCATTTCCTTTGTTGTTCTTACCTCTTTTAAAATTTTTGATATTTAAATTTTTTAAACTATTTTAAAGTATTTCATATATGTGAAAGAATATACCCAAAGGTCTCTTCTTTAGGAAAGGCAACAATCTCTATAATGGAGCACCATTTTCTATCTTCTATATACTTAATCCCTATGCTTTTTTTTCTCTTATATTTTGCTGGTTTTCAAGTTTATGCAAGATTTCTGATTACAAGTCTCAAAATGTCTGCTTTGCCTCCTATTGGTTCAAATGCACAATAAAATAAATTTAAAAACATTTCTCTTGTGACCATATTAGTTTTTTATACTAAGCTTTTAATTGTAAAATTAATGGCTAATATTTATTAAAGGCATGCTTCTATCCCAGATATTTTCCTAAGATCTCTATATGCTTCATTTTATTTAATATGCAAATCAACTCCTTGAAGCAGGTGCTTTTATCTGCATTGAACAGACAATGACACTGAGGCACATAGAGATTATGTGATTATTGATTCTATTTTCCGCATTTGCCAATTCTGCCTCTGTGCTGCATCTAATGTTGATGTTAATTTTGTTCCTTTATGTTTAGTTTTGTTGGGTTTTATTGTTTTATTTCAATTCTATCTCTTCTCAACTTTGCTCTCTTCATATCCTACACTGGTGTATCATCAACTAATTTTTCATATCTTGTATCATAAACTGCATGAATTTTGCTGAAAAGACAAATTTAGATGTGTTGTAAAGTGTTCTTCAGTTTACTATAATCAGTCTTTTTCAAAAGTAAGTTCTTTCTCTGCATCATGAATACTATGTTCTCTACTTTATAGTGAAGATTTTCTCAGAGTTCTCAAGGCCTCTTTTTCCCCCTATTTATTCACCTTTGATAAGGAAGGAATGAAGGAAGAAAAGAAAAGTCTATCCAGGGAAAAGATTTTTCTGGTAAATAAAATGAGATTCTCTGAGTCCTCACTGTCCACCTGGCTGCTGTTTGAATCCTTGGACCCAAAACATATGCCAGAAAGCTGGCTCAAATGACATCTTCTAATCATCTCTCCAACTTTCCAGTGTTTCTGTCTCATATTTACTGTGAATCTGATGGCTCATGGATAGTGAAGCTATCTTATGAACCAGCCAGCTGGCTATGTTACTATGAGAAGGTCACATATTCCTAAAGAATCTGTGCAAGGTGTAAACTCAATCTCCAACCCTTGAACTCCCATGTTTGTCCCTAGATCGACCCCTCCCCAAAGCCAACATCACATCCCAGATGTCCATCATCTCCCCTGATGCACTTCTACCCTAGTGGCATGACACCACTGGTAGCTAACCTGGGGGGAGAGTGTGGCTGGGGTTGGGGGAGGGAATTGAGGACTCTGACCTCTTGAGAACACAAATCCTACAGAATGAGGATGGGGAGGTTGAGGCTGTTACCTGCCCTTACCCCATTTGGCCCCACTTTCATAAGTATTTCAATGGAAAGGGGGGGAAGATTAAAAAAAAAAGGTTCGACCAACATAGAAACAGGGAAGCAAGCTCACATGGGGAACGAGCAGCTCTCTGCCCCAGCCACCCTCAGACTCCTGGCCTTACCTTACCCCCACACCTCTTATCCCTTCATGGAGGGGAGCTGGAGTTAGCAGCAAAATGTGATGGTTGAGAGTGTGAACCAGGTGCCTGGGTTCAAATCCCAGTCCTACAACTTACTAAATGAATGACATTGGATAGTTACTGAAACAAAACAAAACTTTTCATGCTTCAATTTCCCTACCTGTAAAATGGAGGTAATGCTAGAACTCCTCTCTTTCATTGTGTTCTTGTGAGGACTAAGTGATGTGAAAAACTCTTATAATAGCACTTGGCACATAACAAAATGCTATGTATGTGTCTGACTGACCGACTGATTGATTCGAAGTGGGCAGCAATCATTACCTCTGAGCCCCTTCTGGGTACACATGATCCATCTTTATGAGCTACATACCTGATTCCTTTCCTCAGACTGGAGTTCTCCTTTGCCTTGCCCTGACCCCTGGTCAAACTCCATCCCTGAGGTTTGAGCCAACTCCTTATCTCCAGGGTCCCTGGGATCCTTTATGAATAGGCTTTCATGAAAATAACAACCAAGTGCCAAGGGCTTACTGTGTACAAGCCTTCAGTGCCTCACCTGCATAAATCAGTTAATCCTCACAATAGTCCAATGAGATCACTGCTACTATCATCCCCACCATACAGACAAAGCAACAAAGACCCAAAGATTTTGCTGCCGTTCAGCAGAGGAGCTGGGATTCCAACTTGAAGAGCCTGAAGGGCAGAACCACCTCTCTGTTTGAAGAGAAGAGAGATTCTGGAAGTTCAGAGATACGCCACTCTTTTTTTTTTTTTTTTTTTTAAGATTTTATTTATTTATTCATGAGGGACACAAAGAGAGAGAGAGGCAGAGACACAGACAGAGGGAGAAGCAGGCTCCCCACAAGGACCCTGATGTGGGACTTGATCGGTGACTCCAGGATCACACCGCTGAGCCACCCAGGTGTCCCAGAGACAGGCCACTCCTTTATTAAGAAAGTTCCAAAGCAACTTAAAGGGCCCCCAACCCAGCACAGATCTGGTGCACTGTGAGTAGTGCTCAATGTGTGTAGAGAGAACGCCTTGCCCTAGATCAGCATTCTCAACTGGGGGCCACTTTGGCCATGTCTGGAGACATTGTTGGTCATGTCACTACAATGGGTGGGGGGATGCTACTGGCTGGCATCTAGGAGTTCAGGGGTAGGGATGCTCCTAAACACCCAACAGTGCAAAAAGACAGCCCCACGGGATCCCTGGGTGGCACAGCGGTTTGGCGCCTGTCTTTGGCCCAGGGCACGATCCTGGAGACCTGGGATCGAATCCCACATCGGGCTCCCGATGCATGGAGCCTGCTTCTCCCTCTGCCTGTGTCTCTGCCTCTCTCTCTCTCTCTCTCTCTCTGTGTGTGTGATTATCATAAAATAAATAAAAATTAAAAAAAAAAGACAGCCCCACAACAAAGAATTATCCAGCCTCATGTCAGTAGTGCCGAGACTAAGAAACACAAAGCTTTAGAATCAGCTAGATCTCTTCCCCTGCCCCTTTTACCTCTGACAAAATAAAGGAAACTAGAACCCCTTGATACCATAATCCCCCAGAAGGGCAGGATTGCCTCTGTGCCCCTCATCCTGGGTTCAGTTCATCTCCTGGTTCCGTATCTTTGGAACAATCCCAGAACTACACTTCCAGACAAGAAATCTCAAATTTTGGGGAGAGAAGGGGAGAATCTTGGCCTTTAGGAAAAAAATGAGTCACCAGATTAAAAGAAAAAAAAAAAAAACTTGGCTGGTAAGCCCCTCAGAGCTGACAGAGGATAAAGCCTAGAATATTTCAGATTTCAGAGGCTGCCAGAGAGAAGTGACTCTCTGCTCCTCGCATTCAAGAGCTTTTGTTTTGCATTTAAATGACAAGATTGCTGCCGGGGAGAAGCCCTTGGCTGGGCTCGTCCTCTGCCAGGAGGGAAGTTGGCGCCCCTCTGAAGTGGCTGCGTTAATGTCATGTCATTACACCGTATTGCTGCACAGGTTAATATAATTGGGTGACTATGTGTGAGCAATGATCCGTGCCGTGTTACAGCTCTGAAACAAATGACATTTAACCAGCCGGTCTGTAAGGCTCCTTGTTATCTACATGGTGAGCAATTGGAACAGAGAAGCAGACCTCTCCTCGAGCAACTGATGAATTAGTTGTTGGGTTTCCTCGACAGCCTGGATTTATAAGAGCACAATTCTAACATAATTTATTAGATCTATAAACAGACAGATCCGATGTTTTTACTGAGATTACATCTTGTCACCCTCAGATATTGTGTCACTGACAGCCCTGTTATAATTTAATTTTATTATTCTGATAAGGTGTTGTTTCCAGGGGCTTTTTTAATTTATTTATTTATTTTTTCCCCTCTGAAAAGACATTTTCATTTTTAGCTAGAAAGGGAGCAGAAACTTCCTTGCTGGCTGTATCTGGTGGCCACCCAAACAGCTTTTCCAGCCATGACTATGAGCATCTTAAGGGCAGGAATGAAGTTTTAGCAGGAACTGATGTATCGCCCCTGGCCTGGGGGCCTGCAAGTACCTGCAGACGGCAATGGGCCTGTGGCAGGGGGGGTGCTTCCATTCACAGAAACATCAGGTAGTGATTGACCTTCCCTGGAGTCCTCACCTTTGCAGGCTCCCAGCCCCTGTCCAGGCCTCCCCATCAACCCAGGACATAGACAGGTTCATCTCAGGTACAGTCATGACTCACCTGAGATTGAAGGTGGGTTTAGGGGCCAGGGATGGGGAGGGGGGGGACTGGTTATCTGGCCAAGGGATCTTGCTCAGAACTATGCCCAAGGTCCCCATCTGACCATGCAAAACGAAACGGGTGCATGGCCACTCTCAAAGGCCCTACTAGGAAACCAGTCACAGCTCTGAGTGCCCAAGGCCTTCCAGGAAAGAGACAGTGGCTGTCCCAAGAACCGCAGGGGGAAAAGAATCTGAGAATTGTGTCCAACCCAAACAGCATAAGAGGGTTAGGAATGTCCCTCTTAGAGGCAATCAGATAAGGGTTTCTGTCTCTCCGGGTGGCCGTGACCTTGGGCATTCCACTCCTCTATGAGCCACTGCCCCAGCTGAAACATAGGGGGAATGATCCGTGCCTCATATGTTCTGGGGAAAACAAAAAGGGCAACGTTTTATTTTTTTTTTTTTTTTTTTTTTTTTTTTAAAGATTTTATTTATTTATTCATGATAGTCACAGAGAGAGAGAGAGGCAGAGACACAGGCAGAGGGAGAAGCAGGCTCCATGCACCGGGAGCCTGACGTGGGACTCAATCCCGGGTCTCCAGGATCGCGCCCTGGGCCAAAGGCAGGCGCCAAACCGCTGCGCCACCCAGGGATCCCAGGGCAACGTTTTAGAAGTTAAATGGCTATGTCTAAATTAAGGGTACGTTTATTAGCAATAACATCTCTAAGCTCCATTTTTTTCATCGGGAGGGATATATACTTTTGTATTGTTATTATTTTATGATAATAATAATTGGCACGCAGCTTTAAATTTTACCGGGTGCTTACATGTGACATAAAGTAACGTGAGCTCATTTTTATCCTGAGTAGCGCCAGGTCCATGACTTGGCACTTCTAATGAAATCAGGGCTCCCTCTGCCCTGAAAGCCTGAAAGCCGGCTCATTCAGGGTTCTGATGGAGCGGAGCATGGCTCTGAGGACAATCAGAATAAAAGTTGGTCACCTGCTCCCCGTTCTCCAGAGCGCAGCTACAGCTTGCTCATTGAACAGATGATTTGGGTCAATTCACAGGAAGCCTGGGGTGGGGGTGCTCTGGGGCTCTGGGCGTTTGCTTTCAGGGCCGGCTTCCGTCCCCAAGGCCAGAGGCAATTCTTGGAGTCATTGGTAAGCCCTCCAGGCCTCATGGGGAGAAAGAAAATTAATATCAGAAGTGGCAGCGTCTGAGTGGCAGCTTCATAACAGGCTTGAACCCCGGCCTCTCAGCTACAGCCGGGAATGGCTCAGTCAAGCACGTCATTGACTCCCAGGGTCCAGGAACCTGAGATGTGCATGTGGGCCTTGAGGTCATCCAGTCCAGCCCCCTCATTTTACAGATGAGAAGGCTGTATCCCAGGGAGGGCAAGGGGGTCGCCTGAGGTCGGACAAAGGGTCGGGGGACAAAAACTAGGGCTGGAACCAGGTCTCCTGGATCAAGCCTCTTTCCAACATGGGGTGTCCTATCAGGCCCACTCTAGCATCTGATGCTTTTCCGAGGTCCCGTAATGCACAAGGCCCATCCCAACTCCTGGCACTCAGTGGGCGGCCTGCGCACGTTGGTCAGGCACCTGCTGCATAGCGGCAGCGTCTCAGGCAGGAGGGAGGTACACACCCATTCACCCTTCATCTACCCTAGGCATCAACTTCTTGCTTCGCCCTACGGGGAGTTCCAGCCCAATCTCCCTCTCCCACTTGCCCCCTACTCCTACTCAAGATTCAGTGCCAGGAAGTGCTGATTTTCTGGATTGCTTCACGATTCTCATTAAAATTTTCCTGCCAGACAGTTCTGCCTCCTGCCAGCCTCACCTGCCCCTCACAATGCCTGGAGGAAGTCAAAGGCAAAGCTTTCAAAATACAGTTTCAGCTCCAACATCTCATCCACAGAGAAGCCTTCCCTCACTCCAGCCACCTCCCCCGGAGACCAGATCAGTTCGCAGTTTCCTTGCAGAGTAGCTCTGTTTGTAAGGAGACATCATGGTGCCGTTTCTTGATGAGCTTCTGCCTCCCCCACCAGAGGGAGCTCTGGGGGGCCAGGGTGATGGGGGCTTCTGTTGCTGTGATGTTGCCAGCCCTTAGCACACAGGGCAGGTGCTCAATAAATACCTGCTCAGTGAGGGAGGAAGAAAGACGATGCCCAGGCCTACCCATCCCTAGGAGAGGCCACCATGGTAGAGGGGGAATTTGGCTGCCCTTGAGGAGTCCAAAAAGATTGTGCCTCTGTACAAAAGAACCTGCCTTCAGGGTTGGCTTGGCTGAGACACACACAGAGCAAAGAGGTAGTGCCCTGTCCCCTTGGTCCCCCAACCCTAAGGATGGATGTTTCCAATTGCCCCAAGCTGAAAGAGTGCCCCATGTGACATTAGGGGCAGGGATCACCCAGGATGGAGGTGGCTACAGCAAGATGCCCCCTCCTGCCTACTTCCCAAGATTGCTCCAACTTGCAATGGAACCTGCTTGGAACCTGGCAGCCTGTCGTCATAGAAAAGGTACAAGGAAAAAAGGTTCAGCAGCCTGGTCCTGTGGGTCAGCCAAGGACAAGGCCAATCACCATCAAGAACAGAGAGAGAGGCTGTGGGGGCCCTAAAAAGAGCTTGTCTTTGGATCCAGAGGGAGAAACCCCAAGCGCTGGGGCCTAGCTCAGAGGCTGTGTCTAGATACTGGTGGCATCAGATCAGCAGAAACTGTTTAGAGGAACCAAAGCGGCCCCTGCAGCCACTGTTCAGAAACAGCTGACCTGGGTCCCCGAGGATCCAATCTGACCCACAGTCTGGTCAAGAGAGGAAGGGATAGCTCATGCCTCCAGGACCTGGCAGTCCTCAGCAATGAGGGTTACTGGGGAAATTTTGCTGGGGACACAGTACAACGTCATTGAGAATGATCCTACCAAATCTGCCCTCCAGGACACTGTCCAAAAGAAAAGAATGCAAGCCCCATTGTCAGGTTTAATTTTGAAGTAGCCATACCTTTTACAAGATGAAAAATAATATATCCTATTTAACCCACATATATCCAAAATACTATCATTTTAACATGTAAGCAATATAAAAATATTTTTAAATATTTTACACTCTTTTTTTTGAAAATGCAATGAATATTTTACACTTACAGTATATGCCATTTTGGACTAGCCACATTTTAAGTGGTCAGTAGCCACCTCTAGCTAGTGGCTACCATGTATGGGACAGCATAGCTCTAGAAGGTCAGGCCAGCCTTTAGCTTAACAGTCCTATCTGGAAAGTGGACATATCTCAAGGTTATCAAGTGTCTGAATTCAGGCACCAAAGGTGAAATGCACCCCTACAAAACAGGTGCAGAAATAAGGGATCGAAGAGAATGCCAGATAAAGCTTACTCAGATCCACAACTCCCTGAGCCAACAAAGCCAGGCTTTTGCAGGGCTCCAGTGGAACTTTTCTGGCTTGGGCACTCTGGAGCTGCTGCCTCCGTGGCTGCCCTCCGGAAATGCTCTGCTTTCAGCCTGGGAAATGGAGCTGTTTGAAACTGATCCAGGTTTTCAGCCGCCTGGTCCTCGCGCCCCATCTGCCAAGCACCAGGAACGAGGCGGATGCTGGAAACACATCTGTCAACCTGCCCTGATGGTTTCTGGCACTTCCCCCAGCCTTTCAGAGACTCTGCACCCTACCTTGGAAGAAGCTGCTCCCACCAGGGTGAACAGTTCCTGGCCCCCCACTGGAGGGGATCCTGGGGCCCCTCTAGAGGTAGTTGCCCCAGAGGACAGTCCACTGCTCTAGGGTACTGACTGGTCAGTCTGCTTTGCTGCTTTGCCGATGCCCACTCGTCTGACAAGCTCCCCCTCTGAGATGGCAAGTGGGGGTGCAGACCCTAGATCCCTACAGACACAGTGGACAACTCTCAGAGAGGCCGCATGGGTGCCAGTCCTGCAAATCCCAACATGGAGCAGGGCAGGTGCCCGAGTGGCCAGCAGCCACACCTGCTCTACATCCATTTACTCTACTAAAATAAAAATCGCTTTGAGGACAAGATAAGAATATGTCGATAAAGATCCTGACAAGCAGTATTCATCAGTTTCTGGGTGGAACAAGACAGAGAGCTAATAGGGAAAATAGAAAACCCATGAGCCATGGTGAGGTCAGGGCTCCGTTGCAGGCTGGAGTCTGTCGCCCCCTCTCCTGGCCAGTTCGAGTCCCTAGTGAGTTTGACATGATGTACGCTGCAAGGCAATGTTGGTCAGACTGTTTGTGCATGTCTAGGTGTATTTTATATGTCAAAAATCTCATGCACTAGACAGTCTAAGAGTGTCTGATTCTCCTCCAACTGTGCCAACCCCAGTTCAGGGCCAGACTGGCATCGGTGCTCAGTTAATATGCTTAATAAATAGCAGAAGGGAAGGATGGAGGGAAGGAAAAATCAAGAAAATTTGGTCAGGGGCAAGGATGTGGGGGACAGCCTCCTCCTCCCAGGGGCACCTGAGTGGCTTGGCGCACTGGGTCGGGCATCCTGGCTAGAAGGCAAAGTCGCTAACTCCCCATTTTCCTTCTTGAACCATCACGAAGTCTACACGTCAGCTAAACTCAGTACCATATGTGGGAACACTCATTCCGATATCCATGTTTTCCTTATAAAAGCATGTTGGTTTATGTGTGGGCAGAAGAACTCATTGTAAACTGTTAAATATGATGTAAATGCTAATTTCTCTGCATCGCCCCGTAAAGGAACGCCCTGTGAAGTGCATCTTGTGGAAAGCCATAAAAGAAAATGGTCAAAATAAATTAGGGAGAAATGCGGGTGATAGCATACGGGGTATGTTTTGCCAACACGCAGCCGTGAGTCCCCTCTCCACACTCTGGCCCCAGTAAGAGAAGATTTGCATAACTGCAGTGACAGATGCCACCACTTCCCAGCGGCCACCCGGCCTTGACAACTTTTGGGAAACAGTCTGCCAGGATTTGCTTCAAACCAAAACATTTTTTTTTTTTAAATCACCAAGCATTTCTTCCTTTTGCAATTCTTAACACAATCATGTTTTTTAGTGCTTCGGATCTCAGTCCTGCAAAGAAGCACACACAAAATGGTGGAGGTGTGCTTTAGAATCTAGCCGAGGTTCTGGGTTGCCCACCCAGGCTTGGAGTCCACAACCACCTTCTCTACAAAAACTGCAAATGCATTTTGGCCCCCTTCAAAGGGAGAACACGGTATCCTGCATGGCAGGTGTCTAGTGAGCACGAGCCTCTCCTGGCACTTCATTAACCGAACCCAGCTCTGGATTTCAACCACAACCCAGATTCCGTCACACACACAAAAATTAGAATCCCGGGGTCACACAGCTATTTGTGGAATGGATATTAGTACATTCTTCGCAAATGCATGATGTATGAACTGTATATATTTCTTTGATAAATTGTTTTTAAATATTTCCTCCTTTTTATTAATTGAAGAGGAGCCTCATGTATCAATGCCATTTCTTCCTGTTTTTCACATAAATTATTTTCTTGCAATGTTCGTTTGTATTATTATTGCCGATATTAAGGCAAAGACTTTTTTGCCTTGTAAACAAGATTTTGCTTACAGCTAAATGAAAAGAAGTGAAGTTAATCACATTGAAATAATAGGTTTAAAAAGGTAATTCAGTGGTATTGGAATGAAGTTTAATCTTCAGCAATAGAAGCCGTGCTGAGAGAAACGGCAGAAAAGCCTGTTCTGTAATTAAATGGTATTTATCATTGGCAGGTCAGCCCTGCTGGGTGAGAGGCTCCAGGTCTCCGCAGGGAAGGGAAAGGCAACCAGGGCAGACACAAAGGGCCCAGAACAGAGCGAGGGACTCAAGAGTGGGATGGGAAGAGGCAGGTGCAGGTGGCACTTCATGGGAGCAGGCTTGCCCACCCAGCTCATGTGTACTTCAGCTCCCAGCTGTGAGCCTGACAAATTCCAAGAGCATCCCCCAGAAGGGACCCACCCCACAACCTCCCTGGTCAGCAGTAATCACGTGAGCTTGGAACTTAGACAGACCCGGAATCCAATCACTCTCTTCATCTACAAAATGAGGAAAATGGTACACTAATCTCCTGGAGCCGTCACAGCCAGTAACCCGGGATGTGATGTGCCATGTCCCATGCACGGCCCTGAAATAATCAGTACTATTAGCATGCTGGGCTTCCAGAGCTCAGGCAAAGCTAGCACAGGTTGAGAATCTCCAGCCTGACAAGAGAAGTCGGAGCTTCTCAAACAGATGGTTCTCAGGCAGCCTTCTGCCAATGTGGGCAAACCCATCAGCAAAGCATCAACCCTGGTGTAAGCTGAGAGCATCAGCCTGCAGCAAAGGAGGCTGAGGGGTGATTTCCAGCTGGTTCTTGGGGCACCTGGTTGGCTCAGTCAGAAGAGCATGGGACTTTTGATCTCGGGGTCATGAGTTCAAGTCCCACAGTGAGTGTAGAGATTCCTAAAATAAATAAATAACACTTAAAAAGAAAAAAAGAGACACGGTTCTCAAACAACTCTAGGCAAACATGGTCATATCCAGGACCAAGGCGAGTCACTAGGTTGGATCTCATCCCGGATCTCTCTTTTCAGAGCTGATTTCCTCCTGAGGCGAGAGGGTCAGAGCCCACAGAAGGTTTGGTGAGTCTAAGGCCATGCCGCCTCTAACTTTGACCTGGGTTCAGATCCTGAATCTACCACATGCAAGGGTGTGATAGTGGACCAAGGAGTATCCAAACATGGGAGAGAGTCAGTGGCTGGCAGTGGTGAGGGTGAAGCTAAATCATTCAGGGAGAGTCCTTAATCTTCCAAAGGCCAGTCCTACAGCTTGTTCCTAGTCTGTGGCTCTTTCTTTGGGGCCTCTTGACTCAAACCCCAGTTCATCCATGAGATTCTCACACCACTACCCTGCAGAGAGACAAAAAGATCCAGCAGAGGATGACTAGCTTGAGGAGGGACCTTCCAGTTTTCAACTCTGAAGTGTCTGTCAGTCAGGACATTCGCTGGCAGGAAATTTGAGCATTCCCAAAGCCCCGTTCAATGATCCCACCTCAGCCAGGCCTGTGCAGCTTTCACAGGACCCTGGGGCTCATGTGCCATTACAAGATGCCATAAAATCAGCCTAGCCCTCCATTGGCCCACGGGTCCTCCTGGAAAACATACCAGGACATTCTTGAACATCAGGGCAGCTGCACCTGGCACTGCTCCAGCCTTCATCTCCAAGAAGCTCGAATTCGGGCCCTTTATTACCATTCCCATTTTTATTAGTGTTCCGGAGCAAAGTGTCTGCGGCTGAAGTTATTGAATTTTCACTAAAATCTAAATACATGCACGACCTTTCTATACTTTCATGTTCAAAAAGGTACAGACTTCCAACTGCCGTCTCCTGCCTCCGCCCGTGTCCTTCCTCATTACAGGCTGTGGTCCAAAACCAATACAGATTAAATAAATACCCCACTGAGAACTGCACTTGGGAGAATTGTCTCATTACGGTACAGATGTGGGCTATCTCCAAACAGCACCAACATCTTGTATTTTATTTTATATTGAAAAAAAAAGAAAGAAATTAAAATCCGAACAGTATCCAGGAAGGAAGTGTTTGCACGGGTGAATGTTTGATTTCATTTTTCTCCCAGCACGCCCTCTTCTTTTATCCCATAATGGTTCTTCTCAGCTAATCTGTCTTGAAAACCCACAGGTAGAGATGTTTATTGATACAAGCCCTACGTGCAACTCGGTTTACAGAGACCATGGAAAGTGCATATAGTAAATTTCACTTGATGTCTACTTATTAATGCAATTCCACTCTGAACATTTCAACAGAAAGAGGTTTTGGCAGATGGGGGATAAGTCTTACGTTATAGATATATATGGAAGAAAACATTTGGTTTCCATTCTGAATGACTGATACAGCCTGTCCCAATGATTGCATTTTTCAGGGCAAATCACCAAATTCAACATCAACTACTTTGCCTTTTAGCAGAGTTTAAGGGGGAAAAGAAGTTGTTTTTGTTTCAATCACTGACATTTCGTAAAAACGTTTCAGCTTTCCATTTCATACAAACACAACAAATTACTTTTATAATTTCACAAAAGCAACTTTGACCATGGTTCGCACAGAAACATCCTGTACCCTGAAACCACAAATCCAGCTTCCCAGCCGCTGGTAAACTCGAATCCCTAACGTAATGCCCACAGATGTTTGTTCCCTGAGACCCACCCAGGATCCAGTGTCCGTGGACAGAAAAGCAGGGCAGGGCAACTTACATTTCCTTTATGCAGATGGTGGAGAAATATAGCAGGGGAGACATGCACTCTACAAGGCCTTTATGGCCCATCTGTGGAACTGGAATATGAAATCAATGGCGAAGTCCAGACTGGGGCGCAGAATTATTCCAGGCGATCGTTCTTTCCTTCCTCCCATCCCTGGCCCCTCCTCTGCTAAAGACTTAACATCACCTTGCTCATTTAGAGCATAATTGAGACTCCACTTTTATTTCATCATCCTTCCCCTTTCATTGATCATTGCTAATTTTCTGGCGCAGTGCCATCCAGGGAATGGGTTTACCTAACCCCCCGCAGAGGTTGGACTGGAGTCACCCGGATAACACGGGGGCTGTGCTTTCACAAACCGACAGCCGGTATGAGGAGCTGAGCAAGGACTCAAGGGTGTCTTCAACCCTCAACCCTTCTACCTGTCTGCCAGACCACCCGGATATAAGAAAATATCCTCCCCATCCCCAGGGTCCAATTGGCACCTCCGATTGGGACCTAAGCATCCTCCCCCATGCAGCCCAGTTGAAGGAACCCATCCCTTCCCCCACACGTGCAGAGACAGTGGGTGGCCACAGGCAGCTGTACCTCCAAGTAGCCAGATGTGAAAACAGCACATCTGTCTGCAGTTTCTCTGTTCAAACCAAGTCACTGCTTCTTCACTCATGCCTGAGAACATGTGCCAAGGGGAGATTTAGAACCACGAAGTCTCATCTCCCCTTCCAGATGCACCAGGCTCAGCCTGCCCCCAAATCTTGCCCCCAAATCTTGTAAGATGCATGGGGCGAAGCCTTGAACTTAGGGAAGTATAAACCTGCAAAGAGGGAAAGGCAGCCTGACAGAAAGGATCAGAGGGAAACAGTTCCCAGCACAGTATCCCAACATGACATTCTTCATCCCAGGAGGGGAAGGGGGAGAAAATCACAACTGTGAGAAATGCGATTGAGATATATAATTTTTTATATGAAACTAGCATCAGAGATTGGGACCTGCAAGTGACACTTCTATTTGTTCTGTAGCAGGGTAGAAATGGCAACATTTCCATCAAGATAGGAAACAGGTAGTGATGTGGCAGGGAGAGACCTATCAGTGGGACGTCCAAGCTATCCTCCCGCCCCCACCCACCAGTGTTTCATGGTACACCCGTGAGGATGGAAACCTGTGAGAGTTGAACCACCCCAATCCCGCAAGGCGCTTGAAGATTTGGAAGCAGTGGTGTGCTGGAGTCGACTTGTACCTCACAGAGCCAGACGTCAAATTTTCAGGAAATGTGCAAGTTGGTTATATCGTGTTGGTGACTTGAAAGTGGCCATGATAGGAATATTTGCCGAGGACAACCCAAGCAGGTTGTTCAGCCTGAACTAAAACCTTTGGTGGGAGGACTCTTCCTCTGAGATCAGTCAGCATAATGGCTGGATTAGCTCTGTCTAGTTCCCTTTCAAAGTCCCCAAACTACTTAAGCCCCAGACTTTCTAACTGGCATCAGCAAGTATCTAGCTTTCCCAGAAGTGCCCAAGGAGAGGCAGGGAAGGTGACAAGGGGAAAAGCAGACCTTTCAGATCCATACCCCTGATTCAACAAATCTTCTTGGCTTCAGCTCTTAAGGTGGGTCTCCACCTCAGGTGTCCCTTTGTCAGAGTTCCGTCGCTCTAAGAGCTTAGCTTTCTGCAGAGACTGCTTCTGTGGATGCCTTTCTGCCTGTTGCTTTCTTCAGAGAGCAGTCACTTATGCAAAGTCACATAGTGAGTCCAAGGCTCTGGGAGAAGGACCCTGGGTCCTGTACCCACTTCCTGTGGACTCGTGGTATGACTTTAGATCAACCCAGTTCTCCTCTGTGGTGATGGGGGTGGACTTGGTGGCCTAAGGCTCTGCTAACTGACACTCTGCCATTCATGAGTCCCTGGTCTAAATGAACTCTTGAAGGAGTGTGGAGAATATAAGAAATTGAAACAGATGGGCAAATGCCATCGAATTCTATGATAGAAAACATGAAACCATGACCAGTGATCCTGGACTCCTGCTCAATCTGAAGCTCTGCTTATTTTCTGAATGATCCATGAGCCCTTGGGGGAAAGTACCAGGAGTCCACCTGAGTGCTGCAGAAACAGCTCAGCCAGACCAGGATTTGGGGCATCTGAATTCAAAACCCAGCGCCACCACCTACATGCTGAATGACAACGGGACACTTACCTAATCTTTCTGACCTTCTGTTTCCTCATCTGTAAAATGGGTCATAATAACCCACACTCTCTAAGACTTCTGTAAGATTAAATGAGATAAGCCACTTAAAGCATTTAGCATCATGCCAGCTCCGACTCAGCACTTAATAAATAGTAGCTATTAATACTATTATTCCCTCAGACGGTGGGGCTGAATTGGAATTTGCAGTTCCAGCTTTGACAAGAGTTGAGTGCATACCTGGGGCTCAGGCGGGCCTGAGTCAGTCAGACTGCTTTGCTGAGTACACTGGGGTTATGAGGCTCACTTCTGGGTAGACCAGCTAGGGGGTGATTTATACAAGTCAATTTAGATTGCAGTTATATCTTTTTAGTTTGGAGTGAAAGGGGCAAAGACGTACACTAGAGAGGCCATGATGGGTTATTCAGCTCTGGGACCGGTACCAGTGTCTGGGATATTGCACACAGGACATGGGAATTGCATCCTGGCAGGCCGGACCAAGAATAGTGAGGTGCCTTCCCACGATTCATGGGCTGCTTGTGTCAGCAGAAAAGGAGGAGCAGGAAAGAAGTTGGCAAACTCCATCATGTGGAGAGTGAGACTTATGCCTAAACACACAAAGGACTCCCCAACAAAACTCAGAGGGCTTTCCAGAGGCCCATCTCGGTGGGGCCAGAGCAAGGAAAACATGAGTGAAGTTTGTTAATGTGGTCTCAGGTTTGACTTCCACCTGGAGTGATCTAGATACATTTGGGTCCTGCACCTTGCATCTGGAGTGAAGCGGGCAACCCTTTAGCAGATACTTTCAAGCTGTCCTTGGAGGCAAGTGGGAGAATGTGAGTGGGTGGAGCTTAGCTTAGCTTTCTGCAGAGACTGCTTCTGTGGATATCCTCCAAGGTGGATCCGTGACCGACTGTACCTAAAAGGAGACCCTCACCTGGTTGCACAATTAGAATCACCTGCAGAACTTTTAGACCTGCACTGATGCCTGCCTCTACCCTTGATGACTTGTATTTAACAAATCTGAGAGGAGACAAGAGCCTAAACTAGGATGACTATCATCTAAGTGATTCTCCTCAGCAGCCAGGGCTGAAGAGCAGTAGCCTAAGAGGAAGTCTCCAGCAGAGGCCACAAGCCTCTCTCTTTGATTCTTTCTTGGTCAGTGTTAAGTCAGTGGCTTTGATGAGGCGCTCAAGGTTTGTGACTCATACATTAGAGGCCCTGGAGTCTGAAGAGATCGTCGATGGGCCGGCCAATGGTCTCCAGATCCAACTGGAGCTCACCACCCTGCTTTGCAGAGTAGCATGTTCGCCATCACTGGATCCGTTCAAGGAGAGTAGATAAGCAGTCCTTATATGGTCCCTGCCTACGAGGCACGAATCACATCTTATCCTCACCCTAACACATGCACACACATGTGTGAATAAGGTTTGAGAAGCTAAACAGCTGCCTGAAGTCACCTAAATAGGTAGCACCCCAAAAGGCCAGCTGTCCAAGAAGTGCTGGCTTTTACCCGGGACCCTCTGACTCTTAGATCATCTCACCCGACTCCACAGCTCCATCGCTGCCTGTCCTGGGTCACGGGATGCTCCAGAGAGGTCAGGGGGAAAATGGGTCACCGGACATTGAAAGATGCCACCAGCCATGAATGCCTGTCAGCAACTCTGCCACTGAGGCTGTGGCTGCCCCAGTAATGCACCCTCTCCGGGGCCTGACTCCTGCCAAGGCACGCCTACTTCCTGAGGCCTTCTCTCAGGAAGGAAATCCCAGTCATCATAAAAGGAAAATAAGGAAATAAAATCTTAATAGGATTTCATAGATGATATAAAATCTCTACAACTCTGGGTGACAGACACTAAAAAAAGATCATTTAGAGAAAAAAAGCTTTCTAAGACTTCCTGTGGAATTGGTTGTCTCAAGAAGCTTGGATGGTGGTCGTATATAATGTCATCAGTTCTAGTTCCCAATGGGAGGCCGTGCCAGCAGGGCCTGGGCTGGATGGGGTGAGGGATTCAGGAAGAGTAACTCGGAAGCTCACACCCAGGAAGCACGCAGAGTTAGCGGATAACCCCAAAACACAGTCTTGTCTGGACAGGAGGCCTGACCACCTCCTCCACATCCTTCAGGCCTTGGCTCACCTGCTTCCCCTTGTGGACACCTTCCTTGAACCCCAACACACTTAGGCAGGCCATCCACATCCTCTCCAGGACTCTAGGGGAATGCTTCCCTGGCACAGCAGCAGTGCTCAGATGTGTCCGTGGGACACCAGCACCAGCGTCAACAATGGGCACTCCTTGACCTGCCATTTCAGAATCTCCAAGGGTGGAGACTGGACACCTGCATCTTTAACAAGCTCCACAGGTGTAGGTAGCATTCCATCTGGTGACAAGACCTAGTGGCAAGAAGGACCCCATCATGTGAGGATCTGGGAGCAGCGTGACCCAGACAGACAGATGATAAATGCAAATGTCCTGAGTTAGAAAAAGAGTTTGGAGGTTTTGAGGAACAGCCACAGAGGCAGCATGGCTAGAAAAAAATGGATGTAGGAAAAAGTGGCAGAGGTCGACAGTGGAGATATACCCAGGGCCAGAGCCTGAGGGGGTTGAAGTTCAGATTTTATTCTAAGTTTAATGGAAAGCCACTAAAAGCCTTTGTTGAAGATGAATTATTGGTACTAATACTTTTTTTTAAGATTTTATTTATTTATTCATGAGAGACACACAGAGAGAGGCAGAGACATAAGCAGAGGGAGAAGCAGGCTCCCTGTCGGGGACCCCGATGTGGAACTTGACCTGGGACTCTGGGATCAAGACCTGAGCCAAAGACAGACATTAAGCCACCCAGGCATCCCTGGTCCTAATTCTTTATTCCATTGTAACAAATTATATATCTATACCTTCCTTGTGGCCTCATGGTGGATGGAGTACACTTCCTTTCTCCTTGACCTTGGCCTTAGCTCCATGACTTGCTTTGAGCAATCAGAGGGTGTTGGATGTGTTGGGAATGAAGCTTGAAATGTTCTTGTCAGGCAAACTTGCCCTCCAGCATCCCTGTTTGTCACCAGGAGAAGAACATGCCCTGAGACCCAAGAGAATGACAAACATACAGAGTAGCCCTGGGCCCAACCTACAGCCTGCCGTCAAACCCAGCCTACGTCAGCCAAGTCTCAGCCAACTCTCAGACACATGAGAAAGAAAAAATGTTTATTACTGCCTAGCATGGAGTTTTAGGGTGATCTAACTTATAACCCAGAATTACTGTGAAAATGACTTTCAAGTAAAGGTTTTCTGTCGGAAAGTATTTGATTTGGCTTCTGTTTCGTAAAGATCACTCTGGTAGCTATAAAGAGATTAGATGGTGAAAGACAGACATGGAAACAGAATTAGACCCTGTGGTGTCCTGGGTAAGATTCTGTGATGGTAGCAGTAGAGACAGAGAGAATGAAATGGGTTCTCGATGGAGCATCAGAACAGACAGAGCTTGGTAATGAATAAATTCGGGGACATGAGATCAAGACCGCATCATACAATTCCAGGAGGAACCACATATATGACCCAGTGCAACGTGGTACCACTGAATATAATGAGGGATATAGAGAAATCACAGAGAAATATCTTTCAGGTTTCTTGGCTTATGTGACTGAGTCTATGGTGGTGCCATTTACCAAGATAAGGATGAGCTACGAGGAGGAAGGCTGGTGTGGATGGAGGAGGAAGGGCAGGGGACGATTGGCTTTGTTTCTGTCATGCTAAGTTTCAGTGTCCATTAGACACGCAAACAGAGATATAAGTAGGCAGCTGGATATATGGGTTTAGAGCCCAGTGGATCAGTCAGGGCTGGAGTTGCAAATGAATGAACCAACATTTGACCTTAGTATGGCATGCCTGTACTCAAGCTGTTCCCTTCACCACCTCTTCATTGGTCACTGAGCTCCTATTTCTCCTTTAAGGCTTCCATTTCACCTCCGGGCAGTTAGCTGTTCTTACCTCTGTGCTTCCAGAGTGTATAGTAAACATTTCCCATAGTATAAAATAGTTCTCCTCTCCCACTTGAATGCAAACTGGGAATCTTTGTACTCCCAGCACCTAGCTTCATGCTTAGCTCATGGACAATGTTCAGTAATACCAGCTTTCTTCCTTCAAGGCAATGGGACAGGTACTTTTAGAAGCCATAGTCCATCTAAACTTCTCAACAGCACAGCAGGGATGATTATCATTCCATTTTAAAGTTGATGAAACTGAGGCTCCGAGTGGTTAGGGTCTTTCCCAAAGTTTTTGCAAGTGGAAGAACTGGAATCTGTCCAATTTCCCTGCTGGGGCTCTTCCCATGTTGGCTCTGCCCCATTTCTGCCTCCCCATCCCCACCCTCTTCCCTGGCAGGGCTCCCACGCTGCCTGCGCCTCCACACAGGATGTGCTTCCTGAAGTTCCTGGTCCAGATGGCCCGCGGAAGCTGCTCCTCATAAATCACCAGGCCTTGCAGAGCTGTGCTCAGCCACTTTCTCCTCTCAATCTCCCCAGGTCCCGGTGCGTGGGCCCCATCTGCCCAGTCAGCAGAACTGGCTCCTCCAGCCCGGGGAATATGGCTGTGGTCCCCCTCCCCACCGGGGCCAGGAGCCACAAAGGAGATTCCTGAGAGCCGATGAGGGGACTCACAGAGCATCTTTGTTAGGAACTTGGAGTGGACTCAACAGGATGGGCAGGGAACATGGAGAGCACTGCTTGAAGCTTTGCACCTAGGGGACGTGCAGGCACAAAGGACTATCTAATCCACCTGCCAGCAGGGTCCCACCACCACTGGATCCTCAGACCCTTTTGTTCCCCTAAGCAAGAAGACAACATGCCACAGGGTAAATGCATGCTTGGCACTGTAGAGTCCCCCCCACCCCCCGCCCCAAATTTCTAAATACGGATCAACAGCTTCAGTGACGACCCAATGAAGAACCAACTCACTTTGGACAAGTCATTCTCCTTCCATGAACTTTAATTTTCTTATTTTTAAATTGCAGGTAATAATACCTGCCTCCTAACCCTGCTAAGCTATCAATAGATAATATATTGCCAAAAGGCATGTGGTGAGTCCTCAGAACATGGTCAGAATATAAAAGTGAGGCACGTCGAGGTATTGTGCCATTCAGAACTAGACCAGAAGTGGAGACAACATGGATCTTGCCTGATAGGTTTTCAGAAAGCCTCCTCCTTCCTTTCCATTCCACTGCCACCATCCCATCCATGTCACTGGAGCACAGATTGACCAGATGCATCCCTCTGCTGCCTAAAACCCTTCAGTGGTCCTGCAGTCACCTCTGGCAAAGTTCTCTTCATTTTTTGGTCTGTAGCTTTAAAGTCCATGATTTGGGGCAGCATATTTGGTGGTGGGACCTGGGGGGCAAGTTAGCTAGCTGCCCACCATGCTGCATGCTCCCATTCCGCAGCATGGAGTTGCTGGACCACTGCCATTCAGTCAGGACTACATTTCCCAGCTCCTCTTAGACCAAATGGAACCAAAGGGATAAAGTAATGTGCACCTCCCTTCCAAGCAGAGGTGTTCAAGAAGCAGGTGGCCCTTCTCTTTTCCTATCTGCTGGCTGCAAGAAAAGACTAAGACACAAAGAGATTGTGGAACCACAGAATAGAAGGTGCTTCGATCTCTGAATGACTCTGTGGAACAAGGCCCCAGTACTGCCAGTCAAGAATTCATGTTTTGGACTTCACTCGAGGGAAAATTGTTTTAAGCCAATAATATTGTAGAATTTATCCCTTATAGCAACTAGCATTACCCTAACTAATAAAAGGGGGTTAAAAGACTCAAAATACCATGAAACAAATCAATAATAATGACAGTGTGATCATGGCTACAATGTAACGGTACCTCACGGAATCTATAAAGCCACATACCACTATCTGACTATTCAGCAAGAGACCTTTCAGTATCATACGTCATTAACATACGTGAGTGTGAATAGATCTGGTGCTCTGACCATGCTCTCCTACATACTCATGAGGAAACATTCTTGACTTTTCCTACTAGATAGACCCCATTCGTATCTTTTCACGTGACCCATCCACCCACTGGTAGCACTAGCCCTTGACTTTCCATCGGAACATCCATCCTACCCTGATCTTCAGTCTAGGGGCTCTAAGTCTGGCCAAAGTTCTACATACAGTGGTGGCAGTGATTGGCCTAGGAGGAGGCACATGATCTACATGAGTTGAATCATCCATCTAGTAAGTATCAAGACTGTGTCTGGATATGCTGGAACAAACACCCAAGTACTTTCTTCTGCTAGATTCAACCCTAGAAAGAAGTTGGCAATCACAAGAGGAGAGCCTAAGGGAGGGTGTTGCCAATATGGCAGAAGACAGAACAAAAGACACCAGATGGACCTTGATTACATCAGACCGTGATCTTTTTATTTATGTAAATCAGTAAATTCTCTTTTATCCTAACTCCAACTTGGAATGGATTTTATGATTAACTGGGACTCAGACGAGCCACCATTTGGAGCCCACCTCTGAAAGATTGGAAGCTACCAGGAGGGAGACCCTCTGGCCCATAGGATGGGATTCAGATGCAGGAATCCTACACAGTACTCCCCCATTTCCCCTGCACTCTTCCCAGTCTCCACAACAACTATGTCAAATTCCCAGAAAGCAGAGGTCCTCTTCATATGCTCTCATCTCTGCCATGCTTGTTCCCACTACCTTCACCCACCATCTTTGCCAACTGCTCTTTTCAGCCTTCCCGACCTCTCACCTCCTCTGCTGACCCTTCTCAGAGCCACAACTTGTTTCTAATTAATTAAATTCCTCTCTCACTGTGTCTTGGTCTCTTGGTCTCTTTGTCTCTTGGTCTCTCTGTCTCTCTCTCTCTCTGTCTCTCTCTCTCTCTCTCGTTGTTGTTGTTGTTCAAATCTATGCTAGTTCTCTACCAAAATAATCTGGCCTTTAAAAAAAAAAATAACCAAAATGGCATTGGCCCAGTTTCAGCATAATGTCTCATTGAAACCACTTCAGGAAGGATGACACCACCACAGATTTCCTGGGAAGAGAAGATTTAAATCCATCTCAGAAGACCAGAGGAGTGAAGAAAATGGGCATCACAACTCATTCCCAAGGTCTGGGCTGAGAAACACTCAGGAGAGGCCAAATGCTTAAAAAAAATAATAGTAATAACCACAGAGAGGAAGCCTTTACTTCAGGAGGAAGATTGACTCAGGCCCTCTACCCACATCTCTTCCTGTTCTCTGCCTCACACCTGACACTCCAGCTACACTGCCTCTTTGCTGTTCCACAAGCAACTAAGCACGCTCCCACCTAAAGACTTGTAGTGGTTGCTTATTGCCGTATAACAAATTAATCCAATTTGTAGCTGCTTGCAACACTACATTCTTTTTTCTTTTGCTCTCACAGAGCTTCTGCGAGTCAGGAGTCTGGGAGTGGCTTAGCTAGGTGGTTCTGCCTCAGAGTCCATCATGAGACTGTAGTCAGGGTGTCAGTGGGGCCACAGTCATCTAAAGACCAAAGGATTGGGATTCCTGGGTGGCTCAGCGGTTGAGCATCTGCCTTTGGCTCAGGGTGTGATCCCGATCTGGGATCTCCTATGAGGAGCCTGCTTCTCCCTCTGCCTGTGTCTCTGCCTCCCTCTCCATGTGTCTCTCATGAATAAATAAATAAAATCTTAAAAAAAAAAAAAAAAGACCAGAGGATCTGCTTCCAAGGTGCCTGACTGACAGCCTGGCAAGTTAGTGCTGGCTGGTGGCAGGAGGTCTTAATTCCCTCTGCACATGGACTCCGCTACAGGGTTACATGAGGGTCTTGGCAATACGGCGGCTGGCTTCCTGCGGGAAGAGCGACCCAAGAAAGAGCAAGGCCAAACTATCATTTCTCTTATAACCCAGCCATGGATGTGGATGTCCCATGGCCTCAATATCTTATTACACAGCTCAACCCTATACAGTGTCGGGAGGCCGGGGGTAGGGGACGACACAAGGGTCTGAACACCAGGGTCATTGAGGGATCCCTTGAGGGCTGGATACCACTGAGACTTCGCACTTACTTTCCCCGACTGGTATGTTCTCCATTCTCTCCCCACATACCCTCACGGCCCATGGCTGGCCCTTTTTCTTCCATCAAATCTTGGCTTAAATATCATTGTTTCAAAAAGACCAGGCTTTTAAAAAGCACAACCTTTCCTCCTGCCTCAGAGAATTCCCCAATTTCCTTATTTCCTTCCTGATAACTTATTCATATATATATATATATATATATATATATATATACTCAAAAAACAAAAAAAAGTGTGTATATTATGCGTATGTGTGCATATGTATGCATATGTGTGTATATATATATATACACACACACACGCATACATATACACACACACATTTTTTTGTTTTTTGAGTATTAATTTGAGATGTACAAAAAGCACAGACAGTAGAGAGAGTTCCCATATACACTTAAGCCAGTTTCCCCTAAAGTCCTATTGTTTGTTCTGGTTGGTTTTTCAGTTTAGGGTTTTTTTCTCTCTCCCCCCATTTGAATGTAATCCCCACAAGAGCAGGGGCTTTTGTCCACTGGGCTCACTGATGTCTCTCCAGCGCCCGAAGCATTGCCTCACTCACAGTAAACGCTCAGTAAATATTTGTTGGATGCCTGAAAGGAGCCTGTTCTAGCCACTCAAAGAAAAGCCAGGGCTGGACTTTTGACCTTGGTTCTTAAGAGAACCACAGAGGGTGTTTAGCATGGCAGATCCACAGGACTCCGATGACTTAAATTCGGCTGGGAAAGGCTGGGGGGTGAGAAAAGCAAAACCTCACTTATGATAAAACAATCAAATAAAAACAGTGACCCTCATGTATTCATTCATTTCCCCTTCATTTTTGTCAGCTCTCTTTGGCACGGCTTGCTCTATTGTTGATAAAGTGAATTACTTTTTTCTTTTTGAGATTTTATTTATTTATTCATGAGAGACACACAGAGAGAGGCAGAGACACAGGCCGAGGGAGAAGCAGGCTCCCCGCGGGGAGCCCGATGTGGGACTCGATCCCAGGACCCCGGGATCATGACCTGAGCCAAAGGCAGATGCTCAACCATTGAGCCTCCCAGGCGTCCCAAAGTGAATTACGTTTTATTTGTGTCCGTAACTTAGCTGCATTTGTCCCCAGCTCTAATGCAGTATTTCCCTGGGAGAGGCTTAATTAGACTAAGCAGGACTCCCCAGGGGTGGGAACGGCCTCTGAAAAGTCTACCAGAATCGCCTGCCCTGAGGGGCCCCACTCCAGCAGAATCATCCCGGCTTCATGCAGGCCCGTCCCTGGTAGGGCTTCCCATCTGGAAGCCTCCTCCTCTGTCTCTAGATGCACTTGAGTAATTATCCCGACAAAAGCAGCACAGGATGCACCTATGCTAGTAAGCCCTGGTGAATTCTCCCTCAGAGATTGATGCCCAGGCCCTGAGAGCCCCATCCCCAGTCCCTCAACAGCTCCAGAGCCACCTGTGCTGGGGCAACGGGATGGGGCTTGGGCAGTGAGTGTGTATCAACCACCTGTGCTGGGGATGCCTACGGATCTGTCACTTTGCTGCCACTTCGATGCCACTGACTGTCATCACAGTCACATACAAGGTGAGGTGGTGGTTTCAAGTGAGGTTTTCAGAGTTTGGAAGTAGTGGTTCCTACCTTAGGAACTGTTGCGAAAAGCAAGTAGGTGATGCCTAGGGCTAGCGTTCCATCTGGCTACTTAGGAAACACTCTGTCGTGTTGGTGTAAAACAAGGACAGTTTACAGATAGGAAAGATAGACCCCAGCAAGGTGAAGGAACACAGGTGAGGTCACAGGGCTGGGATAGTGGGATTTGGGTCCAGGTCGGCCTGGCACTGAGCTCTTGAGATGTCCACTATCCTAGTGTCCCTGGAAGAATGGTACCTGGACATCTGCCTCGGAGTCTCCTGTGGCTCAGTGGCTGAGCATCTGCCTTTGGCTCAGGTCCTGATCCCAGGTCCTGGGATCAAGTCCCACATCAGGCTCCCCGGGGGGGGGGGGGGGGGGCTGCTTCTCCCTCTGCCTATGTCTCTGCCTCTCTCTGTGGGTCTCTGCCTCTCTCTGTGGGTCTCTCATGAATAAATAAATAAAATCTTTTTTTTAAAAAAAAAAAAAAAAAGGAAGCAGAATTCCAGACTATCCCAGATGTCCAGAACCGGAACCTCTTTGGGCTGAGCCCCAGGGGTCTGTATCTTATACCAGCTCCCGTCATGACCCCAACTGCCTGAGGCCAGCCTGCCTTTCTTGTGCCCAACAGAAACTGAGCATTCGTGCTTTTGCCCCTAGTTAGTTCAAATGCAAGTCATGAGCGGCACTCTCTAGAATTTTTCGGTGAGGCCTGGCAAAAGCAGTTAGAAATTAGACATTTCTAATGTCTGTGCCTCCCCGTGAAACAATAGGCCTGCATGATGGGGAAAACACTTTGTCGAGGTGCTTTGGAATGCAAAAGAGATTTCTTTGACGAGTCTGTCAACAGGATGACAGGCAGAGAGGAGCGTGGGGCATATGTCCATCAGACAGGCAAGCCCCGGATTGTATCTGCAGAGTATCTGGGGGGTCTTTACGGGGACTCCTCACCTGACCCACATGGACTCTGGAGGACAGCATGATGTCCACTTGACAGGCTGAGACTTCAAGGCTTAAAGAGATGAGATCTCCTGTTAAGTGTCACACAGTAGAGGTGGTATGGTGGGGGTTCAGATCCAGATCTTAAAAGGCACTTTGCCTCCACAGGCGGCTGCCAGGAATGCACCTGGGGACGAAGGGAGATGCTGTTCTGTGACCCCCCAACATACCCACCCCACAGACCCGAAAGCTGCACTTCCATCCCAAAGGCAGCTAGTCGTTTGATCTCTGGACTCCAGGCATGAACACAGGCATGTTTGGGGATCACATAGACTCTGACATGGGTTGGAGCTGAGGCTTCTTGCCACACAGTCGTGATGGGCTGGCTGAAATTCACTCCTGGCCCTTAAAACCTTGACCCTTTACAGAGAGATCTCTAGTGTAATAGATTTCTATGGCTGCTCTAACAAATTACCACTTAATTTGTGATTTAAAGTGATGCAAATTTATCATCTTACAGTTCTGTAGTCAGAATTCCAAAGCGGGTCCCACTGGGCTAAACTCAAGGTGCCAGCAGGGCTCTGCTCCTTTTTGGAGGCTCCAGGGAAGAATCCATTTGCTGGCCTTTCCCTGCTTGTCGAGGCCATGGGCATGCCATGGTTCACCATCTCCTGCCATCTTCAAAGCCAGAGTGGCAGGTTGAGTCCTCCCGTGGAATCGCTCCCACCCTGACTTTTCATCTGCCTTCCTCTTTCATCTTTCAAGGACACTCAGGAATTCACTGGGCCCACTCAGATAATTCAGGATGAACTCCCAATTTCAAGGTCACTTGATTGGCAACTTTAATTCCAGCTGCAACCTTCCTTCCCCTTTGCCATGTGACCTAACATTCACAGGTCCTAAAGATCAGAATGTGGACATCGTAGGGGGGCGGGCAGCAAGCATCTTTCTCTACCCACAAACCCCCATTCACCTCCCATGATACTGGGCAGGGGAGGGGGAGGCAGGGAATAGCATTCCGGAATAGTCCATCCACAGGTCACAACTCTATCTTTGGAGCCCCTAGAAGAATCCTCTGTCACCCCATGCTTGGCCCTGTGCTCTTGTCCCCAAGGCTCATCATTAAGGCGCAGCAGCTGGTTCCTGATCCCCCTCGCTGAACAGACTTGCGGGCATCCTGATTTGTCCCACTCAGCACTTCACCATGCAAGGTCTTTGTGTATTTCTTTTAATTTTTTTTAAGATTTTATTTATTCATGAGAGACAGAGAGAGAAAGAGGCAGAGACACAGGCAGAGGGAGAAGCAGGCTCCATGCAGGGAGCCCGACGTAGAACTCGATCCCGGGTCTCCAGGATCAGGCCCTGGCCCGAAGGCGGCGCTAAAGCATTGAGCCACCCGGGCTGCCCTGTGTATTTTTTTAAAACTAGATTATCATGCTGCCATTCTCGTCTTTGGTGTTCATGCAAGTTAGCAGTACAGATTCAGAAAAGAGTTCTTGATCTCTGCTACTCCAAGGATTTTTAAATCTTGTTTCTCCATAAAAATGAGACGGTGCTATCAACTTTACTTCCTAGTTGTTTATTTTCCACTGAATCTGGGAGGGACTTGCTCACCTGTCTGAAGACATGATCTGACTCACTCACAACAGCTGCACGGGCTTCTGGGGATGGATGATTCATTCAACCAGATCCTTGCTGATGGACACACAGATTGTTCCAGATGATTTACACTTGCAGGGTCTTGAGGAGACAGACGAGAGTTCCCACACCCCAGTCCAGGTCCTTGGGGTCTATGTGGGCCAGCCTAGCGCAACCGCCCCCCCCCCGCCGCCTGTTACTCTTCATTTGGAGAGTATGGGGCATAAAATCTAAGGGAAGCAGAGGTTGTCTCCAGGAGCAGAGAGACCAGCAGGGTGGGTGTTGCTAAGACGTCAAGAACGATGACGATCGCCTGATGCCCATAGGATTTAGGGACCTAGAGTCACTTCTGAGACCATGATGTGACTTCAGGGGGTGAGTCCAGCCTCCTGGGGCAGAGGCAGCAACATGAAAACCTAACAGCCATCCAAATGGCTACTTTTCTGGCATCTACACATGTCCCGACATGTCAGGCCCATTCCCATTTCCCCAAAAGAGCCCTGCAAGTAGGTTTGGTTATTCCCATTTTAAAGATAAGGAAACTGATCTCACTTGGAGTCATGTGGCTGAGAAGTCATAGAGCCAGAGTTCAAACCTAGTTGCTTGGGATCCAAAGCTGGGCCACCTGCCTAGACCGGAGGAGTGGCCAAGCCAGCCATCTGTGGGCTAAATGACTACCTTCCTGCTTGTGAATTGACTGACTGTCACCCATCAGGGTCCTCCATGCCACCTCTGGTTTCTGTATTGGTTCTGCTGCTGTTTCTCTTTTATTAATGAAAAAAATAATATAGGCTCATGGTTAAACAATTCAAACTTTTAGAGAAAAGTAGAAGTCTTCATGTCTACTATCTAGAGATAACTTATGTGATCAGTTTTGGGGGGTCATGATGTACCCTTTCTATTTGCATGTGTGTGTGTGTGTGTGTACATTGTAACTGCTGTCCATCCCCTTTCACAACTTCTCTACACATCTGATGCTTTCAGGAACATGGTTGTATGTTATTGTCATATGTATCCTGGGACCTGGACATGCTATTACCATCTCCACTTCACAAATGAAGACATTGAGGGTCGGAGTGGCTAACCCACTTAGCTAGTAAGGGGCAGGACTCAGGAATCGAACCCAGGCCAGCTGACTTCAGAGGCCACATGTTTCCACAGCACCCTCCTACCTACAAAGAGAGGTGACCAGGAAAAACTGCTCTCTGTCCTCAAAACAAAAGGCCCAGGAGGTCCAAGGTTGGGAAGACAAAGTCATCTTCCTCGAGCAGATCTGAAGCCCCTCCTGCCAGGTGGTGTGTCCTCGGCATTTTAGGGCTTTCACGGTGACAGCCCCAAGAAGAGCCATCCTGATCAACAGTCACCCCCAAGGCCTCCCTCTGGACCCGAAACATGACTGGAAGGGTGGTGACAGGGGTAGTGAGAGTAGAGGGAAATATGTGTCAGCTCCTGCAGACACAAGCAAGAATCAGCAGAGCTTCCTTAGAAATGGGGCAGGGGGCTAAGAATGAGACCAGTGCAGGTCTTCCCCTTTCACCTATTTCTTCTTTCCAAGATCCCTAGAAAATGCTCATGGCAGCTATCTGGGTCACAGGACTGAAATAAACATTATTTGAATAATCTCGGGCTGACAGCCTTGGAGGATGGACAGGAAAATTATCCCTTAGAAAAGTAAACCTGAGCTTGTCACTGGATGCACCTAGAGGGTGTGTTAGTCACCTCCAGGCCTCTAGGGAGTGCGCATTTGCACCCAGGCCCTTGGCTGGTTGCCTGGAAGGAGGAAACAGCAAGATGCACCCAAAGGAGTGGGATCATAGGCTGACGTGCCAATGGCTTCCCTACTGCCACCAAAAAGAGGCAGGACTCGAATCCAAGTCTTGCCAAACTCACTCCTCCCATCTCTCCTTCAAAGAGCATGTGGAATTGGGTGGCACATCTCTGAGAGAGCTGGCCGGCTCCCTCGGGGTCTCCATGGCAACCAGAGACTCCTACCCCAGGAGCAGGATGGTTTCCCTGAGCCAACCACACTCTCTGGCCAACCCGTTGCTTAGCTGGCATCAAAGGTGAGATGACTTTCCAGATAACAGCCACAGCAATGGTAGCCAATGGGCATGAGGTAACGTTGGTGCCAGGGAAAGGACGGACTCCGAACCATTCGGATGGGAGCCCCTGCCCTGCCACTTGCCAGCAGAAAGCCCTTATCCTGTCTGTTGTTACTCCCTGAGCACTTGCCATCTGCCGGGCCCTGGGCTTAGGACCTTCTTTGCAGTATCTCATTTTACCCCCATGAATTTTTATTATTATTATTTATTTATTCATGAGATATACAGAGAGAGAAAGAGAGAGAGAGAGAGGCAGAGACACAGGCAGAGGGAGAAGCAGGCTCCATGCAGGGAGCCCAACGTGGGACTCCCCATTTTGCACAGGAGGAAATGGAGGCTCAGCGAGATGAAGCAATAAGCCTAAGGACACCCAGCCAGTGAGGAGCAGATTTACACTTAGGTCTTTCTAAAGTCTCCCCAGCTCAGGCTAAATATAACCACAGGACCATATCGCTGTTACAGAGATGAGCCCACACCATGCCGCAGAAACCCACTTCTAGAAACCCAACCCACAGGAGACCCAGGCCTCCTCCTGTGTCCACCTGGGCGGATGACCACATGTCTCTGAGCCTCAGCTTCCTCATCTGTAGAATAGGTAAAGAGTTGTGGCTGCCATAGAGGTCAGATAAGCCAAACCCAAATGGGATGCTCACAGTCGTAAGGGACCCCCCTCCCAAACCTGTCCATCCTGGCCAGTGAGCCTCTGCCCCCGCCTGCCTCTCTCCTGTCTGCTGCGCTGACGGGGCCGGAGGTGGTGCTGGCTGGCTGGAGCAGGCCCGGGCATTCTCCCTCTTGCTGAGCACTGCGGATCGCACCAAGCATTTCCTCTCCTTTTGTGTGTGTTTTTCATGACCTGCTGCCAACAGCTCTTTGCTGGGCGGCTGCCACCATTTACCCAGCACAAGAAAACTGCCTTTCTTCCCCCATTTAGGGTCTGGTTTTAATTTCTACAGTATTCTCTTTAATAACAATGCCTAATTAAAACATCTGTTAAAAAGTCTGTAACATTAACTTTACAGGGAGAATTTAATAGAATTATATTGGAATTGCAGGCATTTAACGGGCTTCCTAATTAGGCTTTTCTTTTTTAGAAAAAAAAAAAGAAAGAAAAGGAAGAAGAAGAAAGAAACACTCCACAAATTAAAATCCAGCCTCTTTTTTATGATAATGGAGGCTGATGGTCCAGTGGCTGGAGAGGCTGGGCAGAAGCTGGAACAGAGAGAGGAGCCAAGGAAACTCAGGGTAATGAAATCTCTGGGGATGGGGAAAGAGAATGGATGGGGGCCCCACGCTCACTGCAGCTCTCTCATTTATAATCTCAATTATATCCTGACACCAACTGTGGAAAGTATCATTGGCCCCACTCTACTGATGAAGAAACTGAGGCACATAGGAAGTACGTGCCCAAAATCACGCACACGCACACACACACACACACACACACACACACACAGACCAGAATGAGGCAGAGCCTTCCAAGCATGCACTTTTCCACTGCTCCACAGAGCCTCCCAGCTTTGCACTAGAAGGGTTTGCTAGAGCTCTCCATGGGGCTCATCTCTGATCCAGCCACTTCTCAGTGATGGCCATCAGGCTGCCTCTCATGGGCACCCGTGCACTGTCCCAGAGCCCTTTCTGCAAAGCTCCTGCCTGAGACTCCCTGGCTGTCACCCTGCACCCCTTCAAAGCCATGTTGGGGGCTGGGCTAGGGTAAGAGCACAGCCCAGTGCCATCAGGAGCATCCCCCAAGACAGGAGTCAAGGGACACATGTCCAAAGTCAGTATTCTGGTCAAAGAAAAATGTCTAGTCCCCGGGCCAGCAGCATAATATCATCCGGGTCCCGTTTGAAATGCAGATGCTTAGCCACTGCCACCCCACCCCGACCCTAGACCCCCTGAATGAGAACCTCTGAGGATGGAGCCCTGCAATCTCTAGATACATTTTCCAAGTGACTCCAGTGGGATTATGGGATTACCATCTCTGAGCGATAGGCAAGACTGAATCCAGTGATTTTGCTGGAAAGAGCCCAGTGTTTCTTCTCAGCTGCCACTCCGCTGTCCTCAGATGCCCAGAGGGCAGCATGGGAAGGGGAGAACAACCTAGACCACTCAAGAGGCCCCTCAGTTTAAATAGAAATTCCCAAATTCAAGGAAAGGGAGTTGCCTCCAGCAATGGTTTTCAGATTTTAGCACATCCCTGTCTGTTTTCAATCTGGCATCCCACTGACCCTGGGGCAGACTTAAGATAATTCAGACCCAGTCCAGACCCTAACATTCGAGTAGGGACAACAGTCAGACAAATAGACAACTCCTATCAGCAGGTTAGTGAGGCGCTCACAGACAGTCTTGGGGCCTGTGTCCACACGTGTGAATGGTTTACCTTTGTCCTGACGGACAGGCAGTGGGGTACAATGCATACAGCGGGACTGGGGAGTCCAACAGAGCAGAGACTGAAGTCTGACTCAACCACATTGGCCACATGATCTTGGGTAAATGGTGTTTCCCTGTGAAGCCTCAGTGTCCTGTAAATGTCTGAGGCACACAGTTGGTGTCAGGTTGATCCAACTCTAAGTCAACAAAGAAATCGAACCTCTGAAGGCTGAGATGGTTCACCATCCTTCCTCCTCACAGTAGGGCCTGGGCACGTGCTGGAGAGGTGGGCAACCAGATATGGCACATGGTGATGTGGCCTCTCCCCGCTCAAAACAACGTGAGGGGCGCCTGGGTGGCTCGGTAGTTGAGCATCTGCCTGCAGCTCAGGTCATGATCCCAGGGTCGGGGCATCGGGTCCCAAATCAGGCTCCTCATAGGGAGCCTGCTTCTCCCTCTGCCTATGTGTCTGCCTCTCTCTGTGCATCTCTCATGAATAAATAAATAAAATCTTTTAAAAAAAAAAAAACAAACAAACAGAACCTGAGCTCTGTGGTTGAGGTGTGGAAACAGGGCCTCGGATGAGGAGTGGCTCTGGACCACTCAGCCCTGACTCTGACCCAAGTCTCACCATCCATAGGGGTTCTACTCGGTTTCCTCCTCCCGCTGGCAAGCAGGCACCCAGGCCCTGTGGCCCACCCTTCTTTGTCACTCCAGAACTAGGAGGGACCAGACCCTTCCTTCAGCCCCCAACATACTTAGGAATCCTTATGAGGTTTTCCTAAACAACCAAGAGAGGACACCACAGAGGAATAAGAAAACAGGAGGAGGAGCTCTGGAGCACTATTTCACCACTTACTAGCTGTGTGACCTTGTGCAATTAATCAACCTCTCTGAGTTTCAGTTTCTTCATCCATTGAATGGGAAGGATAATAACACGTCCAGCTCTGGAATGGCTGTGAGGATTAAAGAAGTGAATATTTGTAATGCACTTAGAATAGCGGCCAGCGTGCTATAAACGCTACAGAGTGTTTGTTCAATAAATAATAAATGAAGGCATGAATGCAGTCCAGCTCTGGGCTCTGAAATATCACCAATTACAGGTTCCCAGCCCTACCTCCACCCAGACCCTGACAGCCGGCTGTCCCTCGCAGGAGGCAGCCCCCATCACCTCGGGTCCCTCCCTCATGTGGGCCCGGGCAAGGTCCCAGTGGGAGGGAAATGGGTCCCCCCCCCCCGGGGCCCCTTGGCTGTGGCTGCTGGGGGAGGGCTGGGATTCACAGTTCAGCGCGTGAGCAGATTCAATTGGACAATCTCCTGTGTGATGGTTGCCTCTGTTCAATTACTACTAAAATTCATCAAATGGAACCAAGAGGTTTTAACGCTGGTAATTGTGGTGCAAAACGCTCCGTAATTGGTCTCTCACTTGAAAGTGGGGAGAAGCCCGTTAAAATGAGGCTGCCTCGCCCCTGAACAGTTGGAGGGTGATGGCTCAGACGTGCTCCGAAGAAGCCAGTTGGTCTGCCCCCACCCTGCCTGAGCCCCCCACCCACTGGGCTCCCCGGGGCGGGGGGCTCAGACCCCTCTCCCTGCCCGTGCTGGGTGCAGTGACAGTGATGGGTGGGTACAACCCACGCTCCTACAGATCCGCCTCCACCCCGAGCGTCCTGGGAACTGCAGGCCTGCCTACAGACAGTGGCAAGACTGGCAGGCCCCTATGTGGGGGGCCTTTCTACTCCTTTAGGTGGGGGTGGTTTCACACCTCCAGCCCTCTGATCTCACCTGACCCTTCTCCCTGGATTCTGTTCCCTACTTCCTCCGTATTCACTTCTCATCACACCCATGCTGTGGAGCCTTCCTTGCCTTCCTGGAGAGAGAGAGAGAGAGAGAGAGAGCACTCTCTGCCTTCTCTTACAGCCCAGACACGACCACTCGTCCCCCCACTGGTAATAGCAATGGTTACTCTGGAAGAAGAGAGACTTTTATTTCAAAAGCTGGCAGCGGAATTCCTCTGTGGTGGTCTGTCTGCCAGCAGTTCCTCCCAGGCCTATACCCCATTCCCCACATCAAGAAGGGGAGTCCACTCCCCCGATCCGGGAACCTGGGAGGGTCTTGGGACTTATCTTTGGTGGACGTGACAATACCCTAAGTCCAGGTTAGAAAATCCGTTGCCAAGCCTCACCTATACAGGTCCTCTCAGCACTTATACTGGCTCCATGAATCCTCACAATAGCCCCATTTCACGGGTGGGCAAACAAAGGCTCAGAGAAGTTACCTGTCTGAGGTCGCCCTATTTGCAAAAGGCAGAGACCAGATTCGAAACCAGGATATCTGGCTCTGGGACCCATGAGCTTCACGCCTCCTGGGATCTCCACTGGGTGAGAGAGGAAGACGCAGCCTTTCTTATTTAGATATCAGAATAAATCCATGGGGCCAGAAGAGGGAAAGGTGCGGGCAGCGACCCAGTCACATTCACGCGGGTTGGAACCTCTACGTCCTGGGTGCCCGGCGTGCACTCTCAGCACGCTGTCATTCCACTGTCACAACAGCTCCAGGTGCTAAATGTTGATCATTCTCCTCATTTTACAGATTAGGATATTGAGACCCAGAGAAGCCAATCAGTTTGGCCCCAAGTCACCCAGCTGACAAGAAGAGGAGCCAGGCTGAACGTAGGACTGGAGCTAGTTCCCTAGACCAGTACTTTGCTGTGCGTTTGAGTCACCCCAGAAGCTGGTTTAAATGCAGGTTCTGGTTCAGCAAATCTGGGGTGAGGCCTGAGATTCTGCGTTATTGTTATTTGTTTCTGTGGTTGTATTATCTTTAACTGAGATCGCCTCAAAGACAGACAGGTACAGGGATCCCTGGGTGGCGCAGCGGTTTGGCGCCTGCCTTTGGCTCAGGGCGTGATCCTGGAGACCCAAGATCGAATCCCACATCAGGCTCCCGGTGCATGGAGCCTGCTTCTCCCTCTGCCTATGTCTCTGCTTCTCTCTCTCTCTCTGTGACTATCATAAATAAATTAAAAAAAAAAAACTTTAAAAAAAAAAAAGACAGACAGGTACAGTTCCCATGTGGCACATGCCGGGGTGGGGGGAGGCCTGGGACCCTGGAGGTTCTCAGTCACGATCTGATGGCAGAAAGGAGGGAAAGAGAAGAGCTCCAGAGACTGTCCAGAGGGCCGCACCTTGCACCCTCACAGCACAGCTAAAAAGACTGACTTTTCTAGTATTTTTACCACCACTGTTAAGGCCTCAAGGAGGTGAGACAACTGGCCCGAGGACACGGAGCCAGGGCACCCATCCAACAGCACGTCCTGTTCCCCCTGCCTGTGGAGGAGCTGGGGCTGATTCCCATCCCCTCCCCAAACCCTGGGCCAAGCCGGGAGCCCGGGAAAGGACACGCCAGGAAATGCGTGGTTTTCGCCCCCATGCCCTGCCCTGGACCGCAGCCACCCTCCCTGGGCTCCGAAGCCCCGACTTCTCTGCTCTACGTGGGGCAACCCAGGTGGTCTGTGGCTGGAGAGGCTGAGCCAGCAGAGGGGCCCACGCGAAAGGGGGGGCTGTGTCACCACAGGCTGAGAACACACACACACACACACACACACACACACATGCACACGCTTTCCCATGGGAATCCAGCCCAGCCACTGCCTGACCCACAGCCGGGACCACCTCAACACCAACTTTCTCAGGGAACCTGGATGGGCTGAGGACTCAGGAACTGGCACGAGAGACAACTGGAGACCTCCGGGGGGGCGAGGGGAACCACAGCCGGTGTTTTGTGGACAGAATATGAGGCTTTTGCTGATCCCAGCAGCCCAAGGAACTCCTGTCCCCACAGAGAACCCGAGGGGAGGGAGCCGGCAGGGATGGACAGCCAGAGAAAGGCTGGCAGCCCCAAGTCCTAGACAGCCGAGGGCAGAGAGCCCCCAGACAGGGAGGGCCATCGGGCGAGGCCAAGAGAGACTTCATGGGCAAGAGAGGTCAGGACACAGGCACAAGGGGGTGATGGCAGGGGGGCTTATCAGGCTGGTCGTTCCAGTCCCGGCCAGGCCCCCAACTCAGCAGGTACAGAAGTCCTGGCCTCCACACCCCAGAGTAATCGATACCTTCTTTTTATTTTTATTTTTTTTATTGGAGTTCAATTTGCCAACATACAGCATATCACCCAGTGCTCATCCCGTCAAGTGCCCCCCTCAGTGCCCGCCACCCAGTCTCCCCCACCCCCCACCCACCTCCCCTTCCCCCACCCCTTATTCCTTTCCCAGAGTTAGGAGTCTCTCATGTTGTCTCCCTCACTGATATTTCCCACTCATTTTCTCTCCTTTCCCCTCTATTCCCTTTCACTGTTTTTATATCCCCTGAATGAATGAGACCATATAATGTTTGTCCTTCTCCGATTGACTTACTTCACTCAGCATAATACCCTCCAGTTCCATCCACGTCGAAGCAAATGGTGGGTATTTGTCGTTTCTAATGGCTGAGTAATATTCCATTGATCGATACCTTCTGATGACTCAAGTCAAACTGGCGAGAGGCTGTGGATGAGCCATGTGTCAATTCAGTGATGATGCTTGTAGAACCTGGGACACTAACTGCATACAAAGTACCTGCTAAATGCCTCCTAAGTCTTCTGTGCAGGTGAACGGAGGCCCTCATTAACACCCTTGTCTTTAGGGAGTGGCGGTGAGCGCTGCACCCAAGAGAATGAGGGGCTGCCCTGACCAGCCTGTCCAGAACAAGACCTGGGACCCAGCACAGGCACTCAGCTCTGAAAGGAGGAGTGGCAGTGCAGTGGCCCTGGAGCCCCAAGGGTGTCCTTCCCCAGCTCCACCGGGACCCCCAGCCAGCCCCTCGCTTCTGTCTTATGCACACCACCCAGGCCTGAGAATCTGGCCACCAATCTGGCCCGAGTTAGAGCTCAGAGACACTTCCTTAGGGGACAAGGCCCCACGGAAAAGAGGGCATGCCTTGGACTGCTGGCTTTGCCAACCCAGAGGCCCTTTTTCCTCTGCCACTTAAAACACTTCCTAATCAGAAGCACTGAATTTTCCCCAGATGTCAGCTCAGATCTGCCGCTTGTGTCATGCAGACAGAAGAATTCTCTACTGAGCCTCTTCCTTCCCCTTTGGCTCTGCAACATCCTAATTATCCCAGCCTGGTAGCCGTGTTGGGGGCTTCATGCCTGTTCTGAAAGGCAGAGTGACCCATCTGAGGGTCCCATCTGCGGGGCTCATCACCCACTGCAGCCCCCTACGAGGAACCCAGGACAATAGGCCCCACAAGGGCAGGTGCTTCTCCACGCTCCCCAGCTGGAGCCCACCTGGTACCCCCACCTCATGGGCAGAGACTTGGCACCCAATCAGAGCCAGGTGAAGGTCGAAGACCCAAATTGGAGATTTGGGATGGTTAATTGCCCTTCAGGGTAAATAGAGACAATGTCAGGTCTACACACCAGCCCATCATCATCATCATTTATTAAGTACTTACTGTGTGCCAACCACTGCCTTGAGCCCTTTATATGAATCTTCTCAAGTCTTTTCATCCCCACAACTACCTTATGAATTAGGACTATTTTTATCCCTATTTGACAGGTGAGAAATGGAGGTGCAGAGAAGTTGAGTCACTTGCCCAGAGCCATATAAAAGGATCATGATGGAACCAGGATTTGAACTCCAAAAGTCTGACCCCACAGCTCTCCTATTCTGTGTACATAGACCTTTATAGTTTACCCCCACAGTTCACCCCTCTGCCCCTGTGCCCCTGTGAGGTAGGTGGAGAGTAAGTCCCTCTTCAGAAGAGCAAGCTGATATGCAAGGAGTGGTGGGCATCAGAGCTGGGACTCTGTAGATCTCAGAGCCAGAGTCCAGGCCCAGGCCTCGCTGCCCCTCTCCTGGGAGGGGTCTTAGGCTGAGTCCAGGAAGATGCTCAGTCTCTAAGGACACAGCTGGAGGCCACATAGCCCAGCCCCATCCTGATCTCTTAATACTTGAGACACCTGGCCCAAGCCCCACCACCCAGGCCTTCGATCTTTCCCCCGCCCGGCGCCCAGCTGGCACCTGGCACACCACATCCCTGATCTTCTGGAGCAGGTTTCTGCTTGGTTCAGCATTCGGCAGATTAGAGGCAGAGCTAGAACACTGCTCCTCCAGTGGCCTCTCTTGCCACAGGGCCTGGGGAATCTGTAGGGCTATTAAGAGGAGGATGATCAGGCCTGATGGGAGAAGGGGTGCCCATGCCCCTGAGCTTCCAAATGAGGACCTCTTTTGCAACATAGTAAAGGCACCGAATACAAATGTGGGAGGAAATGCAGTGAACAGCGTGGCCTGGATCCAGGGCCCAGCACCCTGGGAGGAAGGGGCCAAGGAAGTAGGGGAGGAGGAGCGCAGGAGGCAGCAAAGGTGCCTTTAGGGAGTAGCAATAGAATTTGACAGCCGTACAGGCTTACTGAAAGGGGGGCAGTTTGGGCCCAGTCCCCCACCCTGGCTCTTCACTCCCCACTGCTAACAGCAATAACAGGAACATCTGGGGGGCCCTCCAGAGGCCTGCACGGAAGCATGTAATGGGGAGACAGCAGGGGAGGGGAGGTGGTAGAAACCAGGAGTCCCTGTGCTAACAACTGAATCCCCTGTAGCCCCCTACCAGGGTACCCCTATTTCAAAAGAATTTGTCTAACAACACCCTACATGGTTTAAGTAATAACTCATTCATTTCCAGTTTTGACTAGTTATAACCACCCAGAATTTTCCAGCCAATAAGAAAACCCCACCAAACTGACATAATTCTTCCCCAGGGCAAAGCTCAGTGTTTCAAGTAACTTGGGTGGGCTCATGGCAGTTTGTTGAAATATTAAATATAGTTTGAGAACATTCCCTGGCTGCTCTGTGACTGGATCTGCCTCGTTCAGGGCTATTTTTCCAGAGAACCTGGCACATGAAGGACCTCAATAAGTATTTGTGGAGTGAATGAATGAATGAATGAATGATCCTCACGAAGATCTCCATAGTCACCTTAGGGTCTGGAAACTCCAGATTCCTCATCCAGGAGCTCTCGACAAAAGATGCCACGAGTTTGCAGAGTCATTGACTCTGCTGTCGCCCCAGAGTGAGGTGCACAGGTGCACCCACATATGTCCAGGTGCACCTGCACCGGACACAGACACGAACATACACACCCCGCCACAGCACCAGGGGCTGTGAAGGCAATAGTGGCAGAGCTGTTGCTCCCAATTAAAATCAGAGTATAAAAGGGAAGAGAATTTATTTGCAGAACCACAAAGCCACAGAGAGGTCACTGAGAAAGCCTCTAAACTTGTTTACAAAAATATGCAATTATGTATTAACCATTCTGCCATAATTGCACTGAGCACTTCTTTTTAACCGCCTCACTGTTAACTATTCAGGGGAAGAGAGGAAGCTGTCTGTGCCCAGAGGAAAGAGGAGAACGAGTGTTCGATTAAATTCTTGCCTCTCAGCCCATGGCTCACTGCATGATGGAGGCTCAGTCTTCTCCTCTGACAAATGGGGATAAGAGTGCCCACTGCTCAGAAGAGACTGAGATCACCTAAGCAAAGGCCTCGAGCACAGTGCTGGGCATCCCGCAGCCCACACATGGGTGGTTCAGGTTCTAACAGGAATCATAAACTCCTCGCCATGAACCATCTGCCTCTTTGATGCCTTAACAGCAGGGCTTATGGGACCAAGTAATTATTCTTTGGGCAAACTGCGGGCTCATCTACCTGCCTACGTACCCCCTCAATGGCCTTGAAAAGAGGTTCCCAAAAGGTGCCAGGAGCATCTGAGAAAGAGTCCCTCCAAAATAACCGCTTGAGGTAACTCTGGGTTTGGCAATGTATCATATTTTAAAAGAAAAGTAAATAATTTCCTCCCTGAGATGAAGTTGTTTTATTTTCTCTATTCACATCTCCTGGCTACTCTCCTGGTTCAGCCTGTTTGAGGAGTCCTTGGGATTTAGCAACTAACTCCTGGGCCAGTAAGGAGCAAGAAATAAACTCTTGAGTTTCTCCTGTTCTCCAGGAATCTATCATATCTCATTATAGCATTTAGGCCTCAGGTTTCTCATCTCTTATGCAGAGAGAACAAAACAACAACAACAACAACAAAAAAAAGTTTGCGTTAATCTTCCTATAATCTTCCTGCATGTGACAGGGTCCCAACACTTGATAATCACCTAATACTTTTTGCTGTAATTACTAATCATAATTCTCACAACAATGATAATTTGTGAGTAAAGGCTCAGAAAGGTTAAGTAACTTGCCCAAGGACACATCACAAAGGTGGGAGATAAGCCCAGGAAGCCACAGCACGGCCACCCTCTGCTGCTTCCATCTGATAAACGTCCAGCCATGAGCTTCTATTACAGTCCAGGGACCTGAGCCCCGGCAAGAGATCTGGGAATGGTGGCTTGGGATTTTCCGTGGTAGATGACCAAGAACACACAGATATTTGCATGTGCAAAGTGACCAGAACCAGAAGGATTTTAAGGATTATGTTTTGTAAATGGAGAAACCAGGTTCAAGGAGGAGCAAAGCCTGTCTTTCGAGACTCAAACCACAGTCTCCCGTCATCCAAACACTCATCTCTAAACCTTGTGAACGAGATCTCTATCCCTCCACCATGATTTTGCGGAGCTTGGGTCATGAGCCACCACACACATAGACGACAGATCTTGAGCATCTTACTTAGCTTCTGTGTGCCTTAGTTTCCCCATCTGCAGAGTGGGGATGTAAAGTAACCTGCCAGGTTATTGTAAGAAATAACATATTTAAAAGTACCAGCCACATGCTGGGAGCTCCATAAAGTTTAGTCTAATCTGGTTTAGGTTCGGGGGGATTACTCGTTTTATTTCCAAATCAGGAGACAGCATTCCACTGCTTGCTGGATAACCACCTCAACATGATGGATCTTTGCCTTAGAATCAATACCTTCCCCTGGCAGAGGATTTCCAGGCATTCCAGAGAGCGGGTTGCTGTGGCTGCTCACCCCCTCTTGGCCTGCCCCTTCCTGCGCCCTCCTTCCTATCTTGCCACCCCATCTTTCTCACAGGCGAAGACCTTTTCTCTCCAGGCCCACGGCACAAACCCTGCACTTCCAAAGGAAGCAAGCACTGAATAGATTTAGCAGGTTCTGATAAATGTCACATTTATTTTGGTGCCAATGGAGTCACTGCATTTTAATGAAGACCCCACCCCACCCCCGCCCCTGCCCCAGATGTTGGTGCTGGTGGGAACACCACACGTTCTGCTGCCACCTCGAAAATCAAGTTCCAACAAGCAGGTGCCGGAAGGTGATGCTGGGTTCGGCCTCCCGGGCCTTGAGATGCTGCTTCTGGGGGCTTGTTTGCCAGCCTGCACCTCTCAAGCCTCTTGTCCAGCCTCCGTTTCCTCATCTGAGGATGAGGCATGCCAGGGCCCCTAGCTGGGGGCTGGGCACCACGGAGATGCTCAGGGCCCATTTGCTGGTTTTCCTTGATTCCAAAACCCCAGGCCAGGGACCAGGCAGGACTGGTTGGCTGGAAGAGCGGCTGCCCGGGAGGAGCTGAATAGGTGGCTGAGCGGGCAGCAACAGTGCCAGCGAGTGAGAGCCACAGATTGGGCCCCTTCTCCTGAATGCCCCACCCAGAAGGGGGGCCCTGGCTGGCAGGGAGGGGGTTGCCAGGCAGGGCAGGACCAGATGCGCAGACCTTCCTTCTATTCCAGCTCTAAGTGACTGCAGGAAGTGACCAAAGAGCCACAGACCCAGCTCCCACCATGGCCCCCACCCTGCGTCCTGCCTTCCTTGCGGCCACTTCAAACCCTGGGGCTGGAGACCTCACAAGGTGATGGGTTGGCATGAGGTGGAAACTCCTTGAGAACTGCTCCCACACATGCTGTAAAATAAAACCTACCCTTTCTCTGCATTTTCCTATTGTCTATGGATCCTACACTCCAGAAGCCGTTTTTGTCATAATCAGGAACCAAAGCCTACATGAAGATGCTATAAGATTGGGTAAGAGGGAAGGGGTGTGAGAAGGGCCATATGGAGGGAGACAGTGGGGAGAGACTCCTCATGTCTCCAGAGGCCACCAGGTGTCATGGTTTGGGTCCCCTAGCAGCAGACCCCGAGACAAGGATTCCAGGGCAGGTGGTATCCTTAGGAGGTAGTCCCGGGAAGCATGAGTAGGGGAGGGGAAGTGAGTCAGGGAGGGAAGGGGGGACAGTAAAGGGTGTGTGATCAAGAAAGTTAGCACCCCAGGAACTCCGGGGGCTGGTGTAGAACATGCACCTCTAAGTTATACCACCTGAGGAACTAGCTGAGGGTCCCCCCCTCCACAGCATTCAGTCTATAGCACTTCTGACCTACCCATAAGCAGTCTGCAAAAGGGCCTAGAGAGGTGGCCAGTTATTATCACGCCAGTTACTATGTTCGTTTCAGAAGTTCACTGAGGCTCAGAGAGGCAAAGAGCTCAGTCTACTGTCTTATATTTGGGCAGCTGCCACATAAATTATTTATCTTCTGAGACCAAACTTGAACAAACCTTCTCCCTAAAACTTTTAACTGCTTACCCGTCCCAGCAGAAATTATAGTTCCCATAACACCTCATCTGCACTTGACTTAAGACATTTGTCATGCTGCATTGTAACAACCCTTTGCCCGTCTGTGTCCTCTGACACACCCAGAGCCATGTATAAAGTACCCAGCATATTGCAGAGACTTGGCAAATACTGGTTCCCTCTCCTCCATGCTCCTTCCAACCTTATATCACCAGAAGCTCGCAGTGTGCATGAGACACATAAATGCTTTATTGAATTGCATTGAACAACAAAGTAACCCTAGAAATAAAATTGTCCTCCGTGCTCATACCTGCGGAAGAGTTAATCTAGATCTTAATGCACAAGGAAAAAAAGAGGAGGTAAGTCAGTGGAGAAAGAACATTCCGGGGACGAGGAACCCCAAATAATCGTGTATATGTGAAAGGGAAAAAGGATGAGGCAAGCAGAGACCAGACTGTGCAGATCTCCAGGCTGAGGAAGGGCATTGCCATAATGCACACAGAGAAGGACTTTTAGAACTTTGGGTGGGAAAGGATGCTTCTGGCCAGAACAGTCACCAAAACTCAGAAGGAGAGACACAGTTCCTAGATGACAAGACCAAAGCTGGAAGCTTCTGTGATCAGTGACCACTGCAAGAGCACTGGGGAGGACAAACCACCCCGAGGCCACATTCAGGGAGAGGAAAGGATGGATTAAAACCACTTCATGGTCACCCAATTCTCAAAACAGGAACTAAGGGCCGATGAAACAGAATCTCCTGAAGGAAGAAATCAGCTCTCAGCAGCAGCCCCGGGGAGGACTTTAAATCACTGAGAACAAAGGCAAAGGACCTAACTCAGCTTTGTTCCAAATGCTGTATCTACAAATAGCAAAGTCAAATCAGAAGTACAGGCAGAAACTAATTTTTTTAAAAAAAAGAATACATTCGCCTTATTTTTCCAACAACGTAGGTGACGCATATTCATTGCAGAAGATTTGGAATATGCTGAAAACACATCAAAGAAAATTAAAATCACGGGTAATTCCATCAGTAGATTTTCCTCTACGCTTTTGCTAACCACTATACGTAACGTATCGATTTTCCCTAAAATTGGGATTATGACACAGACACAGTTTTATTGGCTTCTTTTTGCCACTTAACAATATATCACGAACATTATATCTGTCATGATTAATTTATATTCATTTAAGAGTCGCATAGCTTCCATCGCACGGACACCATATCTGATGTGTTCAATCCCCTATTTTCTGGACATTTGGCTTATTTCCTGTTTTTTTCACTATTATCTATAACCAGGCAGCGAATGTTCTTCTATAAACAACTATTCCTTAGGTTATATTTCAGAAAGCAAGAGTACTGGGTCAAAGGGGATGAATATTTCTAGGGCTTATGACAGGTGCCTCGAAGTTGCCTTCGGAGGACTTCCATCCCCATGACGCAGATAGTCCAGGCCCATGGTGTTCAGTGTAGCGCCACAGGCCATATGTGACTACTTGCATTTAAATTAATTAAAATGAAATTGAGTTCAAAATCCCTCAGCCTCACTAGCCACATTTCAAGTGCTCGATGATCACACATGCAAGCAATGACCATGTTGAACAGCGCAGATATACAACATTTCCACCAGTGCAGAAAGTTCTATTAGGCGGTGTCACTTGAGACTACAGAGAGGACAAACAAGGCAAACCACAAAATAAATAAGCTCATTGTGCAGTATGTCAGAGAGCGATACAAGCCATAGAAAAAGATATAGCACAGTAAGAGGACGAGGGAATTCTGGAGTGGAAAGGGTTTGTCGTTTGGATAAGATAGTTAAGGAAGGCATCTCTGATAAAATGCATTTTAACTGCAACTCACAGGAAGAAAAAAAACAAACCATGTAGATTATCTGAGAGAAGAGCGTTCTGGGCAAAGGCAAGAGCAAGTGCAAAGGCCCTGAGGTCAGAGTACACCTGGCTTGCCCAAAGAAGAGCAAGGAGACCAGTCTGGCTGGAGTAGAGTGAGAAGGTTAGAAAGACATAGATGAGATCAAAGAGAGGACTCTGCAAGATCCTATGGGGTCTTATAAAACCACTAAAGAGGCTGACTTCTACTCAAAGTGAGTCGGGGAATAATTGAACGGTTATTTTTTTTAATATTTTATGTATTTATCCATGAGAGACAGAGAGAGGGGCAGAGAGACACAGGCAGAGGGAAAAGCAGGATCCCTGCAGGGAGCCCGATGCAGGACTCAATCCTGGGGCCCCAGGATCATGCCCTGAGCCAAAGGCAGACGCTTAACTGCTGAGCCACCCAGGCGTCCCTCACTGGAGGGTTTTGAGTAGAAGGAAGATATTATCTGACTGACATTTTGGAAAAGCACTTTGTCAACTAAGGTGAAGACAGATTTGAGGAGAAGACAAGAGCACAGAAGCTAGGAGACCAGCGGGGAGAGTGAGGCAATAATTCAGAGAGGGGAGTCAGCGGCTGGAGCCCAGGTGATGACAGAGGTGGGGAAAGTGATGCGTTCTGGACAGGGCTTGAGGCTGGAGCCACGAGGTCGGCCCGTACCCAGGTACCGTGCAAACGATTCCAAGCTACAAACAGCACAGGGATGAGACCGATCACTGGTGACTTGGGAGACGCAGCCTCCCGCAGAAAGTGACCTTGGAGCCGTGATCTGAGATTCCGGGTACGAGTTAGTTGGGAGAAGATGTTACCAATTCCTTGTCCAGTCATCCACAGCCTCCTGACAACAAGAAGGAAGGGGAGTGAGTGGCGGCGGCTTCCCCATTGGGAAGTGGAGAAACTTTGCCGCAAAGAGCTGGAAACAGCCCAAAGAGCCGTGGATGTATCTGCAACCCAAACAGCTTTGCTGTTATGGGTCTGCTTGTCATAGATCAGTTAGTGGGTAGATTGCCTCGGCTGGAGATGGAGATTTAGACAATGCCAGAGCGGATAATGGTGCCCGCGCGCTGCCAGGCACTAATCAGGACTCGGCAACGACTCTGCTGTGCCGATGGAAGTGCGAGCATTTGGAGTTATTACTCAAGGCTCGTCTCTGCAATTAGATGATTGCATAACCTTAATATGATCAATCCTGCCGGATGTGAATTGTGCAGCTGTAACCACAAAATAAGGTGGCATTTCTGTTTTCTTGTTGAACACAAACATTATATATGCGCAAGTCATAATTTTATAACGGTCGCTTTTGGCAAGAAAGAGCTTTGTCAGTCAGAAGATGATGTTGAGAAAAAAAAATATGTGCGTGTGCGTGTGCGTGTGTGTGTGTACGCCCGTGCAATACGAGAGCTTAAAGAGACAGTCATAATGTCAGGCTTCGTCTTGGGAAATATTGCTCTGCGGGTTCTACTTCTGCTCTTTTTTCCTTTGTACACATCGATTTTGAGGCCAGGAAGTTGGGAAACTTAGAGCCCCTCTGGAGCCCTCCCGGGACAACACAGCTTTGCTCTCACACATGCACCACATTGAGAGTCACAGGGAATCAGCTTGATATTCATCAGCAATTGCACATCACACCCCGTTCATCAAGCCTCATTGTTCGGTGGGGACGTGAGCTACGACTTAGGCTCTTCCGATTCGAGATCCTTGCAGAAATCTTAGCCCAGCCCCCGGGGCCCAGCTCGAGGGACTGCAGGGACACAGCCCTCAAATGCCCTCTCCACCTTCCCGGCTCAGGGGCCCTAGGGGGAGCTGTGACAGACGAACGCGGAGACCAATGCTGATGGGCTCCAGGTATCTCCTCTGTCTCTGGCCCAATTTCAGGGGGGGTGGGGCACAGAACTCAGAGGGAGGACAAAGCCTGGAGGTGAGGAGTTGTCCTGGGTCTGGTCCTCACGTGCAAAGGAGGATGAGACCGAGAGAGGGGGATGGGGTGGGGGCAAGGGTGCAAAGAGATAGATGGAAGAATAAAGCAGCACGAAGGCGTGTCTGAAGATGAAAGCTGCGGGCCAAATGAGCGAATGCCTGAGATGTGGGGGTGGGGGTGCTGAGCCACCGTATCTGACCCGGGCTGTGATTCTATGGCCCGAACGAACAGCAAAGCCAAGTGTCGCAGGCAGCTGAGTTCCCTGGGAGGCGGACACAGGGGAGAGAGTCGCATGCAGGTCTCTCAGGGAGTCCTCTCCGGACCAGGGCCCCGGGGGCAGAGCAGCAGCAGGAGTGGGCAGGGGGACAGATGGCCCGCGCGAGGCCTCGGCTGGCCCCAGGGGGAGCTCCGGGGCTGGGATGACCCTTCAGACTTGTTCCGAGTTGGGCCCCAGGGGCTGTGTCTTTAGACCCCGCACCGAGCAGCCCCCGATGCAGGCTCCCCCAGGAAGGGCGTGTGCCCCGCCGGCCGAGTCCCAAAGAGGGCTGACGGTGGAGAGCTATCAGCTGACAACCTCCACTTGGAGGCAGCGGGTGGAAGAGATCCTCCAGCCCCGAACAGCATCTGGGCCATGCTGCAGAGCCTCGCCAACACCAAGCAAGGAATCTGAGAGTATTAAGAACTAAAACTGGGTGGAAGCCAGGGTCCTGGGGAGACAAAGAATCAGGTGTGGGCCAGGGGACAGGTGTTAACGAATGATGGGTGAGCCAATGAGCTGCTCGTTTCCAGGACAGACGCAGGCTCACTTGGGGCCCCCCAGTTTCAAGCCCCAGTTTGCCTCAAAACAACCACATGTCTTAGACCTTTCCTAAATGGCCCAGCTGGGTGGAAGCAAAAGTCTAGGAAGGCAGGCTCCTGAGCAAGAGGGAACCCCACCACCACCACCAACATGGTTCCCTGGCAGCTCATGTTTGCAGAGTGCCCAGGGTGTGCTGTCCCTACTAGCCTCCAAGACAGGCTTAAGAGCTAGCAATCCCAG